>NW_028083059.1:12009691-12580297 GCF_014824575.4 Sturnira hondurensis | reverse complement strand
TTTTTTTTTTCAATTTTTTTATTTAATTATTTTTCAAGTACAGTTTTCAGTCTATTACTCCCATCTCATCCCACTCCCCATGCTCCCCCCTCCCTCCCATTTCCACCCTTCTCAGTTGTTGTCCATGTATCCTTTATATAGGTTCCTCTAAATCCCTCCCTTATTTCCCCTGAAATTCCCTCCCCTCTCCCCTCTGGTCACTGTCAGCCTGTTCTCTATTTCAGTGTCTTTGGTTATATTTGGCTTGCTTGTTTGTTTTGTTGTTTAGCTTCCTGTTAGAGGTGAGATCATATGGTATTTGTCCTTCAACACCTGGCTTATTTCACTCAGCATAATGCTTTCCAGTTCCATCCATGTTGTTGCAAAAAGTAGGAGCTCCTTCTTTCTTTCTGCAGCATAGAATTCCATTGTGTATATGTACCATAGTTTTTTGATCCATTCATTTACTGATGGGCACCTAGGTTGCTTCCAACTCTTGGCTATTGTAAATTGTGCTGCTATGAACATTGGGGTGCATATGTTCTTTGGAATTGGTGTTTTAGGGTTCTTAGGATACAGTCCTAGCAGTGGAATTGCTGGGTCAAAAGGCAGGTCCAATTTTAGTTTTCTGAGAAAATTCCATACTGTTTTCCATAGTGGTTGTACCAGTCTACAGTCCCACCAACAGTGGACCAGAGTCCCCTTTTCCCCACAACCTCTCCAACATTTGTTGTTTATTGCTTTGTTTATGATATCTATTCTGACTGGTGTAAAGTGGTATCTCATTGTGGTTTTAATTTGCATCTCTCTGATAGCAAGCAGTATTGAGCATCTCTTCATGTATCTCTGGATCCTCTGTATGTCCTCCTTGGAGAAGTGTCTGTTCAAGTCCTTTCCCCATTTTTTAAGTGGGCTAGTTGTCTTCTTAGAGTGAAGTTATGTGAATTCTTTGTATATTTTGGAGATTAAACCTTTGTCTGAGGTATCATTGGCAAATATGTTTTCCCATACCTATTTTTAAAAAATGAAATTCAACCCTTCCCTAGGATCATATGCAAAAGTTAACTTAATGTGGATCAAAGATCTAATTGTAAGTTCTAAAATTGTTAAACTCTTAGAAGAAAATACAGGACAAATGCTTCACAACATAATTTTTTGTGATGTTTTTTGGACATGCACTGAAGACACAGACAACAAAATAAAAAATAGACACCCCAGATTTTATGAACAATGAAAAAGTATGCTTCAAAGACACTATCAATAGGTTAAAGAGAAACCCCACAGAATGGTATAAGATACAGAGCCCAGCATAAGTAAAATATAGGGTCCAGCCCCTTTTTAATTAAAAAATGTTTTATTCTAAAATCATAAGCATGTAATTCTGCAATGTTACAATATCACACTGAAGCATACCATAGGACATTTTAAGCAAAATGTTCAAATTAAAGCTGTAAATTATTACACCCATATCATTTTCCTACCAACCATACTCAGGCAGACGTTACTTCTGCCAGACCCTGTATTTGCAAACCATATATCTGATAAGCAATTATTATTTAGAGTATATAAAGAATTTCTAAAACTCAATAAATTAAAAACAACTTAATTCAAAAACAGGGGAAGGACTTGAACAGACATTTCTACAAAAAATATATAAGTGGCCCAATAAGAGTATAAAAAGTTGTTCAATATCACTAACCATTGGGAAAATATAAATCAAAACTGCAATGAGTTATCAACTCATCTCTACTAAAATAGTTACTCTTCAAGTTCAGAAAATAACATATGTTGAAAAAGATGTGGAGAAATCAGAACGCTTGTGGCTCGTTGGTGGCAATGTAAAATGGTGCAACTGCTAAGAAAATCAGGGTAGTGGTTAAAAAATATAAAAATAGAATTAATATATGATCTGGCCATTCAGCTCTGGATATGTACCCAAATCAATTTAAAGTTGAGTCAGGAAAGACATTTGTAAACCCGTGCTCATTTATTCACAATAGCTAACATGTGGAAGCAACCCAAGTATACACCAACAGTTGAATGGGTGAGCAAATTGTGGTACACACATACCATGAAATAGCCTTCAGTCTCTAAAAGGAAAGGAAGTATGACATATGCTGAAACGTGGATGGACCTTGAAGATGTTATGCCCGGTGAAATAACCCAATCACAAAAAGACAAGCATTGTATGATTCGACTTCCATGAGGCACTCAGAGTAGTGAAAATCACAGAGACAGAAAGTGGGATGTGGCTGCCAGTGTGCTGGGGAGCCAAGGAAGGGGGTGATGGTTTCACGGGTACAGAATTTCAGTTTTACAAGATGGCAAGTATTCTAGAGATGGGTGGTCATGACGCTTGCACGTGAGTATTGATGTGCTTAATACCTCTGAATAGGACATTAAAGAAATTAAGATAATTAATTTTATGTAACGATCATTTTACTATAATTTTAAAAAAGGTACCAGAGGAAAATAAACATCCTTTTTAGTCACTAGGCTCTAAGGAGTAATAAAAATTTTCTTATTGACGTTGTTTTAATATTTACATTGATGTTTCACATAATCTTGAGGTACTATGGCATTCTGTGATTAGTTTTTTGGTATAAAAATAACCCTACCTTCTTTCAAACTTCAAACATTACATAAACATAAACATAAAATTTTCTCAAATAATTTCATTTAAGTTGCCTCAGAAATTATATATCTTAATATTGGTATTGTGTATACAAGTCAAAATTATGAAATGAAATCAGATGCCTCATTGATAGTTTAAAAATCACAAAACTACTTTTAAAGATACAGGGAACTTATACAAAAATGATTGACACCAATATTTGCATATTTTCAGGTACTTACTATTCACATATAATTTCATAGTTAATACTACCAATACATTTTACTTGTAGTTATTTTAAAAAAACATTTTACAGATTCTAACAATGTACCATTTCAGTGGGTGTATTCTAAATGTTGTAAATTGAGCCCTTGTCTAACTGGCTAAAAATATGTCACTCTCCTTAGATGTCTATATTCTCATTTCAGTTCAGTGCTCTTAGGTTTCTTAAAAACCAAGTTTTTGCTGGTCCCACTTCTCGGCCACCAGCCTTGCTTCTCTTCTGCCTAGAGTGTTCTCCTTTAAATCCAAAAAGGTCACTCCCACCTTTTAAAAATTTCTGCTTCCATGTCATCTCCTCAGTCAGCTCTTTCCTGACCACCTTCTGAAAGACTTTCCACCTGCTCACTCACCAGTCCCACAGCTTTCTTGATTTTTCTTCTTAGTAATTGGAAGTATTTTAAATTAAAACATATTGGTCTGTTCATTTTTATTATCTATCTCTAAATTAGGCTATGCATAGCTCCTTGAGGATAGGAGCTGTGTTCTGTGCACCTCTGGGTCTCACGCAGAGAGCAGAGGAGAGGATCATAATGATTTATGAAATAATTGTATGAATCACTGAATGCACTGAAATGACAGCTGTTAGTATTCAGAGAAAGGGGCCCTTCCAGACTACTAGTGTTTCTTTTTCTTTTTTGCATTTCTAAAAGACATTGTGAATATATGTATTTAATAGAAGGAAAAGTCAGGTGAAAGGAAATGTGTCCTGTCTTCTAGAGTGGAAGTGGGGGTTACAGTTTCTGTTACTGACAAAGTTACAGATGGAAGCTCCACATCAGACAGTGAGTGAGACAGAGCCGACTGCAATAAACTAGCTCATTTGCAGCTTGTTGTTTTCATAAAACATACCCATCAATCAACTGAAACCAGCTGCTCAATTTTCAGAAGCCATGGGTGAAATTCTTTACTGAAAGGGATAATAAACTCAAGACTAAAATACATGTGAGCCTCTAATTCAGAATTGCCTTTCTAGGCTCTTATTAAACTAGCACAGAATAAAACGGTTTCTTCCATTTGACTGGAATTTGTCCAGGGTTATAATAACCTTCCTGGGTCAGAGAAAAAAAATCTTGTTTTTGTGAAGTTTGCATATTCTGTCTCTGATAAATGAATATAGTTGAGACAGTTCTGGAGGGATTTTTTTCAATTTAAAGATACAATTTTAATTACTAGAACAGACGTCAATTACTACTCCCCCACTTGAATCAATTCACACCTGTCTTTAAACTACATAATATACAGTCCCCCTTTCTTAATTAGGTGTAGCCTTCTCTGTTTTCCTGAAGTGTATTCTGACCAATTTTAGTGTAGCTTTTCATCACATTCTAGATTCCTTAGGGATTTAGGATTTCCAAAATAATTTTCTATTACCAGTTATGCTCAAAACATCCAGTTTCCCCTTTGTGTGACTCACAAAATTCTGACCAATGTTTGATAGGTACTTCAGCTTCAAGTGTCTCTCATGTGAATTGATTGCTCATCCCCAGGTTGTGTGAATAGAAATTACTGTGTCATTTCCATGCTTTGCTCTTTATTTATATGATATGAAAAATGCATATGGCAAATGCATATGCAAATGCATTCAGAACTAAAAGGTACCTATTTCTTCACTCCAGACTTGGATTAGTCATATGTTAGCTGATTCCCCGGTCTCAGATCAATCCCTACTATCAGAACACAGCTTACTAAATTGCACTAATGGGACATCTAGATCTATTTTCCCCCCAAAATGAATCACCCTGACTCTAAAACTGGACCCGGTATATTAATTGCAATGGTTAGACTATAGATGTTCTGTCCATTCTAGGAATGGGCTTAGTTTCAGAAGTAAATGCCTCTGTTGAAGTAGGTCTGAACATTTGTTTGCAAAGTTCCTTTATGTCAAGGGAGAATACAAAGCTAAGCCTTGAATTAGCATTATATTTAATCCATTATTTGAACACCTACAATGTGACAAAATAGGTACAAAGTAAATCAGGTGTTCCCTGCATGCAAATTTCAAATTGGAAATGAAACAGAGATAAAAGGAATAAATAAAAAATATGTATCTAAAAGATAGCATGCAAACATAAACAGGCTTTATGGAGGAGGTATCATAAAGCATGAGCTACAACACTCATAAAATTGGGTAAAAAATTGACCCAGTGATTCCACTGCTGGGATTGTAACCCGAGAACCCTGAAACACCAATTTAAAAGAACCTGTGTACCCCTATGTTCATAGCAGTATTTTTTACAATAGGCAACTGTTGGAAACAACCTAAATGCCCATCGGCAAATGAGTGGGTAAAAAAACTGTGGTACATTTACGCAATGGAATAGTATGTACCAGAAAGAAGGAAGAACTCCTATCTTTTGTGACAGCATAGATGGAACTGGAGAGTATTATGCTAAGCAAAATAAACCAGGAGGTGAAGGGCGAATACTGTAAGATCTCACCTGTAAGTAGAACCTAATGAACAAAACAAACAAAATAGAACCAGGGACGTGGAAACAAGGAACAGACTGAAAGCCACCAGAGGGGAGTGGGGAGGGGAATAAGGAGGGAAAGGAGGGGAAAGGTCTGTCTAGTCAAGGAACAGGTATAAATGACCCATGGACATGAACAAGAGGATAGGGACTGACTGTGGGAGCTGGGGGTGGGAAGGGAAGGGGAGAACAATTGGGGAAAATTGGGACAACTCTAATAGAACACTAAAAAAAATTGAATCATACAGTAAAAAAAAATCATGCAGAGGGAAGAGTAAAAAAAGACATGGCTGTATGAAAGTACATGGAATGTTGGAGAATAGAAAATTATTCCATCTGGCCTGGTTTGTCAGCTGTAGATATTCAAAGATTTTGAGTGGTAAATGAGCCTGGGTATCAATCTGAATGTATACTAATGAGCCAGATTATATACCGTATTTTGCTGTATATAATGCACCCACACTTTTGGCCAAACTTTCAGAAAAAAAGTCTCTCATTTTATTTTTTAATTCATTTTTATTTATTTATGTTTAGAAACAAAACAATTATATTTCAGAGTATTATTTTGTATACAGATATTTTTATTGCTTTCTAGAGTTATACTTTTAATGTGTAAGCATAAATAAAAGCATTAAAAACATGTATATAGATACAGAATCAGTACTACCCTTGTATAAAATGCATCTTTATTTTCCCTTCAAAAATTTGGGCAAAAAGTGAACAATAAACATAGCACAATACTATAAATTAGACCAGTGGGTCACAAGTATTAGTGTCCTTTAGAATGATCAGAAATGTGGTTAAACATAGATCTC
The DNA here is from genome assembly GCF_014824575.4 of Sturnira hondurensis. Classification (NCBI taxonomy): domain Eukaryota; kingdom Metazoa; phylum Chordata; class Mammalia; order Chiroptera; family Phyllostomidae; genus Sturnira; species Sturnira hondurensis. The sequence goes on along the minus strand of NW_028083059.1, from coordinate 12,574,139 downwards.
AAATCTATCCACAGAGGTTCTTTGTTCAGTATGTCTGGGGTGGACTAAGCTATATACATATTCAATAAGAACCTCAGGAGATTTTGATGCGTATTAACTCCAATCTTAGCCCATCAATTGAGGTGCCTGCTTCAGACCCTCATGTAATGGGCTCCCCGTGCTTTGGAGTGCCTTTCTTAAAACTTGCTAAGCTTACCTTTAATGCTCTGGATGAGCTTGGCTGTACTGTGGCACATAGTGGGACCCACATGGACTTTCTTTACAGTCTACCCCCTTCAGAATGCTCTTCCACCCCCTACTACAGCCATGACTTCAACACACGCGTCAGTGAGGTTCAGGTTTGGGACCTATGGGTTGTCTAGTGGGCACACTATTTCCCCCATGGGGTCAGGCAAAATCAGTCTGCTATAATACAGCTGGTACACGATTTAAGGTAACTCTCACATTAGACACAAGACAAGGCTGCCTGCAGGCTGCCTACATCTCTGGCATCTGGAGTTGGAGCCTTTATAGACTTGTGTGTCAGCTCTTGCCCTTCTATTGGCTCTTATCCATCTGTGCTCTGACTTCCATAGTGCCCCCCTTCTTCTCTGAAGCACCTGATTGTGGTAAGGTTAATGGTGAGCATCCCATGTACTCTTCACCACTGGAATCCAACAAAGTCTTCCCATCCCTTCCAACAACTTTGTACCATGGGTCAGGAAGTCCTTCACAGGTGGCCACATATTATTCCATCCTGCCAGTGAAACATTCTGATCAGCATCCTTTCTTGCCTCTGATTGTTGTGGCCACCTCCTGCCATTCTAGGTCACTTTGAAGCTATGCTGGTTGAGGAATGGAAACTTGTACAATTTCTACGTAGTTCAGTTGTACAAATATATGTTGAGTGGCTCGTAGGTTCCAGACATGGTGCAAGGTTTAAGAACATAGACTTGAGCCCTGGCTGGTGTAGCTCAGTGGATTGAGCGTGGGCTGTGAACCACACGATCGTGGTTCGATTCCCAGTCAGGGCACATGCCTGGGTTGCAGGCCAGTTCCCAGCAGGGGACACATGAGAGGCAACCATACATTGATATTTCTCTCCCTCTCTCCTTCCCTTCCCCTCTAAAGGTAAATAAATAAAATATTTTTAAAAAGAACATAGACTTGATTAGTCATGACCCCTACTCTTAAGGAGGTCATAGTTTGTGAGATGGACACATAAGATAAATGAATAAAAGTTACTGTGGAATTACATAATAGTAGAAGGCATAAATCACCAGGGTATCATTGAAGAGTGAGCAGTTAATTCTGCCTGGACTTGCATTTATGTCAACCCAGAATATGTTTATAAGTATTTATTCATTCTTTTATTCAAGCAGTGATTATTTTTGTGTGTCTACATTGTGCCAGATATTGTGCCTATTACTGAAAATGAAATCTGGCAAAGAATGGGATGAATGAGGCACCATTATGACTTTAAATGAGTTGAATAATAAATTTTGGTTAGGCTGTGTTCTTTTTCTGGAATAACCTCCTTTATCTGTTCAATACAGGAGCAAGAATTTTTGTAAGAACTGTTGAAATGAAAAGATGAACTGCTGTTTCTAGGATTTTTTAAAAACTGGCATTTATCTTAGACCCTCTACACACAGCAAGTTTGTTCAGAGTCGATTCCCTCTCGACTGATAAGTTGCATGACAAAGCCCTAAGATTTGCAAAAAGCAATGATGAGAATCTGGTTAAGTGTAAGGTTCTGCCTGTATTTTGTCATCCTCTTCAATAATAAGCCCCTTCACTGAGAGCCATGTAGTAGAATGCTCCCACATTTGGACTCAATGAAGCTGTTGGCTTGTATATCAGCCTCATTTCATCATTGGAAGGAGTAATTCATTAGATTTGTATGTAAGTTTCTGTAATGCATCTCGGTTGCCATCCCAGATAATGCACTTTGAAAATTGCAGCAAGTCTTATTATTACCAACATTTTACTTGGCATATGTTGAAGTACCGTGACAAGATGTTAATGGATAGTATCACAGCTTTTGGAAGCCATTTATTGATCGACTTTCTGTAGCTTACTAAATGAGATCCTAATGTCTGAAAAGCAGGGACCCCTGTGAGTGACTTATTTAGGCTAAAGAGTAGTACGTACATTATGAGATAAAAATGTATTGCATCAAATTGGAACACTTTCTTGGATAGTCTTTGAAACTCTTGAAGAAATGTGTTATAAAACAGTAGACCTTTTATTCCACTTTAATCCTATGTGGTAACTAAAAACATGGTGGCCAAAATATTTATCATGCCATTTCTTCTAGCTGATCAAACATGGGACCATTAACAGTAGCCAGCAGTTAAGTCTTTTTGAAATCACCAGTTGTCACATTTTAAAACAAGATATCCTGATAGTGAGTTTTTTGTTTTTCTACATATATCTCATATGAACAAGTACTAATGTATTTCAAGTTTCAGTTTTCTGTTATGCTTTCAGTGCATAAAATGATTCCCTTGGTTTGGATTTGGGACATCTTTTGGCTTTCTCTCCCAATAATGTTTTCATTACAATTGTTTCTAGAAGAAACTCTGGTTACATGAATGCTGTTTTTGAACTTCAGCTTCAAATTAGCCATTACTGACTAGTGTAGAGACTTATAAAAATATCAACAATATCTATTTTATTCCCTCAAGGGTTTTCCCCTGAAGTAAAACATGAATTCTTTTTTAAAAATATTTTTTATTGATTTATCTTTTAGAGGGGAAGGGGAGGAGAGAAGGAGAGAAACATCAATGTATGGTTTCCTCTCGTGAGTCCCCTGCTGGGAACTGGCCTGCAACCCAGACATGTGCCCTGACTGGGAATCGAACCGCGATCCTGAGGTTCGCAGGCCGGCGCTCAATCCACTGAGCTACACCAGCCAGGGCTAAAACCTGAATTCCTTATTCCAGAGCTCTTTAAGGAGGTGATCTTGCTACTTCAGAACATGTAAGGATAAGAAAGTGGAGTGAATACAACAGAGACTCCTCGGCCCCTGAGGAATGGGCCATCTCGTCACAGTGCAGAGGAAGGCACTGAAAACCCTGAGCCACACTTTGGGACACATTGTTCTGCAGGGAGGGGACTTAATGGTAACAACTCAAAATTATAGAATCTCTTTCTACTTGGTAGAGAATTTTCTTTTGATTATCTCTATAAGCTTCCGTTGTCTCATCAAATTCTGGATTAATCATCTCCAAAGTCAGGTGCAGGCAATCAAGTATCAAAGACAATAGATTGGAAAGTAAAATATATATATATATATATATATATATATATATATATATATATATATATATATGAGAACTCATTTCATTTTTTACTTTATCATTTGTACTTTTGAGTATGTTTTATAATCTATAATATGTAAGTAAAATAACAAAGTATGATATTTGTAAGTAAATATATATGTTGAAAGCGCATAGTCAAAAATTTTATTGATGATGATAAACTCAAATGTTTGAGATCACCGCTATAGATTATTACAATGTAACATACAGATTATTCACTATAGAAATGCACACTTGAAACTTACATAACCCTTTTAATAAGTGTCACCCCAATAAATTTAATAAAATGAGATATAAAAATGAATTATAACAGTCTAGATTATGGTTTCATAATAAACAACATACAATTCAGATTCTCAGCACCACAAAGTGCTATTTCTATGTCACGCAGTGTCTGTGGTGGGTCTGGGCGGTTCTCCAAGATGGCTGTCCTCCATGTAGTGACTCAGTGGGGGAGGTCTAGCATTCTGTAACAACTCCATCTAAGCGCGTGACCTCCTACATCTGGGCAGCAGGGAAGCAGAGAAAAGAAAGTTATGCACAAACTGTTAAAGGCATTTTGTCATCACCACGAAGCCCAAGACCCTACCTAGTTTTAGGGCAGTGGGTCAATGCAATATTCCTATGCATGAGAAATATCGGTAAGCAAATGTAACATCTACTACCCGCTTTTAGCACAAATCTAACCTATAGTTTTTAGTGCAAAATATATTATAAATGTTTACACACATTTGCATACATACAAACATAATCAGTGTTAATTATTGAACTATATATATTTGTATCCATAGTATAGTTAAAATCAGTATGTTCATATTTTAATTAATATATTATCACATTTCAATTTAAAGCCTAAAGTTAAAATTTCTGCTAGCCTACATGTTTTTACTTGAGAATCATCTTTTTATTTAATATGTAAAACATTTAATAGAAAAGAGATAAAATATTTTTTCTAGTCTACTATTAGGCATAATGTGAAACAGTCAAAATTCATTCATCTTCAGTATGAAGGTCATTTTATATATTTAAGTTAGAAGAGAGGAAATATGATTATAAGAAAACTTGGAATTTTGGCATTCTTATTCCACAGAAGCAACTGAGATATTTAAAAATATATTTTTAAATACAGACAATTCACTGATTTCTATTCCAAATTCCGTCCATTTGAAGGGTCTCGGCTTTTCACAGCCAAGTTTTAAGCATGAGGAAATTATAAATGGAAACACATTGTGTCCTCTGATCTTGGAGGTGGTGACTTATGCTACAGGCTGGGTGGGAGATTGATCTTATTTTTTGGTTTTCCACTTTTTGATGAAGAACTTAAATTTGCTATATTTTAACCAACAACTTTAAAAAATATTGCATGCCTTCTGTGAAAGAGCAATGCTTCATAACTACATAATAGCTTCATCAACAAATAAGAGTCCGCTTCCTGCAATGAAGCCACAAATATGTTGAAAGGTCCCAGCTTTCTGACGGATGTACAAAGACCACTGTTTGAGTCATTTGGGGCCATGTGTCTTCTTTGTGGTGGTCGTGGTTGTCTGGCTGGGTGGGTGCACATTTAAAATGCATCTTACATATTTTTTAATAATGCATTCTTAGGGAGAAAGGGAGACCAGTTTTTTTCCCATGCTCTTAGCACTTAAAGCACTTTTCTAATGACTTACTGGTTTTCTTTAGCAATTCAAGACTGATTAAATAGGGGAATGAAGAAGATTTTTGAAGAAAAGTAGAAAAAATTTCCTGAAACTTTTTCTCATTTGCAAACTTGTTTTATATTTATTTATTGTCAGTGCCACAAAATTTTTCATGGCTAAGGTAAGAGCTCAAGTGTGTTAAAGAAACTGAACCCCATTGTTTTAAAGGCTTTTCACCTACTGATATTTATTCCATAACATTTACCTGAGCATTCATTCTCAATTTCCATTAATTATAATAAATGATGATGTGTGTTTTCAGTCCTAAGTTATTATCATTTAAGACAAAAAATGCGTTCTTCTAGGTCAGACTTTTAGAGGGCAAGTATCTTGGGTCTTTTCATGACCTACTTATACTGATTATATGATTAGATGATGACTTCAGCAAATTTCTCCTGGAGACCTTTCTTCTAACCTGTCTTTCCTAGCAAGTTAGATCTATATTAGAACAACAAGCTTGCTCTATTTCTAATCATTTTTATTGCAGGCACAAATTTTACATTCTTTAATAAAATTATCTAAAGATAATATAAAAATATTATGAGCAGTTTTCTAAGGTCCATTTGCTTTATGTCTAAGACATATTTTAAAATAAATTAATGCACTATTATAAATCTCCTTAGGCTCTTTATGAAATTATTATCTGTTTCTCATCTAGTAAATATAAAATTTACCTATGTGCCTCTAAGCTATATAATCACAATATAATTTAAGTATAATAAATGTGTGGATTAATTTCTACAGAATGTAAGATTTCATAGGTAAAATCGAAAGTAAAAAAAATCAGTGATTTTTAAAACAGCTAAGAATAATTCTTTTATTATCTTTAGAAACTTTCTCAATTTTAGATGCCCTTTGTTTTTAGGAAAGCCATTCATCATGAATGAGCTAAATTACTCAAGTTCTAATACACCATTATCTTTCATCATTCGACCGAATGCTAAGTAACAAATATTTTAGAATCCTCAAACCCCATATTAAATCACAACTTTTGTCTCATATTCAAGCAAACTAATTATTACTTTCTTAATTTCCCAACATTTAGATGATTTGCAAAATGCTTGTGCTGTTTTCCATCTTTCTGATTTCTTACAATTTTGTGAACTTTAGTCCTGTGCAAGTACTGGGATATAAGAAACTACTTCCACACTCAGTACCATTACTCCAAAATGCCCAACTCTGTTACATGGAATTTAACCCACTAGTTTTTAAATATCACTTTCACCTGCTATATCACTTCCTGGAAAAATCTAGCAAAAGAAATAGGCAATATTTTACCCACCCACTTAAAGAGCTTGCTTAACTTCTAGAGAAAATATATGATGAAATTGATCTTTGTACTTACATATGAAGGCTACCCTCTCAGAAAAATCTTGTTTCTCTATCAATAAATATGTGAATTAATAAATAATAGAAAAAAGTTCAGGGTTGGGAAGTTCCTTGCTTCTAGAAGTCCTCTGAATACAAGCGCATGGTTCCCACAGTCCCCAGCAAGTGTTTCCTTGCTAAGATTCTTCATAAAGAGGGTCATGGGCAGCCCTGCCATTCACAGCTGCCAGGACGGCCCTCCTCACTGCAGGCCCACTGCTTTAACCAGTTCAGCCAGATTTATTGATCATTTACTATGTGCCAAGGACTGTATACACATGACCTCACATAATGCTCACTTTAGTCCTCAACACTCTGGGTCATACTAACATATGAGTTCTAACATGAGGAAATAAATGTTTACAGGCATTGCGTTATCTACCCAAGGTCAGCAGCCCATACCCGGCAGAGTTTAGAACTCAAACTCCAGGCCTGTTTGACTGCAAAGGCGTCACCTTTCCCCTCCCTGCTCTCCAGCCTGTGCCTTGTATTTCCCGTGTCTCACCAGGCTTGTCCTTCTCATCCTGTGCTCCCCACATTCAAACCAAATGACGATTTCTGGGAATTTATTATTAATTATTTCTATTTGCAAAATTTCAACATGTTTTAAATTGAAGATAAAATTTTGTACTGAAATAAAATATAAATTAACAAAAAATTTGATGGCAAATGCCAATCAGTGAAATAAAGCCCCTGAAATGCAATTATGTTAAACTGTAGACTTTTTTTACAAAAAAAAAAAGAGTGAAATAATGATCAGTTTCAGGACACATTATGCTGCCTAACCTGGAGGCCTGCTTTCACAAGAAAGTGTGGTTCATACTCAGAGCAAAATATTCTCCTTAAATTATGCATTTTCACTTCTAAATATATTTGAAAGTTAGCGATTTGAAATTTGAAACCAATACTGTCACAGAGAGAAAACCTAATGCTTTTGTGGATATATCTTCATATTATAAGCTAGGTCAAAGCAGCATTAAAGCAATACAAAGTTTTAGAAACTTCCCTGACCTCTCAACTCTGCCCGTCCTAATATCCCAGGTTCTGGCAAAGCAGTCCTGCTACTTCCCCAGGAGCCACTGTCATAAATTTAATGGAATAATTATCTCACAACAGAGGAGATGGAGAATAGATACATGTGTCCAAAAGGCAATATTATTAGTTTTAAAAATTGTATGGCTTTAAAAAGTAATACGGTTGAATTTCACTAATTGACCAGTAAACAAAAATGCAAAAGTAATTCCAAAAACCATTAATCTTGAACAATAAACAAAATTACAAAATATTTCTCGTTGGCTGCCAGTTTTTTCTTTGTTTTAGGAGTGTAATCCGGCTCCCAGTTAGAGTATGCTGGTTGTTCTTTGAAAGCTACTTATTTGCTTCTTGACTACAATCATGTGCTTTCAATTTCTTTTGCATTTTACTACTTACTTTCTACAGCATTCTTTTATGGATGAACTACTGCCTGGCAAAATAGAAACTGAACCACAGTATGTAATTAAGTTCTTTGCACAATGGCAGTTAGTCATCGACACAATTAAATCACTGGCTTCAGAATCCAGCACTGAAGGAATGAATAGCATAACCAGAAAACACTCATTCCAATAAGATTTTCCTACATTGTGGGATTGAAGAGTGCTGTTTTTTCAGTGTCATGACAAGAATCCAAAATAAATCCTCTTTGTGAAATTGAAAAGAATTCATGTCAGATAGTGTCTTGTTTTTTTCTACATTTATATTTTTACAATTTTTATTACTATTTTTGAAATCTGAAGAGAGACTTCAAGATATTGGTGGTAAGATAAAATGTAGAAATTCTTTTGGCCAAAGCCTGGAAAAATATCCCATAACATTAAATGTACTTTCTTATACAGAATAATTTAATAACACTTTGCTGCTTTAATACAGTGCAAGTATAGCATGTGCAAAAATATAACATAGAATAGTTAAATTAATTTTTAATATTTTTAGTTTCAGTTAGAAATTATCTATTTTGGAATGTTCTAAAGCCTTTTTAACTTAAGATACAAAATTAAACTTGAAGTTGGTGGTCAGACATGAACCTAGAGTTTAAAAAGCTAATAGCCACTCCAATGCTGAAAATGTAATGGAAGAGACAAAGAAATTCTGATTAGGTGGGGTTGGTTTTTAAAATTTTACTTTTCACAGTGAGATATGAGAGTAAAATTTTTGAAGAGGAAACAATGCAAAGTCAATTAATTAATAAAATGTTTCAAATGAGCCCTTGCCCTTTGGTCACATAATCGAATAAACTATTTATAGTTTCTAATTTAAGCACCTATGAATTCAGATAAAAACACAAAAAGTAGAATAACATTTCAATAGATGCCCTGAAGTTGTGATAATATTTACTATTCCAGTGTCTGCAATTACTGTGTATATTGATACAGTGTCTAAAGTCTTTTACGTAGAGAAGACTGAGTATAACGCAGTCTCACTGTTTGTAAGTTTCCTGTTTTGATATTGTCACAGAGCAGGACAATATCCCTCCTGTGATATTGTTCTCACAAAATTTCCATAATAGTGAAATTTTAAAGAGACTCGACCACAATCAAATATATTAAAACATAAATACCGATAGTAGCCCAAGGATGCATTGTGTTTGGTATTTCTGACACTACTTCTGACTTGGTACTTGTTTTTCTCTTGACAGATGACAAATTCTGATTGATAGTAGTTGAGTGTGGTGCTTGAGTTACTCCTAAAACCCATGTAGGATTTTATAGAATTTGGATATAAGTAAGGTAGTGGATACCCATAAAGTTGGAAGAAAAATGAAGGAAATAGGAAGCATTGTTAAGCATTGCTTGGCTCTCAGAAAACTTCTTTTTTTCATAATTGCCTCTGATCATCACACTGCCATCACCTCTCACTAGATCACACCATCCCAGCTTTTCCCCTGGGATATTAAAAACATGTTTCTTTTTCTTCCTTGAATGTTACTATTCCCTCATAATTAGTACTTTGCCCAATGTTACAGCTTTTTTCTCCAAGCAATTTGTCTGTTAATGCATTGGTGAGTATCCAGAGTAAAAAAATCACTCTGTAGGGAAAGTGAGGAAGGCATGGTGTTTTACACCACAGTGGACTCTTGAAGATGTGAGAACTTTCAGGCCCCATGAGCGTTTGTTAGAGGACGTTTTGAGATAGATTTTCTTTTTGCACAGACCAGGCAGGCAGCTACTTACTGACCTAAAGCAGGGGAAAACAACATCTGGCTTCAGGGTTGATATTACACAGACCATCATCAAATCTGATTTAAATAAGGTTGAAGTAATCTGGGTCACTGAAAAATAGAGTGGAAGGTATAATTAACCATCCCACTATCAAGTTAGATAGTGGCACAAGTGGGTTGTAAGATAAAAATGGGATTAAAAAATAAAATCTGCATTGGATAAAAATGTTGGCAGAGTGAAACTTATTAGTTTTATTACTCAAACAATTTTGCAGAAGATTACTTGTCAAGTGCAATGGATGGTTGCCAGGGTGGTCATGCAAAGGCATTGGTGGAATGTCCAAGCATGCAAGTTGAGGTCTGGTGATGCGGCTGAAGTCAAGAGTGAATAGCTGAGGCGTCAGGGGCAAGGTCGCACTGACCTGCGGCTGAGACATTTGGGAGCTTAAGTTTTCCTTAGCCTCTTGTGGAAATACCATTGAGACATGAACTACTTGAAGGAAGATGATGTTCAGTTCAATATATTTATTCCTTTATGCATCTACCCAAAATTAATTATTGGGTGATTGTCATGTGCTACATATTATAAGATATTACACTTGACATCTAGGAAGATGTTAGAGTGTGCCTAAAGAGAGAAATAAGTGCTGGGATGGGACACAACAAGGAATTTGATGAGGAAATGGAAGGTACACATGGCCTGGACTAAAGGATTCAGTGAGTTTTCAGTAAACAGAAGCTCCTTAGCACTAATGAAAGACGAAGAAGAGTACAATGAAGAAAGGTCAGAAGGGCCTAGGGAACAGTCCATGCAAGGCCTTGAGGTGAGGAGTGAATGTCTGATATTTTAGAATCATACAGAGTGTACAACAGGGAGAACAGCCACTGACCCTAAGGGATATTTAATGCCCTGAATATAAACTTGGACTTTACCATCCCAGTAACAGAGATCAATTGAAGAATTTTAAGCAAAGAGGTGACATTGGTAGATTTCTGTTTTATGAAGATTGTGTAAAGAAAGTTGTTTGGTGAGGAACAAGATTCGAGGAAAGCCGTCAGACAGAAAGTTGTCGAGGTTAGAAGAAAAAAATGACGAGGATTTCTTTCTTTTTAAAGTGGTGACCATGAACACTATACTTAATGTCAAAACTTGTTTGTTTAATATAGCACTCATTATATTTTAAGCTTGCCTGATTCCTTTTAAACTTAATAAAATGTATGATTTCTATTTCATTGCTTTAAGGTTTTCCACAGCCTCACAATTAACTCACAGTTTCTGGACAAGGAATCTAATGGACTCTGACAGATATTAATAAACCTTAATCAGGAAAATACATCTTCACCAAACAAGTTGATGCATTAATAGGAAATTCAGAAATGAAGTATCATATGCCAAACACCTTTTTATGGTTAACTTCAACAATGAAATTTTGAAAGACAATTGTCCTTCAAAACAGTGCTCATAAGCCAAGCACCACAATGGACTCACGTGAGTCCATTGTGCCTTTTGGGGAGTGCAACTTAATTTTAAGGGTAATTTGACTACTAATGAAATAGTATTATATTAACAAAAACCTCAACTTCCCCTTTTTATATATTCTGTAATAGAACCTTCACATACTGAAATATTAAGAAAAACAGAGGAAGTTATTGAAAGGGACAGTTATATCGGTTACTAAAAGGAAAAGCAACATCTGGCATATTGTTAATAAGAAAGCAAAATGTTACTTTTAGAGAATAAGTCTTAGGAATTCTGCCTTCTGTTAGTTCATCTTATATTAAAGTCAATAATTCTAACTTTTTGTTATAGTTGGACCACAGTATTTGTTAAAAGAGCCTAGACTTAAAATAAAAATATGGAGGCTTGACTTTCAGTTCCTTCTGTTAGCAGTACATTAAAATTGGCTCATCTTTTAGGAACTTTCAAATAGGGGTAAACAATGATATTTAAAGTTCTTTTAAGTTCTGGCTTTCTGTGAGTTTTTGGATTCTAATCATGTATACATGTACAAAAGTATATACCATTTACTAATGAAAATGCAATGATAAAATATTAAATATTATTGATATTTGTTTTTAACACTTTACATTCCCTCTCAATTTTCCTGTTATTCTCTTCCTGAAATGCAAAGCCAATTCAATTTTCATTGTGTAAGAAAACTTGATATGAGTTCTACCTATTTAGCAATTTAAGTGTATCACACAATACTGCTAAAGGCACAATGAGGTGCAGAAGACCCTTTGCACAATGCACTGCATACCTCAGAAACAGCTTCCCATTCCCTCCTCCCTCCAGCATCCAGAAACTACACTCTACTCTCCAGTTCCATGACCTCAGCTATCTTAGATGCTTCACATAAGTGGAATAATGTTGTATTTGTCCTTCTTGGAGTTGCATATTTTACTTATCACAGTCTTCCTCAGGTTCATCTATGCTGCCAAGCACTGCAGGGCACGCCTTCCTTTTTAAAAAGACTGAACGATTTTCCACTGTGTGTTCATGCCACCTATTCCTCATCCGTGCATCGGTCTTTCATTCAGGTTGACTTCCTATCTTTGCTGTTGATATTAGTAGTGCATTGAAAATAGGAGTGCGGATATCTCTTTAGAATTTTGATTTTTGTTCTCCTGGGTATATACCCAGAAGTTGAGTTGTTGGAACATATGGGAATTCTATTTTTAATTTTTTGAGAAACATCCGTACTGTTTTACATATTGGCCATATTATTTTATATTCCTACCAACAGTGTAACAAGGGTTCCAATCTCTCTGTGTTCTTGTTAACACTTATCTCTTGTCGTTTGTTTGTTTGTTTATAACAGCCATATTTATAGGTGCAGGTGCTATCCTGAGATTTAGATTTGACCTTCCCTGAGAATTAGTGATGTTGAGCATTTGTCCAATACCTGCTGAGTATGTGTATGTCTTCTTTGGAACAATGTCACTTCCAGTCCTTTGCCAATTTGTAAATGAAATTACTCTTATTTTGTTTTGTTTGTGTTTGAAGTGTAGGAGATCCTTGTATATTTTGAATATTAAACTATTTATCAGAGATCAGGTTTGCAAATATTTTCTCCCCTTCCACAGATTGCCTTTCCATTTCGTTAGTGGTTTCCTTTTCTGTGCTGAGGCTTTTTATGTGATGAAGTTTCACTTGTCCATTTTTACATTTGTAGTCTGTGCTTTCATCTCATATCAAAGAAGTTATAGCCAGGACCAAGGTCAAGAAGATTCCCACTTTTTTCTAGAAGCTTTATAATTTTAAGTCTTACATTTACATCTTTAATACATTTTCAGTTGGCTTTTGTTTATGGGATAAAGAAGAGTCCAGTTTATCCTTCAGCATGTGGACATCTACTTTCCTACCACCATTCTGTCACCAGTCTGTGTTCCTGGTGCCCTGTCCAAGAACCGTTGACTGTATATGTGTGTGAGTTATGTCAGGGTTCTTCATTTTGTCCCATTGGTCTATAATCTCTACTTATGCCAGCTCTATACTGTTTCAACTACTATAGCTTGGTAAGACATTTTGAAGCCGGAAATGTGATGCCCCCAGCTTGCTTCTTCTTTTCATGTTTGCTTTGAATATCTAGGGTTCTCTTGTGGTTCTATATAATTTTAAGTTAATTTTCTACATTTGTGTAAAATTTCCACTGGGAGATTTTTCATATATTCCTGGTTATATAAAACTATTCCTTTTTAGTTGTGCAAAAATTGTTTACATACACACATATTTATATAGAAAGAGCATATCGAGAAAGTTTCCAGTCACGTAATATGAAAAAAAACTAGATTTTTGTTGAAGAAGGTACAAGATACAACAAACATTGTACATAGGACAGTGATGCCTCAGTCCCCTTCCAAGTAGGTGCCTTGGGACCTCACACAGTTCTCCCACCATCTCTTTCACTGTTCAAAACTAAGCAAAATCCTTTGTTGGAATCACCATCAGCTGCCCTGTCATATTTTCCTGAATCTCATCAATGGTCTGAAATCTCTTCCCTTTCAAAGGTGATTTCTGTTTTGGGAAAATCCAGAAGTCACAGGGCACCAATTCTTGGCAGTATGGGATCTGAGTCACCTGTGTGATTTGATATTTCAGCAACAATGTTTACATGAGAACTGATGCATGACCAGGCTCATTGTCGTGATGAAGCTACCAATCACCAGTTGTCCATCAAAATTTCAGACACAGTAGTTTTTGGAATCCCCAAATCACCTTCTAAGTTTCACATTGTCAGTCATTGATCACTGTTGATTGCAATCTGTACATGTTCAACCTTCTCAGGTATTCTGCTTGTTGCAGGCCTTCCAGAATGTAGATCAGGTTCAACAGATTCTTGACCATCTTTGCAGTATTTGTGCCCCACATTTTTTTGTGCTGCACTTACTGCATCATCCCCTAAGGCCTTCTGAATCATCTAAATAGTTCTTGCAGAGGACTGTTTGAGCTTAACAGAAAATTGGATGCAGATTCGTTGCTCTATTTGTTCAGTCATTTTGAAAGCAATGGCCATATAGTACAGGTGCTCACTAAACAGAGTCTATTGTTCCCATTGACTAATACAGAGAAATCATCATTGTTCATGTATGTGTATTCCAGTCCACTCACCTTGGCTGCCAGATTACATCAATGTTGTGCAATATATTCTCATTATATTAACAATGGCTGGACTTTTTCTGGACATGCCTCATATTAATTAATTAACTAATTAATTAATATATAGTTATATGTAAATATAGAGAGTCTCAACAGTTTCACATGCTGACATTAATCTTATTTTATTGTGGAATAATGTCACAGTTTTTTTGATATTTGGAATTCTACTTTCAGATAAAACTAAAATAGTTTCTTAAAATTTAGTGTCCGTGAATAAGTGAGTGGATCAAAGAACTGTGGTTCATTTATACACAGGAGAAAGAAAGAAATAACTCTTACCCTTTGTGATAACAGGATTGAAGCAGAGAGTGTTATGCTAAGTGAAATAAATCAGATGATGCAAGACATACCATATGACCTCATCTATGAGTGGAACCCAATCAACAAAACAAACAACTGAGCAAAACAGAACCAGAGACTTAGAAATAAAAAACAAACTGATAGTGGGAGAGGGATAACAGGAGAAAGAAGGGAAATGGGGCAAGTCAGGGAACACAAATAGAGGACTCATGGGCACAGATCATCGGGAGGGGATTGACTGTGGGAGTGGGGAGGCAGGACAGAGCAGAGCAAAGGGAAAATGTGGGACAACTGTAACTGAACAACAACAATAATAAAAGAATGATGAAAAATAAATAAATAAAATAAAAAATTATTCATAAAAATGGAACTTGCAAGATCAAACTGATCCTCAAAGCATCTTATGGGCCTTCACACTCCTTATAATTGATATATAACACAATTGTTAAAGGTATTTAGCTATGAAAGATGCTAATTACATGTGTGATATTTTAAATATTGTTTCACTTGTACATGTGAGGTCTGTAACTTAAATGAATATAGCATCTTAATATACTATACACATTCAAGTGTAAGATTATCCTTAAATCAACAAGAAAGTCATGAATCTGCCTTAACTATGACCTAAATGTTCCTGTTTAGTGCTACATTTAAATATACAGGAAAAATACTATACTGTGGAGATTTAAAAATTATGCTTTGGCACCCAAAACTTTTTCTCAGGAGACCATAAACTCTGATGACTTGTTAGCAGCCACAAGACTGGAAAATATAAGAGTATTATATAAAATATTTTTCCTAGGCATTTATTATTCTATATAATTTGCATGTTGTATGTATCCACATAATCTGTCCAGTATAAGAAGATGTTCCCAATTGCTGGGTAATTTGCATGTTTTGGTAACACTAGAGAAAGGCTTTCAGAGTCTTCTAGAAACACGGACAAGATACATGAAGCTTTCTTGTGTGTGTGATCCTAATGCCAAGGACTAAAGTTTATTTCAAAAATATAAATGTGTCTTGGAAAATTTCATATTTTATGACACATGAGGATATGATTATTACACAAAATATGATCATTTGGATATTTTATACTTTTAAAAAATACAATTGTACTCACCGTGGCTTCTCTACTTAAGCAAAATAAATGTTTCCACCATCTCTCCAACTAAGCATTATAATTGTCATTTTTTAAGTTAAAAAAGAATGTCTCAAGTACTGCCAAATCTAAGTATGGTCAGGGGGAGTGCAATGAAACACAGATGTCAAAATCCAGATATTCTCTACTGAACATTAAATTTCCAGGTTTAATATCTCAATGTTGGTCAAGTAACTGAAATTTCATAGACTTATGAGCTGGCCTTCCTGGTGTCTTGATGATGTGCGTCCATATTTTCTGTACACAGAGTTTAAAGATTTTGGGGCCAACATGAAAAATCTCCAATTTCCATACAACAGCCTAGGTATTACTATTTTTGAAAACCAAGAATAATATGGAACTGAATAAAGGTCTCTGTTTTGCACTCATTCACATTGATACCTATAAACAATTTAGTTTTGTACCAGCTTTAAGAATTTTTAACTCTTTGATTCATTACACAAAAACATCAACTCCCCACAAATATTGTGGAAAGAAAATGTATGACATCATTTATTATATACAAGGTCAAAACCCAGCAAGATAGACTTTAATTTAATTTTATTTTATTTTATTTATTTTATTTTTTTTGATGCCAAACTTATTTTTAATAAAATATTTCAGAAAAATAAAGGAAAGCATAGAGAATAACACAATACACATCCATGTATGCACCACTCAGTATATAAAACACTGAAAATAAAATAAAATTCTCCTCTCTGTATTTACCAGCTTTTTTTGGTGATTTTCTTGTCTCTTAATATGAATGTTTATTGTTGTTCTCTTTATGACTTTAATTTTAATAGTACAAATACCGGCATTTCTTGCCCAAAGTCAGAGCTATTCCTGAAATGTCATGCATCCTTCACAAACACTAATTTGAAGCCTATTTCATCTTTTTGGAAACATTAAGAAATCATAATACGAGTTGAGGATTCAAAATGACTTATTGAGTCATTATGCAGCATGAATCATTATGCAATGCTTATGACATCTATTTTCACCTTTTATAATTTTTTAAAATTTAGTAACTTATCTGTAAAAGATCAAATTTCTGGATAACCAAATTAATCAAAGGTGATAACACTATACATCCAAACTAGATCTTCATTACAGCAGACTGTGAGGATTATAAAGAAGAATAAAATGATGACAGAGAGACTTTGGAGACATCATAGTCAATCATGCCTATAACTTTATATGGAAAAATTAAGGATTATTACAAAAAGCAAAAATATGACAATAGGTTCTTTTACAAAACATTTAGGGAGAAACAGTTATAACATAGTTGTTCAGAGTTTTGGAAATTGTGTTTTGAAGAGAGTCATACTTTTAAGTGGCTATACTAGGAAGACTTCTCAATTGTCATATAAGCCTCCTATCAACTTTGCTTTTAAGCGATGTTAAATGAACATTATTTTTTAATAGAAACTGTTGAGAATCAATTAGTATTGCAACTGCTATGTCTCCTTTGCAGAATAACAACACCCCAAAATATGTTAATAAATGTCTCTGTACTTACAGATTATTGCCATTGTTTTTCTTATTCCTTGCATGTATACATGTGTGTGGTGTTTGTAAAACCATGCACAGTCTAATACTCGCTACTCAAGAAATAGTTCTGAGTGCTGGCTGAGTGGATCAGTTAGTTGGAACATTGTCCCTTACACCAGAGGTTTACAGGTTGGATTCCCGGTCAAGGCACGTACCTAGGTTGTGGGTTTCATCCTCAATCAGGGCTTGCCCAGGAGGCAACCAATGAATATTCCTCTCTCACATCAATCTTTCTCTCTTTCTCTGCATTCCACTCTCTTTAAAAATCAATAAAAAGCATATCCTCCTGTGAGGATTAAAAAATAGTTCTGATAGCTAGATTATTACTAAGAAAACGTAAAAGTACATTAATATATAGATGCATTTCTTAAAAAATTAAATATACAAAGTTCTCTGAAAAAACATGTTGGTTTTGTCCCATGAAATTATTTTTGAAAATGTATAAAAATGCACACATACATTTCAGAGAGACATATTTCATGGTCAGTTTTAAGATAATAATAGGAAACATAATTTTATGAGTCATATCCTGTTTGACTTTAATCCTTTCAGACATTGCAACCATTTGATTAAGTGCTATATGAGTTTCTCCCCCAACACCCTCAAAGTGTCATCTGTCATAGCCTTGCTGTCACAGCCATAAAATATGACTGTCTAATGATATTAAAGCAAGAAATATGATGTCGGGTCTGGCATTTTAGACCACAATGATTCCTTCCTGTAAACCATGTAGTGTAGTCTCTGTGTACATCATGGAAGAGAGTATATCAATTGACACCAAGAGCATGGCAGATTTTGGGAAAAAATAAACTAAAATGATTACTTTTCTACCATGTTTAATGCATAATATCATTAATAAAGTCCTCTTGTCTGCTACTTTTGATTTTATCTAAGTAAATAACTTTACATTTATTATTGTGAGTGAATGAAAAAATGTGCCTTTGGAGTAAGTCACTTGATCAGAACAAATGCAAGGGCGTCAGCTGCCTAGCTTAATATTTCATCAGATTTGCAGTTATGTAGTCCCTAACAATATTCTGACATGCTGTTGACACTGTCAGTTAAATGTGGAGCATAATCTCTTGGGCTTTGAAATAAGAAAATATATTTCACAGAAATATGTAATTAAGCTGTGTAATATTGAACAAGTTACTTGTCTTCGCTTTCTTATATTTCTTCTTTGTAAAACTATGCTTTCAATATCTGACTGGGAGCAACTTCTTTTTTCTTGAGTCAGTAGAAAAATACATATGAAGGATTTAGCAGAGCACAGAACACATTGTAAGTGCTCAAAAAAGTAGCCATGTTTATAATTGGAAATATATTATTATGAACTTATTCATGTCCTTGTACAATAATGTGGTTTTGACCTGCAATTTGGAAATTCGGGTACCCATTCTTAAACATGTTTAAACAAGTTGCAGACAACACAAGGAAGTGCAATAGAAATACTTGAGAAGGTATTTAGAGTATATACTTGTAAATACTTGAGAAGGTATCTTAGAGTGATTCTAAGATCATTGCTTTGATTCGTGGAGCTAGATTGACTGTACTAGATGTCAGAGTACACACAAAAAGAACTGTGTGAAGTAGACATAGGTCACAGAACAATGGAATGATAGTTAAAGAGAAATACCGTATATTGAATGGAAAGAGGTTTAGCTTGACTGTTCGATGTAGAGAATATGACCTATTTATTTAACAAGCAACCACCAAGAACAGTGTGAAAAACTCAGAAATGTAGGTAGGATTTTACCTCTAAAAAAGAAATGTGCAAGTTGGATAATACACAAATACCATAGTATAAATGTACCATACTTCAAAAATGTAAAATGAGTGATGGACACCTATGAAATGTTGCTGTGAAGATTTCTTGGACCCTCATCCCAGCAAAAGAACTGTAATTCATAAATAGTAGTACAAAACAATCCTTTAAATCTCTGGGTATTGTCCTCTGGGAGTTTTTAAATAGCAAATGGAGAATACTTATTCAAGAAAATATATGCAGTTTTAGTCTTTGCCATGTCACCCACAACCTGCTCCCTTTTCTCCCTCAGCTCAGTGTGGTAGAAGTTTTTCTCTGCAAAGGTGCCGCCCACAACACGGGATTCACTCCTCTCCAAGATTCCAGTTTAAGTGATGGCTTCTCCCTGAGGAAGACAGGCTGTGGCCATTACTCATCCTCTCCTTTTAGTCCTGTATTGCAGAAGTTCTGTTCCAGGAAGACACAGCCAAGAAGTCTTGAGTTCTCTTTCCACCCACTTGTAAAATGTAAATTCTGTCACAGGAATGTCTGGCCTAGAATATAGGGATTCAGTTTCCTCCTATCCCAACTTGGTGAGAGGGTAGAAGTAACATGCCCGTAGAGGCAAACAAGAAGATACAACTGTCATGCACCACCATCACCCCAGTGCCCAGTCGTAGGGAGAGTTGTCACTTCAAGAGTAGCAGGCCACTGTCCCTGGCCCCAACTCTAAAGAAGGGACATAGGATTTCTGCACAGGAAGAGATTGAGTCTACAAGAACACAAAGTGCTATAGCTTTCTTCTAAGAAGCTTACTTTATTTGAAACACAGGAGAAGCATTCATGCCCAACATCAGGGTTAAAGTCAGTGGAGCTTTTAGTGCAGAACAATCAGGAGAAGACAACAACAATCCTTGTGACAGCAACAAGTGGACCAGAGAGAAGTTTCACAGGAAGAGCAAGGACATAATTACCAAGAAAGAGTCCTCCTGGGGTTAAAGCAAGCTTTAAATGCTGATCTGAAAGAAGTTCTTGAGTCTACTCCTGTAAATGCAACCATACTTTACTTGGATTAAAATGTGAGAAAATTAAAGCCCAGTGACTTGCTGAAAATAGTTAACCAATCAGGTCACAAATAGTGAAGAATAACTGAATGTGATGCCACTACAGATAAACCATTCAAGGTTTAACAGGGAGATCAGGAAAGCAAATCGTACAGAGATCCACTAAAACAGCAGGTTTCTGTGCCGGTTGGGGGGCTACTGTGCGCATGCCTAAAGCTACCCACTCTCAACAACTTCAGAAGCTGCACGTGTGGGAGAAACAGACTCCAATAAAACAGTCCAGCCAAGTCACTAAGCAAATAGAAAAGCAAACGATAAGACAAAGGGAAGAGAGGAGTCAGAATCAAGAGTTGCTACAATATACAAGGTCTGGCACAAATAACGCCCTTGTTTTATTACAAACATTTTTATTACAAAATCTTAAGTGTGTAATTCTGGAACATAATGATATCATACTTAAGTAAATCATATGACATTTTAGGTGAAATGTTCAAATTAAAACTATAAATTATTACACACGTATTATTGCCTGCTAACCACACTCAAGCCAGACCCTAGCTTGAGACCCTTACTTTTGCCAGACCCTTTATTATAAAAAATGTACAGTTTTAACAAAGAAGTTATATGTCACACACAAAATGTGTAATCTGTACAAAAGAATAAAAACAGGAAATCAAAACTGACTTTGCAAGGACCAAATGATGCATTTAGAAGACACAGACTTTAGCCTGCTTTTATAAGTATTTTCAAAGAAGTAAAGATAGCCATGCTTAGAGAATTAAAGAAAGGCATAACAATGTCTTCTTAAGTAATGAATATCAATTAAAAAGATAGAAAAATAGCCTTAAAAAGAATGAAATAAGAATTCCGGAGTTAAAAGTAATAGAACCAAAATTAAAACTTATTAGAAAGGTTTGACAGAAGATTTTAACCGTCAGAAGAAGAAAAATCAATAAATTTGAAGACAGATTGATAAATATATGCAATGAGGGAAGTAGAGATTAAAAACAATAAGAAAAAATGAACATATCTTCAGAGAAATGTAGAACACCAGAACGTGCACAATACAATTTTGAAAGGTCAAGGAGAAAATTCTTGAAAGCAGCCAGCAAAACTGTCTTATCCAATAAGACCCATTGACTTCTCATGGGAAATAATGGAAGTCAGAGGATAGCTCTGAAAGAAAAAAAGTGTCAATCTAGAATCTTATCGGCAATACTCCCCCTACAAGAAAAAAGAAAAAGATCAAAATAAGGCATCCCTATTTTTTTAAATGAGCCTTTCTTGCTAGCAAATTCATTAACAAGAAACATTAATGAAATATTTCAGACTGAATGCAAGTAGCATCAGACAGTAATTGAAACCACACATACTCAATTTAAAAAGACTGCTAGTAAGTATAATTATGTAGATAATCATAAAAGACATTATAATTGCCAATTCTATGCAACTTATTTTACAATTCATTCTATGAGGTCAGTATTACCTTAATACCAATGCCATACCAAAATATTACAAAAAGAAAACAGAAAAAAAGCATATCAATATCTGAAATAAATATAAATGCAAAAATCCTTAACAAAATACCAGCAAACCAAATTCAGCAATATACAAAAAAAGTGTTATGACTAAGTGAATTTAACTCAGGAATGCAAGATTGGTTAAACATACAAAAGTGAATTAATATAATTAACTGTATTAATCAAAAAAGATAAAAACACATAATTATCTCATAAGCACAAAAATTATCTGAAAAACTTAATCCATTTCATGATAAAAGTGTTTTTTAAAAGCTAGAAATAAAAGGAACATTACTGGACCAGACCAAGAGAATCTGTGAATAAAAACACAGGTATATTACCAAATGGTGAAAGATTGAAAGCTTTTCCTCTAAGACCAGGTGAAAGACAAGTAAATCCACTCTCACCACTCCTATTCAATACTTTACTTGATTCTACTTGGAAATTAGGCAATACATACAAAAATACATACACATATACATATGTAAATACACATATATGCATATGTACATGCCTACAGACATGCAAATTAGGAAGAATTAAAAATTTTTTTAAATGATCTGTTCATGCATGCAGGAAACCTGAAGAAATCAGCTAAATAACTATTACAACTAATATACTAACTAGTTTGACAAAGTTGCAGGATTTAATATAAGATTCAATCAATTGCATTTCTATATATTAAAAGTAGGCAATCATCAAATTAAATTAAGAAAACAATTTTTAATTATAATAACATCAACAGGAAATAAAATAGAATGAATCAATTTATTAAAAGAAGTACAATACTGTCCTCTATATGCTACAAGACATTTTGACAGAAACCAAAGAAGACCTAATAGAAAGATATCCCACGTTCATAAACTGAAAGATTTAATAGAGGTAAGACACCAAAAGACTCAAACTGATCTTGATTCAAGGCACCCTCTATGAAAATTCCAATTACTTTTTCGAAGGAAATTGACAAGCTCATCCTAAAATATATGTGGAAATTCAAAAGATTTAAAACAGTCAAAACAATTTTGGAAAAATAAACAAGTGGAGGACTCACGTTTTCTGATTTTTAAGCAAAAAAAAATTGCTCAAGGTGAGATCAAGTGAATATGGAGGGTGGGGCATCAGAGTCACACCATTTTTGGTCAAAAACTGCTGAACACTCAGCACAATGTGCAGTGTGGGCAGGTGTGTTTGTATATTACCCATCATAAAATGGGCAAATGGTATTGAAAGAGCTTCACAATAAATATTAACTGAAGCCCAGTGCAGCCTCTCACAACAACACCAGCTGGTACACTGATAGAAGTGAGTTCATAGCACACTCACCTAGCAAGGAAGCCTGTACTACAAGGAGCCCACCCTCCAGATATTAATTCTGGGGTTTTTTTGGAGGGGTCCCCCTTGTATTATATTATACCCTTTAAATGAAATGTCCAAAATGGGCAAATGTATAGAGACAAAAATTAGGTTAGTGATGGCTAGGGCTTGGAATGGGGGTCAGCACTTGAGGATGACTACTAAAAGGTGCAAGATTTCTTACTGGGAAGTAAAATCATCCTGAAATTAGACTGTGCTGATTGCTGCACAATTCAGGGGAATACCGATACAGGTTACAATGTGGATGAAACTTAAAGATGTTTTGCTAAAATAAATTAGTCACAGATAACCTCATATGATTCCATTTACATGAAACGTTAGGAATAGGCCAGCCCGTAGAAACAGAGAGTATATTCACGGTCTGAGTGGTGCCTGATGATGGGGAGTGAGGATGAGAGGCTAGGATTTCTAGTGACTATGAATATATATAGCAGGTTAATTTTTAGGATAAGAACAATGCTTTACAACTAAATTGTGATGGTGGTTATGCAATTCTATGAATATATATAAAATCTACTGAGTTGTACAAATTAAATGGGTAAATTGTATGATGATAGCTCAATGAAGTGTTAAAACGCTACAAAGGGAATGAAGTTAAACTTAGTAGGAATTTAGGTGGGGGAAATTCAGGTAACACACGGACATCGTCGAAGGAGAGGGAGAGGTAACATGCACTGATACTCGGTAGAGTCATCCCCAGGAGCACAGGAGCAGACAAAATGTGAAATAACTAATTCAGAGAACAGGCATCTGAAAATTTTAACACTGGAAAAGTAGTAAGTAGTAGATATTTTTATAAAATTTTCTTCTGAGAACAATGTTTTTTCAGGATCTAAAAATAAATAAGAATACATGTTTTTGTGAGGTGATCACATTTAGAAAGAGTGAAAAGTTTCAAGGAAGGAGAACTAAACTCATCACAGAGTTGACAGAGTAAACTGAATGAGGTAAAAAATAGAGAAATAAATCCTGAAATATAAAAAATAGAGAATCTTTAAAAATAATTTTAATTGTATATTTAACTTGGTTACAAACACAAAACACTGAACTTAACCATTTTAAATAAGTTTAAGTGCACAGCTCAATAGAATTAAGTATATGCATAATGTGATGGAACATACCTCTAGAATTACTCATCTTACAAATGGAAACTCTATACTCACTAAAAATGTATTCCCTATTCTCCCCCCTCCTAGCCTTTGGCAACCACTTTTTTGCCTTCTGTTTCTATTATTTTTGACTACTTCGGATACCACCCATCTGGAAAATTATACAGCATTTATTCTTTGGTGATTAACTTCTTTCACTTATCATAATGTCCTTGAGGTTCACCTATGTTGTAGGATCCTAAAGGACCTTCTTTCTTGTCAAAGCTGAATAATACCCACTTTATGTATACATCAAAGTTGTTATACATTCAGCTGTGCCAATGGAGATTTCAATTATTTCTACACTTTCTATATTTGAAAAAATGTTCCAGTGAGTAAGGGTATGCAAATATCTCTTCAAGATCTTGTTTTAATTCTTTTGGATAGATATCCAAAAGTGGGTGTGCTAGATCACATGATAATTCTATGTTTAATATTTTGAGGACTACAGATACTGTTTTCTGACTGCATCATTTGCATTCCCAACAACAGTACACAAGGACTCCAGTTTCTCCACATCCTTGCCAAGACTCGACTCCTATTCTTTTTACAGTGGCTATCCAAATGAGTGTGAGATAGTATCTCATTGTGGTTTTCGATTACATTTATCTAGTGATTAACGATGTTGAGCATCTTTTCACATGATTTCCACCAATTTGTATATCATCACTGGAGAAATGTCTACACAAGTCCTTTGCCCATCTTTAAAATTGGGTTGTCTTTCTTTTTGATGTTGTGCATTGTGGGAGCTCCTTATAGATTCTGGCTGTTAGTTCCCTTATTAGGTTTATGACTTGAAAATGTTTTCTCTCTTTCTATAGATTGCCTTTTCACTCGGTTAAATTATTCCCTTTGATGACAAAGAATCTTTCAAATATTAAAAGATGCAGTTTTTTTCTTTAAGAAGTGCTACTAACTAATGTGAAGCATTTTTATATAACTTAGTAAGTCAATGCAAGTTGAAAATACATTTCATCATACTACTGTCTTCAGGCATAGACTCCACAGTGTGTCCCACCGTGTCTACCCCTGCAGGACACTGAATACAAATATTATAACCATTGTTTCTGATGACTCTGGAAACTCACCATAGCTGACACCAGTCTCACTAGAATGAGTTCACTCTGTTTCCTTGTTTAAAAGGAATGGTAGTTTTGTTTTGTTGGCAGAGTCTTAGTAAGAAACCATGCCCATGCATTAGCTGCAAGTGAGGATTGAACAGTAAATACAGCACATTTTCAGCAACCTCAAGTGGGAGATACGTTAGGTTTTCTTAAGGTGGAGAATTGTGGTCAAAAATTTAAAGAAAAATGACACTCACCCTCAGGAAACAAAGATGACCTTCCATGAGACATATTTTAGTACCATTATTATCATTATCTTCTAGATAGGTCATTACCTAATCCAAAATAATGCTTCATACACTTAAATGCATAGAGGATAACCAGGCAAATTTCAAGCCCAAAGTTCTCCATTCAGTTAAAATTCCTGATTACAGACTTGGTGAGCATAGTTATTATCATGCTTAGAGACAAAAAAAAAAAGACTCATTTACCTGTAAGTGCATTCTGTTTAAGTAGAGAATACATGTCAGTGATAGAAGAAAGAATAGCTCTAAAATAATAAGTTAGGTAATCCAAATCAGTATCTGTGATCTATATGATCATAGATGTTATAGTTGATCACTTTCGAATCCTAAACCATAGTTTAAATTATGTCAGTTGGTCAAATCAATATTTTCTTTTAAGGAACTAGAGCAGATGACATGCTCTACTATTCATGTTAAGAATAAAAATGGTTAACTTTATGATATTATATTTATGTGTAATAAGTGTATAATACATATATTTACTACACTAAACACACTATTTTCTCCAGAAACAAATAATTTACTAAGTCTGTAGGATTTTATCAGATCTACTTTTATTTTTATTTACATATTTTAATAGGCATATCTACTAGCAAAATTATTTTTATCATATATTCTCAACAGATATATTTTTATACTCTTCCAATTAAAAGAATAGTTTTTCTCTTACATGAAAATTTGTATGCCATATTTTCAGGGTTTAAGCATCTGAAGTACCAAAAAATATCTTATAAAATCCTGTCATTTAATTAATATGCTTTGGAAATTTCACCACTAGTAATTTATAGACAAACAGATGATAGGACAAAACAATTATCAAGATTACCTAGTATTCTGTTACTACTATTTTTTTAACTTTAAAATAGAATGTCATGGAGTTACTGAGTGTAATACTTTAGTTTTGCTCTATCAAGGCCCAAGCTGATGTTAGGCAGCAGGAAGGGTCACTATCCTCAAACTAGGGAAATTCAACTAAAAAGAGTCTTTAAGTTTAAAGCTATAACTACCATCTTTGGATTGAACAAATATCTGTTATGTCCATATATTTAAAACAAACCAGCTTGCTACTGACGGTCTCCTGTCTACCGTTTATTTTCATTTATTTCCAGTCAGAGTGAGGATGAGTTTCACAGAAAAAAAGTGATGCATTACCGGAGTTTGGAAATGGTATTAGTTTTGCAGGCTCTCACCCTGTGCCCCTGACATGGGCAGATTTGTATTAATTTCAGAATTGGCTGGAAAAACTTCAGTTAAGCATGGGAAGGAGAGTGAAATGTGAGTTACAACCACAAAATGCTTTATTTCTTGTGAAACTCCTGTAAGTGAGAACTTTAAATGGTATTGACAGGAGTGTGAATTTTCCTTTCTGAGAGTTCCACCTGCCTGAGAGTGGGAGCTTCTCCGGCTGCTCCCATGCTGTCCCAGTTGAGGGACAAACAAAAGCCTCCCCTCCAAAAGTCTGTCAATCCAGCACTTTCATGAGGCACTGAATTCATTTCTTTAAAAGTGATAAACGAATACATTGTCAAACCAAACATGATTTTAATTTTTTGAAAGGAAACTTGGCATGCCAATTACTCTGAATAATTATCTTAGTGATGTGTGGTTTTTGGATTACCAACTACTGTTACAGAGAGAAATCCTATATTACACACACTCCATTTCAATCAGCAGTTAATGTTGGTGTCCAAACTATAAGTAGCAAGCAATGGCTACAAAGTTTACACCTAAATGCCATAGAGAGTGGGAGGTAAAACTGCTGCTTCAATAAATAAACATTAAAATCATTTAAGGTTATCTGCTTTTATTTTCTAACATTAAACATGGGTTGTAAACAACTCTGATATTTTAAACCAAATAATTATTTTATTATTTCTTGACAGATTCATGCTAATTTATTCATAGGAGTAATTTATTAAAATATCAACTACTACCTTTGATTTTTAATTTTTTTTATCTTTCCGTTTTGGCCCAGGCAAATTATTTTCTTTTTAATGCTTTATTATGATTTTTTTTAAGGTAAAGGAAAGAGTTTTTCTGAAGTCTCTTTCAACTAAGAGGTTATTATAAGTCATGTATTTATGTTTATACAATGAAAACAATGGCTCCAGTTATGCTACATCATAGTTTTCTCCTTCCCAAGAATCAAGTTTGGAACATTTTTTCGGCCTCTCCTTTCGAGTACTGCTCTTTCATTTCAATTCATCTCCTCGTACACAGGGCCTGAGGAGAGATGGGATCTAGTTAATACTCCAGATCCATTGTGCTCAGATCGGCTGCCTCTGTGCTACTGAGATCGTAAGCAGTGCACAATAGGAGGCATTTTGGTACTTATGGTGCATAATTATTAAGGTGTGACAAAAGGATGAAGGAATTGTAGAGGCAATCTGTTCTTCAATCTGGGCTGTCTGAGGACCCTTTCAGAGCGGCAGAGTGTTAATTTCCTGAACATCTCATGATAAGCAAAACAAGCCTTCTCTGACAAGGAGGCGCCATGAAAACACGCAGTGGGTGCACGCTTTACTCTCCAGTGGAAGAAAACCCCCACTGACATGAGTTAGTTCTCTTAGCTGAAGAAAGTCTTAAGCTTTTATAAAAAATTGATGTCCTTCTACCATGGGGGTTGGGGAGAAAATTTGTTTATATTTTGAAAGTTAATTAATCCTCTCAATTCAATATACGTTTTATTTCATGTAAACAGTGATACAGTGATGATTTTTTATTATAATTCCTAGTGATATGTAAGTCCATTCTTCTTCAAACAGAGTAGTTTGCAAAATAACCAGTTACAAATGTAGTATTTGCCGGTTAATATTATTTACTTTTGGTTGGTTCCAGACAGCTCTGAAAACTAGTAAACCTTTAAAATTTCAAATATATACACAAGTATTAAAGTCTTTTACTTTGAAAATCAAAACAGATCTGTTTTAATATGATGTGCTTAAAAATAAACCCTCAGTACCTTTGTTTTACTGGCCTTTAGCACCTTATTTTTAAAGAAAATACTTTATTCAGGAAAATAAAATGAGCTACTTGTCTTTTTGAACTTACTGAATTAGAGAATAAGAAGTTTTATAGTGAATAATACAAAATACATATCTTTCCCCCAGAGTTGGAAATGCCGTGTTTTGTTATGCAATTTTGGTCTGCAAAGTGACTCATCAGCTCAGAGGGAGAACGCTGTGTATCGCTGTGTATCGTGGGCTCCTGTGAGGTGTCCGATACTTTGGAGATCACTGTCTGTTTCACTCCACACCTCAGGAGTTTCGGAATCATCCAGAGAGCTAAAAGCAGCAGTCTGCAGTCTGAGCCTTTTGGAAGGAAAGAAAAAAATCAAAAGCAGAGGCAGTTTGTAATATATTCCTCTTGAGTTGTTTTTTAGGTTTGATGCTCTTGGGATGCTCGTCAGCTTAGGCAGGTCAGCCCTATAGGAATAATTTTTAGATTCCTCTTGTGATGGGTTAAAGATTAGGTTCAACCACTTGTTTTTCCTACCACAGGGGTGGGAATCCAGGTATATAGACCCAGACACCCATTTCATACTGGGTGTCCATTCCATGTGGGGAGAAACCACTGTCGTTCTAACTGGGGTGTTTACTAGGGTAGCTGTTAGGAGTCCTAAACCGAGGTGTGGAACACAAAAAGAACACTTTAGTCACATTCTTCGGACTAATGTTTCTAGAATTCAGTGTGTTAACAATAGAAATTGTCGGTTCTCTATCGGAGTCTGATTCAGCTCCTGGTTGATGCCTGACACTCTCTCACATTGTTTAACAAATGTTTCTGGTGCTTCTAAGAACCACAGTCTGAGAAACCTTATAGTAAGTCTATTATTACCAAATATACAGATAATTTAACCAATTATTGAACTTCATAATTAATCACAAGCTAAGATACGGTGTGAGTACAGAGTTTATTCAATCCCTGCCCTGATGGAGGGACTGTAAAAGTCCATAGATCAGATATGTGTCTCCATTAAATGTCCTGAATGCTTATTTCCTCTAATTTGACTTTTTTGTTTTCAATGTCTTATATGAGGTTGTTTTGCATTCCTTCAAAGAATCTTTCAAAGACTATATACATTTGTCAGAAAATTTTATACTAATTCCCAATCCTTAGGTGTGTTGTAAATAAAAAGGTAAAATTGTTTTCTTCAGGCTCCCTCCACTACCACTTTACCCAGACCTCAAGGTGAGGGTGGGGTTGCTTCTGCAGGAATACTCGATTCAGAAATGCAAAGTCTGGCAGTGCTTATTGGAAGTCTTGGCCACATTTTTACACAGCTGTCAATGTGCTGCACACTGCTTCTTGTGTGGGTTGGGTAAGGGGAACATCCTCAAAACCAGGGTATACATAAAGAGACAACTAACTGCTCTGCAGAAAACCTTCAACAACAAAAAACCAAAACAAACAAACAAAAAATTAAGGGTTAAAAGAACAGAGAAGAACAAAAGCATGGGAAAGGAAAGAGAAGAGTGAGAATGTGTGTTTCCCGTGGCTGCTAAAAAATTACCACAAACTTGTTGGTGTAAAGCTACAGAAATTAACTGCCTTTCAGTTCCAGAATCCAGAAGTTCAAAATCAGTGTCCTGTGTTTCAACGAGGTGTTGGCACAGCTTGTTCCCCCTGGAGGCTCCAGGGGAGAACCCGTTCTCTGCCTCTTCCAGCTTCTGATGGCTTCTGACATGCCTTGGCTCGTGGCCACATCACTACAATCTCTGAGGTCAGCATCTTCCAATCTCTCTCTGTCCCATCAGCATATCAACTTCTTCTCTTTGTGTCTGCTTGTGAATGCCCCCTCTGTTTTCTCTTATAAGGATACATGTGATCACATTTAGGGCTGAACCAGACAGAACACTGTGTCAAGAAACTTAAGTTGATCATCTTGGTCTTTTTATTACCATCTATAAGGTGACTTTCATGGATTCTAGGATTAAAATTGAGAATATCTTCGAGGGGGATATTTTCATATTTACACAGACAGAACAAGAGGAAAGAAAGAACCCGTATCAGGAGGCTGACACCAGTACAGAAAGTGGCCACTTGGAACAGCAGCAGGCTGGACTAGGAAGGTCTTAGATCGATTTTATGTGGTGCGTTTCGCTGAGATAAAAACCTTCTTGATATTCCTAAATTGTCAATAAATACTGCTTCAAAAACAAAGACTTTGGGGAGAAGCCATCTGAGTTTCACGGTTGTAAAGAGGCCTGTAAGTAATGACCATGAGAATTTTAAGCCCTGCATGTACTAGGACAGGACTCCCCACAGGATTCGGAGTAAAAATTTGAGCTAATTTTATGTATTAAAAGGCCAGTGTTGCTTAGCTGAAATCTGGAGAGCACTGCATTCACTGTGGTTTATGCTGAGTTCTAACTATGACATAAGGGTTTTGTTTTGTTGCTGCGCTTCTTTCTGTCCTTTGTTTGCTGTTTGCACATTTCTGGAATCCATCTCAGATGACTCTATATGACCCTTTCTATCTTCTAACACCTTTGCTAACACCTTCTTTCTAAGCCCTAATGATAAATTTTGTTGATATATATTTCTAATAAAAAATTCTCAGGCCACCCTGTGCAACAAGAATTTCAATCTGCCTGTCCTTTGGTTCTTAGATTTCACCCATTAAATATTTATGTTCAAGTCGATGATGAAAGATTTTTAATCTCCATCAGGAAATACTCTGGTATGAGAGGAAAGGAAATATTCTGCCAATCTGACTTCAAAACTCTGTGAGTGCCCTGTGTATTGTCTGCCCTTCGGTAACTGGCCACATCTCAAAGACCGGACTTCTTTGGTTAATGGCAAGGTTCTCATCAGAGCTTGTGAGGAGCAGAAAAAATTTTAGCAGTCCGTGAGTCTGCAGGAGCCAGGCTAAAAGAACAGTGTGGGTGCTGTGGAGCCTTGTATGTGTGGGTTATGCAGTGTTCATTATGGCTCGTGTCGCTTTGCATTTCCAGGCTCATAGACATCCCCAGAAAGCTGAAATAATAAGAGGTGTTTTCAAAGGAGGTGTCAGGCCATCTGAGCAGCATGCAGTGAGAGGCTGCATTAAAGCTGCTTCACTTCCAGGTTGAAGAACAGGTGATAAGACAAAGAATTCGCCTCTAGGGTCAAGTGCATGCACAGAGCAGGAGGCACTTTCCTCTGCCTCCTGAGAAAGCTTTATCTGTTTCCTACAGAGCTTGAGAACCAAGTGTGTAACTCTTGACAAGGGAAGTTAAAAGTTAGGGACTGTGCCTGATCCTGACCTTTCTGACTGCACAAGGAGAAAGATTGTACGGGTGAGCTGTGTAATTAATTTCTCTTTTCACGGTCATACTTGCCCTACTTTAAATTATACACGTGAGTATGCTCTGCTACCAGCAGATTCATTTATTCTCTGATTTAGTAAATGATCATTGAAGGTCTATTGTGTGCAAAAGACTGTGTTGAATGCCTTGAGTAAACAGATAGGGTTTAGGGATTTTTAACTAGAATAGTTACCAGTAAATTAATAGTATTAAGTACTATTAATATATGCTATACAATGTACTATATGTTCTAAAGAAATAGCAAATGAACCATTTATTCAATGTATCTCTGCACAGTACACTGTGGAATACAAAGGAAAATCTGATGTCATCTTGCCCAGAAAAAGAAGGGAGTATTGTTCAGTGAGTAATTATAACATAATGTCATCGGTGGTCAAATGCGACCCAGGGAAAGCTACCTGTGTTCAGCTGCACTGAGAGAGTGCCATGGTTCCAAGGCACAGTTCCTGGATTTCACAGGTTATAAGTGGGGTCTTGCTAACAACTGTTTAGTAATCCCTTATAAATCTGATTATTTTTATATAAGATAACACCACAAAGAAATATATCAAGGCACTTAGGTATATATCAAGTTCTATGTGACAGGAAAAGAATTTAAAAAAGAATATAATCTACCCCCTAACCACCAAAAAGCAATAGACATTTATGTAAATTATTCTAATGACAGGTGTGTATGTGTGTTTCCAAAGTTGAGGTCCACACAAAGTACCCAACTTTGTTAAGAAAAGTCAGGAGATGGGGAAAGATAGTATTAATAATGATTTTAGAAAGAGCAGACTGTAACCACACAAATGTCCCTGTCCCAGACCAAAGGCCATCTGCATCCAAAAGTAGGTCTCAGGAAACCGAGGAGAATGATTTCCCCTGAAGGGTGGCTGCTCACTCTGCCTGTCCTCCATGGCAAAGCAGTATATGTCTCCCGTGTCACCAGCGCCAGCGTGCCCCAAGCTCGAAGACCCACGGGAAAGGAAATTTCCGTTTTGCATGCACTCCAATGATACTGACACCAGTTCTCCGTAGCTTTGCTGAACATAGAATCCAACTCTTTTCAGCATTTGATGATTTCAACTTCTAGCCTTGCTTCTCTCTCACCCGTTTTATTTTTCTTAACGTCATCTTCCTATAATTCTTTTCTGAAGAACATAAACCCTTCTCAATAAGGTCTTTTTTTGTTTGTTTTTTTTACAAAGGTTATTCTGACTTAGGGTAATGTGTGTAAATACAGCTCAGAGATTTAGTAAGCCTCGTAACACTCACAGCCAGAGCATCGTATTATCATCAAATGTGCCTTAAACAAAAGGGTGGTGTTTAGACACCTCCAAAATGCCGCTGCTCGCAAATGTCATTAAAGTGGGGCTCATTGCTCAACAGAGATTATTAAGGTTTACAAGAAGGAAACGGAGTAAAAATTTAATTGTTTTAAAATACCAGATGGCTTTTCTAAAGTGTATTTGAGCTAGTTAAGGGTAAATACACTGGAATCATAAGTACTCAAAGAACAAACTTTCCACGAAATACATACTAAATATAGTATGGGTTGGCAATTTAACATTGGGAAAATAAACCATTGATGACTTAAAAAAGAACTAAATGCAGAACCAATTACAACATTGCTTCTTTGACTAGATGAACATTTTTTAAATGTCTGGGGAGTTAAATTTTATAAAAAGCATACAGAAAACATTGGGAAAAAGGTTTTTTTCCTCTTTTTACAAGGACTAGCCAGCCATATCAGAAAGGCCATATGTTAGTTGCAAGAAAAGTTGGCTCTAGGGTTTTTAATTAGAATTTTGCATTTTGGTTACTCTATCTGAAAAGATATACTTTCAGAAATGATTTAAGACTCTGTGGTAAGGGTAACACAATTGAACTACATTATAATGACAAACGTCACCACTTTGGAGATTTCCTATGCCAAAATGACCAAAATGCACTTTGTGTGGTCACCCCATGGAGGTAAGATGAATCCCCTGGAACTTAAAATTTGGTTAGATATTAAAATTGGTGTCGCCACAGACTCATACAGAGAATATGCAAAGGTTTGTTACTTACAAATGAGACTTCTCAGAGATAAACAGAATATGCTCCCAAGCAGGTCCAAGAATGGCTTGATAAAAACAGAACAGATTTTATTTAAGATGTCTACCGTCGGTAGAAAGGAAGAGGATAGAGTGAGGGTTTTTTCACATGAGATGTGGCTTGTGTGGCTTGGACTGCTCTCTAGTACCGAGGAGAGACATCAAGTTTCTTACCAGCTTGTCCAAATATGGATCAGAAAGAAAAAAGGGAGTGGTGGGTGTGGAAATCTGTCAGCAGTCACACATTGAAGATCAACTATAACTCCTGATTACAGTTCACCTCTAATAGTTACTGATGGCTGAAGTGTGCATTATTTTAGTTAACTTTAACTTGTTTAAACAGGCCACCACCATGATCTGTAAGGCTTATAGTCTATGCTGGTAAGAAAGATAAATGTCCCACTAAAGCAATTGTTCAAGGGTCCAGTATTGTGTAGTTTTGAGAGTGAAATTAGTGCCTTGGTCACTATCAGTAAAAGGGTCTGCAACTCTGAAAAAATGAGGTGCGGTTTGGTGGTGCCTTGTATTGTGACTTTACAGTA
The DNA here is from genome assembly GCF_014824575.4 of Sturnira hondurensis. Taxonomy (NCBI): domain Eukaryota; kingdom Metazoa; phylum Chordata; class Mammalia; order Chiroptera; family Phyllostomidae; genus Sturnira; species Sturnira hondurensis. Next base: position 12,539,768 of record NW_028083059.1, on the reverse strand, counting down.
TGTTCAATAACTCACGTGATCTTAGTTTATTGTATGCATATCTCTGAAGTAAGAAATCACCAGAATTTTTTTACACAGAAAGAGCCAATATTGGTTAAGCAACTGCTGTTGTCATTGCCAGACCAGATGGCCAAATCCTTAGCAATGACCAAGAGCTTATAAAAAGGTTCAGATGGAGCCAGCTGTTGGCCGAGGTACTCAGGGCTGAGTTGGCTGCTTAAAGTACAGACTATTCTCCTGACCCTCAGATCCCATTCTTAATTAGGAGCATCCTGCCGTGGGTATGGAAAGTAGCAGCCCTTCAGTGAGCTCTGTCACGTGTGACCCTGGTGATGCTGTTCCTGAGGTACATGAACTCCCTTTGCTACTCAAACAGGTGTACCCAAGGTATTACTCATGTGGACAAGGGGTTCAGGATAGAGGAGTCTTCCACTACATTCATGGCACTTGGCAAGACACTGAGGATAGAGGGGACACCCTTCCCATAGACAAGATATGCCGGAAGACTCATACTTGGCACCATCCTCCGAGGGTGTCCAACCTTTCAAAATCTTGGCTATACTGGAAGAAAAAATTGTCTTGGGCCACCCATTAAATGTGTTGTGACAGGTAATCACACACACAAAAAAAACTAATAATGTTTCAAGTAAATTACGATTTTATGTCAGTCTACATTCATAGCCATCCTGAGCCACATGTGACCCTCAGACTGCAGGTTGGACACCCTGATTGAGACTCTATCATTGTGCTACACTCGTGGGGCACTGCTTCTATGACCCATGTCCTAAGTGAGACTGTGTATGGATTAACTTGGGCTTAGGGCTTATGGGAGCCTCTGTTTCTGGAAGAGCCCAGAGTGCTACCAGAATGGTCACTCTAACACTAAGTGCTGTGGAATCAGGAAGGCAATTTATTACACCAGGAGTCCATGGGCAACTTATGGTCACCTTGGCTGGTCCAACGATTCCAGAAAGCCAGAGAGGAGATTGACAAAGTTTCTAAGTAGAGTCTCTAGGAGATACTAATTATGATGCTCTATGTTTTTCAATGTGGACAGATTCTTGAGCATTTTGTTACAGGATGCCCCATTCAAGATGGCTTGATTTCCAAGTAACAGTATAAGGGCTTAAGTATACTTTCCAACTAAGGAATATATTGCCTCTGGAATCCTAAAAGGCCTACAACATGTTAGGTTTATTAGGAAACTATGAGCCCTCTGGTCAAGGGTTGTTTTTTGACAGGGTCCAGATGGGTCAGTTTATTTAATAATTTTCAGGAACTTAAGTGGAGCTGAGGGAAAATGGCACAGTCTTCTCTCATGAGCTTTTTCTGTACATATTAATACATCCTGAATAAGTGTGTCAGACGAATTGCTTTGGAAGGGCATGCAGTCAGTACAATGTCATACTCACATTCCCATAGAGAGCTGAATGTGGTTAAGAACTGGCCTACAGAGACTGTGTGTTATGGCCAGGCTGTTGCAGGGCTCCTGTGCAGCCAGAGACAGGTGTATCTGTTCCCTTCAGAGGTGAAGGCAGATTGTAGTTGAAAGGCTCTTGAAATAGGAACTGAACAGAGTATATTAGCCAAATTTATGACTCCAAAGTATTCGCCAGTTGTTAAATAAATAGAATCAGTAATTTTAACAATATTGAGTATATAGCCTTAATGGTTGGGACAGGACTTTAAGGTTGGGATGATGCAACAATAGGTGCCATTCATTCTTTCCAAGTTTAAACAAAGGCCAGATTGGCCTAGTAAGCAGAGAATGAGTGACACTCATCATTCCTCCTCCAAATAGATGGTGCTCAGTGGGTTTCAATCCTCGAAGGTGCTGTTTTAATTTACATTGGTATGTATTAACTATTTTGACTGGGGAGGAGAAGGACCACAGAGTCTCATTTTCTGAAGCCATTTGTAACTGTCAAAAGTGTAATTAATTTTAATTTATTATTCACTTTGTAAAAGCCTCCATGCTCACTATGGGATATTCTAGGTCAATGGGCACTGTGACCTTGAGGAATTAAGGTGAGGAATATCTTTTTGTCCTCTATTTTATACTCAGGTACTCCTGTAAGGTTACAGGGAACATCGTGTTTAAATGTAGAGGAATCCCAAGTTGAACGGTAATTTGAGCTCCTGCACTGATTATAGCCATGAAGGTTTGCCAATTGGTGTATTTCATCAGATGTCAGTTATACTGGATCAATATTACAGAGGAACAAAAGCCAACCAGCCTCTTTTGGTTTTTATTGTACAATATTTTTTAGTAAATTTTGGATTTGCATTCGGGTCAAATTGTAGACCTCTATTTTAGATTTTATAACTCACACCTGTATTTCAGGGTCATTTTTTCATTTTTTTTGTTTGTTTACAGATGTACTTTAGGGAGGGGGATTAGTAACTTTGTACTCTGCTCATACTTGTAAATTTCTTCCTCCTCTAAAGTTCTCAAATAAAGATCTTCAGAGATAGAGACTTTCCCATGCCAATGGTTGCTTCAAAGGTTTAAGGGCAGTAGACTTCAGTTGAGTTTGAATTAATCCCTTGGCTGTGCTGCAGTTGCTTTCCCTATAAACTTGGGGGTCCGGATCTTTGTTACATCACCAGGTAGCAGCAGTAGCAAAGGCAATTGGTAGTGTCCTAGTGACTCATCTGCTTCTAAGAGTGTCATCTCGGCACACCATATGGTAAATGATTTTCCTCCTTGTGAGTGGCCACCCAATGGATCTATACACTGCAAAGAGTATGTCTTCCTCCAACCCCTCTGTAGAATGGAAACGCCTCGTTGAGACAAACATCAATGGTACTAGGGTAAGAGATGCTCCCCGGAGCCTAGCTTCGGTCACAAATTATGTTAGCATGTGACACAGATTCCATTTGAGAAATGCAGAGAGGGCTGAACCAATACGTATAACCCAGGGCTATTTTAAAGAGGTCCTCAGTCACATATTCTCTAAATGCTAAATATGAAAACTTATAACTCAGATTGGTTAAATCTGTAAGAAGCTCAAGTGGACTTACTATATGCATGAAAAAGCATCACAACGGAAAGCCCAAGCTTGCTAGCAAGCAGCATATGCAGTCAGCCAGCCAATACAAGGAAAGAAAGGTCCCCGGTGGTGGTGGCCATTATCAAGGCAGTTTGCTTTCTACGTCAAATATTGTGCAAATGAACTCTCTACTCCCAAGTTGGTTTAAATGGTTCCACACATGCACTGAGAATGTTCGAAAGGGCACATTACTTATATAATAGGACCTCCTGGAGAGAGCAGAACCAACTCCACAGAGGTCCAGAAAATCAGTTAGGAGCCTGGGAGACGAGACTGGCTTTGAGGTTTGGAAGGGAATTGGAGTTGGGGCTGATGTGAGGGTTCCACCTGAGGAATGGGACTTCCATGGTTTGAACTTTCCACCAGCACCAAAGCAACTATACTTTTTCTTATCAGCCTACCCATACGTGGGTTCAGAGGAAAGGTAGATGGGGGGGTGAAACTTGTCAGCAGTGAAATATTAAGAAAATTAAGTTTGATACTTTATTGTGTGTTATGTGTTATATGTATGTTAGAAGAAAAGATTGCATTTGGAATATTACTACATTTTCATTTGTATCTAACATGAAATTGTGATTCATAAGGGGGTATATAGAAATAGTACAGATTTTAGATTCAGACAGACCTGAATTCACACCCCTAATCTGCTATTATTTATTCTTTTCCCTTGGGAAAACAAAATTTCCAGTGTCTATCACTGTGTAAAGTAGAAACCTCACGTAACTGTTGAGGCCAATATTTGAATTCATATGAACTGTGTGGCATGATTCTTAGCATATGGGAGATATTATTCATGCTAGTTTTACCTCTTTCCCTCAGTCATTTGGTGACTTCTATTTATTTCTGAATGGAAACTCTGGCAATGGTAAGGTTTCCTTGTACAGCCAATTCCTGATTATTCACAAGTGAGTTGTCCTCCTTGGGGATACAGCCATGCCCCAGGATTTTCTCAGCTCCCATTTTAGCTGGCCAGAATTGTTCATCTTAGAGTAGAACATGAGTCAAACCAGCTAATTTAATCCCATGTTAAATCGGATTATGCAAGGCTGCTTTCTGCATTACGTGCCCTTAAACCATAAAAAACAGTTTATTTGAACCTTTCTATTTAATCCTTGTGAATCAATTATCTGTTTAGCTATGCATCACAGGATGGTTATTATGCATAATTTTATCACTCCATTCTTTCTTTTAGTAAACATGTATTGGACACATTGCAGTGGGCTATAGTCACACAGCAGGCCTCAGGACAGGATATTATGCAAAGATAAGATGACAGTAATAAAAAGAAAAAGAATTTAAAAAATATATGTAGCAAAGCAAAATATACTGTTTGTAAGTAGGTACACTGCGTTCTTTACATGATAACATCAAAGGCTAAAATACACATGACTATGAGCTTCTCTAATGTGTGGTTTCTTCATTCCATGAGGGTCATTTTTATTGTTATGGTTGACATTTCACTACCTCAACCACAAGTTGGTCCCCACTCCAGTAGCGCATCTTGTTCCATGCCTACTGGCATTCTCCAAATCCAGAGACAACTCTGCCCGTGCTAGGCACCTTGGAATCCAAGTATTTATTACCCATCAGTAGTAACTCCCAACCAATGATGAATGGAAATTGGCATATAAATATCCCATCATCCTCTTAGAATAACTCTGACTCTCAGAATTTTCTCAGTGGGATTAAGATTCATTAGCCAGAGTAACAAGTGGTTTTACATAACTATGCTTTGTTGATTATTCTCTCTTTGTCTCATTTTTCTATTCACCCAGCAGTGTTTTCTGCTATTTATAAATAAGCTACTTGCACTCACGTCTTTGATTCAGGGTCTCCTTGTGGAGAAACCAAATTAAGATAATTTAGGTTTATTTTGTTGTGGAATTAAGAAAAAATCAAGGTGTTATAGTCACTTTCATCAGTCAAGAATTGTATAAATTGTTGGATTTTACTTAATTGTGATTTAGTAAGTCAGCCTGTTTCTGTTTCGTAGTTACAGGCATAAGACACAAGACTTAATGCCACACCTGCATCAGAGGCAAGAGCATCACCACTTAAAACACAGCAGGCAGCATCAGCTTCCGTTCGCCTCAGTTGCCTTTGCCACCCCCTTTCCTAGGCCCCAGGAGGCTGATACAGATCTACATAACTGCTGGATGTACAATAATAGAATTGTGATATGACCTGGAAATACTAAGTTTTGGAACTTTGCTGTTTTTATCATGGATAATAAGCAAGTTTTTCCATTACTGCAAATGCTACCCTGAGAAACAACCCAAGTGCTATACAGAGAAGTCACAGTCTCACATCCTTGATACACCAACAAACACCCACAGGACACCCAGGGCCCATGCCAACTCACTTCTCCCAAAGTACTGTGGTTTGTCTTCTTTTTGCTCTGTTTGTCCTTCTACCCATGAACTAAGTTTGTTGTCACTCTCACTCTAACGTAGAGTGTGTCTTTGTATTCTGGCTTAACTCCATCAGGCAACAAGAGCTAGAGACTGTAATACTTTCCCTAAATTGTAGGCACTACTGATCAACTAGAGAGAATGCAGTGTAGGAGGACCCTAACAAGAAGTGTAAGTAAACAAGAGTAGAACTACATAAGAACCAGCAATTCAATTTTGGAAGGTTTCTTAACTTTCATAAGAAAGTGCCATTTGAGCTCACATAACAAATGATGAATTTTACAACAAAAAAGATGGATCTCAAGTAGAAGAAGGGAAATCAGAGATGAAAGACACTGAGATGTGGAAGCACCACAGTGTGTCCAGGGATGGTCAGTAGGGCAGCATAAAAGGAAAGAAGTGACTAAAGTAAAGTTGGCAAAAGAGTGGTCACCAGGTTATGAGGGGTCTTGAACTTATTTCAAGTATATTTAATACATGTAATTGCAATTCTACTACATGTTGCTCCAATAATATAAGCTAGTTTCCCAGATTCTGCATTTTCCATTCTTCCCTCTCTAGTTACCTCTTCAAATATCTAGTGAAGGTAGCCTGGACACAGCCTCGGATCAGGTAAACCAAAATCCACAGCCCCTTGTGCCCTGCTATCCAGAGGATTCTATTGTAGGTGTCAGGCAAAGAGGCCCCTGTTGATATAGCCACCTCCACTGCTGCAGTTGAACAGAAAAGTACTGCCTTTTTAAAAAATTCTATTTCTTTATCTTTAGAGGGGAAGGGAAGGAGAGAGGGAGAGAAATATCAATGTATGGTTGCCTCTCGTGAGTCTCCTGCTGGGAACAGGCCTGCAACTCAGGCATGTGCTTGACTGGGAATCGAACCCTGATCCTTTGGTTCACAGGCCCATGCTCAATCCACTGAGCTACACCAGCCAGGGCAAAAGTACTGCTTTAAAATACTTCTTTTTCTGTTTTAGGGGTATAGTTCAGTAAATATGGGAATCTACGGCAATGGCATTTGCAGAAGCTATTATATCAGGCTCTGAATTCAAATTAAGTCTTCAATCTCACAAGTGAAACTTAGCCATGTGACCTTGGACAAGCTAACATAAGGACTCAGTTTCCACCTCTGTAAAATGGACATGGTGATGGTATATGCTTCATGCAAACTGTTCTTATGATTGAATGAGGTAATTTATGCTCAGTGCGTGGTGGGAGCATGGCTCATTTTCCCCTCCAATGTAAATCTTTATAATCATCAGGTTTATGTTATCATCATAGATGGTTGGAAGATAGCAGTATTTAATAAAAGTATAAAATCAATCCATTAGATTTATGTGTCTTCTTTTAAAGAAGATTCCAAATAGAAGGTAATCATAATGTTTACAAGGTTTAATATTCTTGTCAAAGCTGAAATCTGCTTATCACATCAAAACCTGAGTGTGGTTTCCTAAAGAGTGTCCACAAATTTTAAAATAAGTTTTGAGACACGGATCTGTGGTTTATTTTTTAGAAAATCTCTTCACATTTATAAGCAAGCTCTAATGCATTATCTTTATATAAATTATGTTTACATACCATGGCAGGTTGAAAGGATTAATGGAGCTGCAAAATGCTATTAAGCAGTTAACAATAATTTAAGTTGGGGGGAAAATTGCTACAGACTTTAATAGTAAAAACATCAAACATAGAACACATGGTTTAATCCTTGATGTGACTCCAGGGTATTTTGCTATATTTAGAAATGAAAAAAAGATAAGTCCATGTAACACTGTACTACAAGTGCCTGTAGCACTCCGCTTGGCCAAACCAGACCCAGAAGCCAGAGAATGTGTCCTGTTGGATGAATCTGGGAGGGACTTCCCCACTTGAATGCCCTCGGTCACTAACAATGGTTATGCCAACAATTACATAGCTTGCTTTGTAGCTATAGCAGTCTTGCTCCTTCCTCTCTGGGGCCCACTCACTCATTGCTCGTTTATCTTGTTTCATGCTGATCTGTTCACTTTATCTGTGTCTTCTAAACCCTGGTACCCACGCTCCTCAGTACTCAGCTCACTCTATGCAAGTTGGCCTTGAAACTGTGCACACTGCAACAGACTTTCTTCTAGCATTCACCGCTAAGGTGACTCTCCTCCAAGTTCATTTCTGAAACTTTTGCTGCATTGGCTTTTCTTTGCATGTAGCATAAATGTGATATAATTCCTAGCCATGTTGCTCTATTCCAGCCCTTTCACTTTACAGATGATGAAATGAGCTCACTTTAGTTACTTTTATTTTTTTTTAAAGATTTTATTTATTTATCTTAGAGGGGAAGGGAAGGAGAGAGAGAGAGGGAGAGAGAAACATCAATGTATGGTTGCCTCTCATGCGTCCCCTGCTGGGAACCAGGAACTGGCCTGCAACCCAGGCATGTGCCCTGACTGGGAATCGAACCGCGATCGTGTGGTTCGCAGGCCTGGGCTCAATCCACTGAGTTACACCAACCAGAGCTAGTTACTTTTAGATTAGAATGTTTCACGTGGGCTTTCTTGCAGAAATATTTATCAGTCACTTCCAATGTTAGACTACATTCTGGAAGGTTTCCGCAGTGACTGGTTTGCCCCTTTATAGCCCTAATAGTTTTATTCAGAGGATAAAATTTCTATATTGTGCCCTGAGGAGAATTACCTTTTTATTGATAAGTCAGTGGATCAAAAGAAAGACTACATTGTCTGAATGTAGATATGCATAGCATATTTAAAATATATTAAAATTATTTATAGAAGATATTCATTGAAATCATAAATCATTATGAATTCACCCTGGAATGTATTTCCTTTTAACTTAGTTTCCTTTAAATTTATCACAGTTTTATTTATATAGTACTTTATAGTGTTTAAAGTATATAACCCCATATTCTACTAATAACAATGGATAATGTTGGGTGAGAAAACTCACCACTCTATTTTATAAATGAATAAATTATGGCTCATTTCTAGCTTTGTAGATCAGACTACTGACAGAAGAAAAATAAATCTTGAAAATACCAGGGTCATTGGTGAAAAATGGAATGTTTATACACTTGAGATCTCAAATTCTATAACTTTATCTCCTCAAAAAGGCCAAGTATTTTAAAACATTCACACATGGTAAAAATATCCAAGGTACTGTCTCATAATATGTCATTCTCTGAGTGTGCCAAAGTCAAGTCTTCAGGCATTTCAGGAACCAAAACCTCTAATGGAGTCCATTTCACAGAACTGTCTGCCTCTATGACGGTGTTGCAAGTTTCTCATGTCTAATTTGTCATCTGAATTTCTTTGGACAGAGGATGACAGCAAACTCACATTTAATTTTAACTATTTTGTTGTCTAAATAACTATGTAAATAAAGCATAGGATGAATACTTGATTATTTTAAAAAGCAGCCGTCAAGGCATTTCAAACTCTGTGAGAAAAATATTATTTAATGGCCACCCTTAGAAGAGAAATTTTGAAATAAAAAAAGAAGATGAATGTTGTGTCATTCTTTCCTCAAACCAATTACCTGGTGTTCATTTGAAAATCTTGGCTTAAGATCCTTAAGATCGTATTGAGGGAAATCGAAAGTTAAGCCATTAACGACTTCAGTGGCACACATCCATTTCAAACAGGAAGACCTTTCCATCTACACTTGCTGGTCTGTCAGGGTCAGACACACTTTAGCCTCCCTTCTTTATCTAGAACATGACAACATCCTCTCATATTTTGGAAGAATTTCAGTCAAAATATTCTATCAACACTCTATCTGTTCCTCTTAATACTATTTCTTTATGTTATTTCAAGGATTCCTGTAAAAGCATTTTTTACTCTTTAGAATGTCAAAGTTCACTATTTAAAATATATATGCTACCCAACCTACAAAACCACCTGCTGGGCCTAGGGCTTGAATATGAGCTGCCGTCTCCTCAGGAAAGATGCCGTATTCTCACAGTACCACCTCCGCCCTACAGCATGTGATCTCGACTCCTCATTTAACAAAACTGTTCTGTTGAAAACACAAAACACTTAACATAACAATTAGTAACAATGATTATCTTGATGTTTTTACTCAAGAATTATTTTATACTAGTGTTTGCTCTCTGCATTGTCAACAAATTTTTTTTATTTACAGTAATGTGTAATGCATGTAATGCAGATGGTCACACTGTTGCTAATTATGTCAAATAAATTATGTGGCAATCTTTATTAACCCCCAAATAGAAGTAACAACATATAAATCAGCAAAAATTTGCAGTGTCCATATATATATATATACATATATATATATATATATACATATGTATATATATATATGTATATATATATATATATGAACTGACTCTCTGTCAAGTGTTTTAAAAGCCTGATTTATGTCTTCTTGGTTGGCTGTGATACATTGAAAAAAAGTACTCCAAGAGAAGCAAGGCATTTTAATTTTTGGCTAATTCTGCAGCAAAATCTTTGTCATTCTAGGCCTGGGTGGCTCACATTTGATATGGATGCTGAGAGCCTGAATGATAGTTAGACGGACGTGAAGGCAGAGATGTTTGTATAGGTACAGATATAGATGGAGATGTAAATATTAATGCAGAGAGAGACATAGATATAGACCTAAGGTCTATATGTAGGATCTTGACAGCAAAGGTCTTCACATGCTTGGGGTAAACCAAAGACTCTTGTCAAATGTACTCACAGCTCTTACTGAAGCACAGAGTCAACAAAGCATGGGAAATAGCAGATTAGCCAAGGTAATCCGAAAATCTTATTAAAGAAGCTGTTCTATTACAATCTACCAATGAGACTCTGTAAGTTGATTCTTACAGGCTATCTTCCAGTTTTAATGGCAGTTTTCTCTACTTATTCAAGCTTGAATTTTATTTGCCTACACTATGTAAATGGAGACTGACATGCAAGTAAGAAAAGCAAACCATTTCTTGAAAGATCAAAAAATTCATGGGGCAGTCTGTGTACTAAAACACACAAGTGTACACATACACTTACCCGCTGATTCAAATTAACTTATTAGAAATGCTGTTAATAGTTTGACCACAGACCTAAACAGATGTAATTTTCTCAGTACTCTTTTTTTCCCAGATAGATAGTTTGAAATACATCCAATTCACCTAAGAAGTAATAAAGGTCAAAACAGGGTTAAACTGTGCCACATCTAATCAGTAGGTTAGTAACTCAAATTCACATTTCCATTGACTTGCAAACCATTGTATTCCCCAAGCAGTAGTTTTGAGTGACAATAAGATATACTTCCCATAATAAAAGGGAAAATAAAAACTGTAAAAGCAATGCATGTACATGATAGATAGTGTGTTAGATATATATTGACGGGAGTGGCAGTTTGAACTGGTGGTTGTAGATTTATCTGACATGTGTACTCTACTCCTCCATGTTGATACACATCTGATGGGTGTTTACTTCTCCTGCACACAGATGGCTTTGGCTCATAGAAGATCCCCAGGTCTCTAAACTGCTTTCCCAGGAGCTGGTGTTCTTGGTTGCAAATACAGTATAAAATGCAAGAGACCCTTAGAGCTTAGCACAGGCCTAGAAGATTATCTAGTTCATTTTCCATATATGGCTAATGTTGAACCTAAGGAGAAAAATAGCAATAAAGCAACTGGACAGAACCTATAAAAATGGTATTTTATAAACTTCCATTAAAGAAGATATTCCAGAGTCTCAATTAATTTTTTTCTGTTATGTTCTCAGGAAAATAAGTTTCTTTGAGTTAGGCAAATTATAGACAAGGACAATTTTTTTGGGGGGGATCACTTATTCTCAGATTCTACTGATTGAACAACCACTATTTGCCATTCAGTATTCTAGATGCTAAACATAGAGACATTAACAAATCAGGGGGAAAATCTGCTATCTTTGGAGTTCATATTTTAGTGAAAGAGAAGTAAAGGAATAAAATATGTACATTTTGTTTAAAATATATAAAATATAAGCATTATGTTACTTCGTGGTATGTTAATTACATAGAGTAATGGAGAAATCATCAGGGTTAGAATCAAAAGCCTTGGGTGTTAATTTGGATTCTGAAACAAACAAGACACTTTTATACATCATTTACATTTTGCAGATTCAGCTTCAGCCTGGGTTAACTGTGAATCCAAATATGCACCAAACCCTCTTCACAATTGTCTTTCAGCCATTGGAAGCAGGGCAGGTTAATGCAGGATTCGGGCAGAGGGAAGAAAATAAGCGGACTGTGCCACGCCTTTATTCTGGGGTGGGGTGATCCACACCCAACTCCCTCACATACAAAGAAAATACAAAGCTGGCTGGATGCCAAGATGTTATATAACAGAGCTTAATTCTGCACATGCGGGCCCTTACTCAAGGTTATATGAACATTGCAGAGTCATAGTTGCCCAGACATCTGAGTGAGGAAGCCAGGCTGACTTCATTATACTTACAACAGTATTTCTGTAAATCTCAAGCATGATCAGAGGACGTCATTGTATTTTGTAACATTGTATCAAGCTCTGCACACTTATTAGGCAGAGTTATTATTTGGGTTCTTTGGTGAGGGGACTGAAGTAAGCTCCAACATAGTGAACAAAACCCGTATAGCATTCCTGGATCTTAGTGAGTTCTGGAAATTGGCTAGCAAATTGACATAACTTATAGGAGCCTCATTAATAAATACTGTGAAAATTTAGGACGTGCGCATACTCGATTTTGCTCCAACAGATCCAGCCCTAGCACAAAATATTCTAGGGACTTCCCCTTAGTCAGTCCAGTGATTTCGGGGGAAGACTTTGCTGGGTGGTAAGTGGTAATATTGCAAAGACATTTGAATGGACCAGCCACTCAGTGGGATGAAAAGATAATCATTCTCCCAACGTGTGCTGACATGACGATAACTAAGGCTAACAATCACAACCAGCAAAGGCGAGGGGACTTACGTTTTTGTTTTGATTTAAATTTGCTCTTGGTTTTCATTTTAAACTGACTACATCTGCTTTTAAAATGTTGGCATTGGGTCTTGAGTTAGAATGAAAACTTCAGGAAGCATTTATTTTTTTAGATTCCGTAGCTTCTATATCCGTGGTTTTGATCTGAATGTAGATTTAAAGTCAACAGTTGATCTTGGAAGATACTGGTGTCCCTGGGCCCTAGCACCAATATTCTGATTCAGTAAATTTAGCATATGTCCCAGAGTCTGCATATTAAATAATTCCTACCCATCTCTCCATTGTAATTCAGTTAACCTTTATAGTACCTTTTGAGAAAAAAAATTCTAAGGATCATGGATAACCCTGAAAATAATCCTATAATCCTGTATTTAAAGTTTGCAAATGATTGTATATAAATTTTTGATTTAGCTATCTTTATAAAATACATTATAAACAAGCTAATTATTATAGGTAATAAAGATGAACACATAGACCTATTTAAATCCTGCTCAGCTGCCAGTCAGACTATGAGGTTTTTACCCTTCTTATTTGTTTTTTGTTTTCCATGAGATTTTTTCCACTGCCTAAAAAAACCCAGAAAAATAATGAAAAATAGTCACCTTTTGGGCTTTCACTTAAGAATAGCATATGTTTCCTACAATGACCTAAAGAACATTTTTCAGAATAGAAATCTACTAGAAAAACAAAGGGAAAATGAATAGTAAATTAAATATTGATGTGAGAAGAGAAAATACAATGTGTGAATAAAGCAAGCTCTGGGTCCTGGAAGATTACATCTTTGATGTAAGAACTCCTGATAAAAGGCCTTTTTATTTGAGAACCTGTATGACAGGGGTGGGAGGGAGGAGAGCGAGAGAGGAGAGAGAGAGAAAATATGTGAGTTTGTGTGTGAGCACACAAAGTGACATGCAGAACACACACACACACATTTAATACCACAAAGCAATAAAGTAATCTATGGTTTTGTTTTTGTTTCTGCTTTAGACATGCTATTCATACCTTGGAACATGAGTAATTCAAAGACAGCATGTGAAAATACATTTTTCTTTTGAAATAACAAATACAAAGGAGGAGAGGAAAAGAATGGTTTTGATTAAGGATTTCAATTATCTTATATATGTCAAGAACTTCCTCTTCTCTTCCTAAATTTTAAAAGGTCCAGAAACATTTGCTGGGTTTTTATTTTCCTCTTGGTACTTTCTTGGCTATTCTCTTGGGTTCAGAGAGTCATTACTCAGTTGGATGAAGCTGGGGCAACTCCAAAGTTGGGCATAAATAGCAAAGGCTTAGGAAATAGAATGGCAATAGAAACAAATTAATGTTTCTTTGGAAGACATGAATGAAAGGTACTACTACAACTCTTTCAGCAATATCAAGGGCAATTATACTGAGCACTTGTCCAGGTGTTCTTCATCTCCATTGAGAGCAGACTGAGAGGAAATGGATGGAATTGGATTATTTGCTTTGAAATAAGAAATAAATTCCTCAGACAGAATACCAAAGATCATTTCAGTTTTATTGTTTTTGTTTTGTATGTGTTTTCAATAATTTAAAGGAGCCTTGTAATTTATTACAGTATTTATTACATTGGAATTCCTCGATCTCAGTGGGTTTAGGTAAGTTCCTGAGTGAGGGGGAAAAGTAGTGTAAAAAGACCCTTAGGATGCATTCTGTACCTATCATTCTGCGAATACAAAAATCAAGTGAATATTTTCCTCGGATAGTCTAAACCATCTGATGAGATATTTGGGAGAAGTTTTCCCTGAATAAAACATGGATTTTTTTTCCCATGATCCTCCCCTTCTTTTACTTTTCGTCTTACTCATTCCCAATTATTTTTCTCATGAGAGTGATAGTTAAAAATGGTAGAAAACAGAATGCTTTTGATGTAATCCTGTCTAAGTTAAAAAGCAGGGTTTGGAAAAGTCTATGTTATAATTTTCTGAAATCTTAAAATCTACGAAGATTGGTTTCATGAAAAAAGCATCAATAGTAGCAGGAGTACTAAAATTTTGTTTATAAATATAAAATGTCACTTTAATTATAATGGGAAATTTTGATTGCTCATTCAAAAAACAACTGAACTTGATTAATTTAAGAAATGCCAAACTATCCTTCAGTTGCTATATTCTATAGCAGTACAATGCAGTGTAAGGTACAAAGAAAAAATCGTATCAAAAACTTACAATGTGTCAAAGGCATATTGGATATGAGGTAATAAATTTGCTTTCTAAAATAAACCCTACGTTGCATTCAAAAGATAACAATTAACTTTCCATTGATGCAACAGTTTATAACTCATATTTTTGAAATTTAATTTTATCCCAACTTTTTTCAATAGTTCATTTTTTCCTGTTAGTAAAGATACAGAGATTACTCTTTATAGAACAAAAAATATGTATCCATACAGCTTGCATTCTAGCTCTCCAGTTTAATAAACAAATATATTTAAAATTAAATAAAAATAATACTTATTATTAATAGCCATTTCATGTTATTTAACCTGTCTTACTTTGTAAGCAGTAATGATATTGTGGGGTGGGGGATCTATGTGCCCAAGTTCACATTTCTTTTTTTCCAGATGATTGTTTTCCCTGACTTTCCTAAAGCCAGGAGTGGCTATATGACCTGCTCCTGGTCAATGAAACACAAGAGAAACATGCTGAAGTTTCTCAGAAATTATCCTAGCCTCTTTCTCATTCTTTATGCCTTAACCCTGTATTTGTACCTAGAGTTGAAGCAGCCATCTTTTGACCATGAGGCAAAAATCATGCAGACCAAAGATTTGCAAAGCATGGTATAAAGAGTTCAGTGATTATGTAAAGCTGTGAACTAATCTTTAGATTGCTTATCTAAAGTTCTTGGTTAAAAAATACTAAATGTTTTTTATGATTTAAGCCATTTTTACAGGAAAGTTCAATTACTTGCAGTTGAATGCATTACTCAGTGGCATATCCCCAAATGAGTTTTCCGATTTCATGCTGCTGACAAGGAGAGGATGTGTGACCCAAATGTCAACCTATAAATAATCTTCAATCAGAAAAGCAAGTGCCATTTATTTTCCTACTTCTCAAAAGTTATCTCACACTTTCTTGATTACAGGAAAATATTTATTTTTAAATGAGACCACATTCTATTCTTGCTTGTTTATATCAAGCATGTTTTATATTCTGAGATGTTCAGTTCCATAATTCTAAACATTCTATATTTATATGTGGCAATGGCTTTACTAAGCGGTAAAATATGTTCAAAAATATATGAACTGATAATGGTTCTGGATTAAAATATTATTTGTAATTATTGTGATTGCTGAAGTATTACTGAGTTATTTAAAATAAAATTTCTTTCAGCAACTATACATTTTATTCACATTGAAGAGAAAGATTTTCATATCAAAAGAATATAAAACTAATTTCTACTCAAAATAAATAATATATTCATGTGTTTCAGTATGTCCTTATAGTAACTACTGAAAAAATGCAAAAACATTTGCATTTGTTCCACAGCTCCTCATGTATATAACAAATGCAAATATTTACATTTATATATAAATGTTTGCACACACTTATATTTGTTTTCAATGTACACTGGGATATACTTTATATTAAAATATTTGTATGATTTTTAGATACAGTATACTTCACTAATTTTATATTTTATAAAAAAAGACTATTATTCTAGTGACTTTGAAGATCTGTAAATAAATATATAGGAATTATCAAAATTTTAATTCACTGTACTCTGAATTTAGACATTCTAAATAAATGCTTTGTATTATAGTTAATGAAAAGAGTTAAAAAGTTTTCAGTTGTTCATTACTTTTAAAATTTGGCTAGAAACATTTTTAAAGAAGTTACCTTCCTCATTTTGGTTAAGTGAAACTAGAATAAGAGTTCGTGATTTCTATTTTTGTTACTTTGTGAAGCTATCTTAGTGTGACACAGAACATTTATTTTAAACTCTTATAATGTAAATGAACTGCATTCCAATAAATTTATTAAAACTATAGAATGCAACAATTTACTACATTTTGATACAAATGGTATAGTCAAACCTCAACTACAAATTATATGGGTTTGTAGAGCAAAAGAAGTTGACCTCTTTAGTTTACACAAGCTTTATTTTTTTAACAGTGGTTGAGTGGTATGATAACAAAAGTGAAAATAAAACTATGTCTTTTCAGCAGGAGATGAGAAAAGTAGTTATATAATTGTAAAAAATACATATATTATTGAGAAAATATTATCTTTGTGAAGAATAAATTAAGAAAAGCATTGACCAAATAGTTTGGAGAAATGGAAATAAAGTGAATTTTTAAATTATTGTATATAATTCTGATTTTCTCTTGCAGTTACTGAAAGTCTGTGAGAAAATTCTTTTTTATAAATCTATTATGTTTTACTAATTCATTTTATAAAATCTGTTTTGTGGTTACTAACTCGATTATCTTTGACACTGTCATGGTAACTATTATAGATTTCGGTTGAAAAATCCTTAATTCCCGGTGGGAAATGTCTCAAGTGGAATTTTAAACTATTAACAGATTTTCATTTATTTCTTCTGAATTTGAACCCATACTTTTGTCAAACTGTGAGTGATATGATATGCAATAAACTTGACAACTCCCTTCTCTTCTCTACCCTCTGTTTAGAGTGGATTGGAAAATGACTGGTTTTAATCAACCTTGGTAATTTGCATACAAATCTTTCAAGAACAACTGGAAATTCAATCAGATAAAATATGTTTCAGTTGAAATGAATAGGAATGAATATGCAGTTAAAACTTTTTAAACCAATTTCACTATGTGATCATAAAAACAAAAGAGAGAGGGTCCATAAACTCGATTCTCAAATGAACGGAGAGAAACACTAGGGCTTCCTGAGAGGACATTACAGGGCAATGCTTCTTAGAATTACTTTCCTCTCAAACCAACCTTCACACATGGAACAAAGGAGCCATTGTCTTTTCTCTCATCTTTCTTTTACTCTACTATTTTTAATAATGTACATCTGAGGTGTTAACAATCAAGCACATGTTCTTAAGTTGTTTTCTGATCTCTGCCATCTGATAATGACTTGAGAGGAATGATGAGCGCAGTCACACACCAAGAGGCCGCTTTGTCCGCAGGACAGCCAGGGGTGCATTTCCAATTTACGGTTTGGTGCTGGAGCTTTAGAAGTGCCACACTTGTCTGATGTCCTCCTGATGCTGTGCCACTGATCTACCAAACTCAGGGTCAACTGTTCCAACAACAGTGGGACAAGGAACAAGGAATCAAAGGTTTAGAATTTCAGACGCTTTTGAAAAATAAATGAAACCCTTTGTTTCCCAGATTATTGTTTAAAATATCTACACATCAAAAAATAAAAGATCGCTCTGCAAAAATCTAAGTTTACCATATGATATGCACATACTTTCTGCACCATCTATAGATTTGGCCTAAAAATATTTCATGTTTTCTATAATGAATAAAGAGTCGATCTGTTCTGTGTTCTACCATTTGGAATTAATCCCAAACCAATTATTTTACAGATTATTCTCACAAATTTTCTATATCTCAAGCTCTCCTTCAGGGGAAAGATACATCTTTTCAATATTTTAAACTTGTGCTATAAACATGTGTTACTTGGGTAATAATAAAAATCAAGTTTAAAATATAGACTGTAAAATTTGATGAAGAGCTTCAAAAAATCTTTGATTACAAAAATTAGAAAAAGCTTTTTAGAATATCGACTGTTCCTCCTACTGATAGTAACGTGTTGTTTTAGTAAGTTCACTCTCTGAAAGGAATCCCTCTCTCTGATGAACCAAAAATGCATTACATTAATAATACATAATTTGTATTATATAAACTGGTAGGGATGGAAATCAAACACTTCCAAGTGTCAAGGCAACTTTTGCAGTTAAGAAATTTGAATTAATCTACAAAACATTTTTTTAGAATATATACACATATTTAATTATAGTATGTTGCTTTCTTCTGTTTACACTTAGATTCAGCATAAAGAAAAAAGATTATATTACAGACACAACTCATACTCTTCCCACATTAATAATTATCTCTCAGAATATTGTGATTTAGATTAGTATTTTAGATAAACCTACTTGTTCAAGCACTTCTTTAAGAATTGATTTTAACTTAAGGCATAATGACATGAAAGATTTTAGGAATGCTGTGTCAATATTATATAGGTTTTATTTATTTATTTTAGAGAGGAGAAGGGAGGGAAAAAGAGAGAGAGAGAAACATCAATGTGTAGTTGCCTCTACATGGCCCTCAATAGGGTCCTGCCCTGTAACCCAGGCATGTGCCCTGACTGGGAATCAAACTGGTGATCCTTTGGTTTGTAACCTGTGCTCAGTCCACTGAGCTACACCAGCCAGGGCAAATTGTGTCAATATTACAATACAGACAAAATTGAGATAAGGTGTTC
Source organism: Sturnira hondurensis (assembly GCF_014824575.4). Lineage (NCBI taxonomy): Eukaryota > Metazoa > Chordata > Mammalia > Chiroptera > Phyllostomidae > Sturnira > Sturnira hondurensis. The sequence continues at coordinate 12,520,931 of NW_028083059.1, read as the reverse complement.
TGTGCATGTATGGTTACTTGAACTTAATATGTGGTACGTTTATTATTTTATATTTTTATTTGTGTTACTATTGTCTTTTGTTAATCTGCTATGCATCAGTAATAAAAAAATACTATGCACCAGTTTAGTGAATTTGTCATTTGAATTAATGTTTGAAGAGAATAAGTGAAGAAAAATACAAAAATTTGTTAAACAAAGGATTAGCCATAAGTATAGAGATTTCTTAAATTAATAAATCTTCCAGGCACTAATTTATGCCAACTCGGTGAAAACCCCTGATCGAAAGAAACTTGTTAATGGAATGTTATTTTATTCAAAGCCTAAACACTTAAGATAACTTTTGTATCCACTTCTTGTGAGAACATTTGCTAACATTAAAGTTTCTGCAACAAATGACCCACTTTAACTCTTTGCTTTGAATATACATTTTTAAGGTAGCAATTCCTCTGAAAATAGTAGCATCTTAAGTCTGATAGTATATTCTCTCTTCAAATGGCTCTTAGTTATATATAAAAATAAAGTTTCAAGTGCAAAAAGAAGCTGTAGAAAACGTGAGCTCTAGGATAACTTTTTAATGGGACTGACACATAAATTATAACTTATGCGAGAGGTCTTCGTGAAGCCCTGACGTGATTAGATTTTGTCTGCAATGCTAACTCTAATTGCATGAGATAAAGGCTTGTTTTAAACCAGAGAAGAAAGCTAAGTATTATATTGTTTTAACTAGGTAAGGAAGAAGGATAGCATTATAGTCTCCAAGGCAGTTTCCATGGTAAGTACAAGGGTGGCAGCTTGCTCTTATTAAGATCCTGAATAAGTAGATACTGTGTTTTAGGTTTTCAATAATGTTTCACAATACAATGTAGCTTAAATTAAATGTCACAAGGCTTTTCATGCTGTCTCCAATTTTTTACAGGGCTAAGTTTTCCCTTACAATAGCATATTGACTATTCATTTAGTAGAACTTTTATTGGAATGCATAGTCATGATATTGATAATAATAATTATTTTCATTTGGGACAAGAATAAAAATGTGAGGACAGTTTATATTGGACACATCTTTATAAGTGGAATAACATTGTATTATTTTTAACTATTCTGAACATCAAAACATCAAAGTTGTCTTACTAATACTCTTTCACAGAGTTTATTTTCTTTTCATAAACATACATATATTGAGGGAGACACTAGTTGCCACAGAATGTTTATGCATATCCCTTAAAAATATTTTTGTAAGATAATAGTTATCCATTTTGTCACAAAGACAGTGGAGGTTAAATATTGTGCAGCATTAAAGAGTAATAGGAACTACCATGCCGAATTAATACAATGTTAAATACTCTATGTTCAAAATACACAGCAAGGTAGCAAATAGTAGGAGCAAAAATAAAAATGGCTCTTTTGCCCTCATTTCTCATAAGGCCAAACTCTGCTAAATAAGAGAGCTAGATTAGCAATTGACTAATATCCCAGTATTTTCTAGTTTAAGCAATGAATCTATTCAAAGTTTCTCTTCTATAGAGGAGAATTAATAGAATATAGAATTAATTTCACTAACTCTCTTAAGATAAATATTCTTTCACATTTCATCTTCCAATACGGTTCTCAGTGTATTCGGGGAGGGAGAGTGTGTTAGGGATCCTTGGCAGCAGGGATCCTTGAAGGTGGAACCCGCTGCATCTTCCTGGTCTTTCCCATAACCTAAGGCAGCCGGCCTCACGGCCACGCCGTCACAGATACAATGGTTTCTCCTCTCCTTCACTCAAGTAACTCCTGAAACGTATCACTCCAGATTTGTTTCATAATATGTAAAGGAAAGTTAAAAATCCACATTTCTTAAATTCTGCATTAGCAAAATTATCATTTGAATTCCATCTGTTAAATGCAATTGATTCTTTGTTTTGCATAACTTTTGGAACAACCTAACCACCCTTCACCAAATCTACTACTTTCAGATTTACAAGAAGCAAAGTAATATTGATAAAAGCACAGAAGAAAAAGAACACATTTAATATATTTTCAAGAATAAAAAATGTGGGTTATAGCCCTGGCTGGTGTAGCTCAGTGGATTGAGCGCGGGCCTGCGAACCAGATGATTGCGGTTTGATTCCCAGTCAGGGCACATGCCTGGGTTGCAGGCCAGTTCCCGTCAGGGGCCAGTTCCCAGCAGGGGATGCACAAGAAGCAATCATACATTGATGTTTCTCTTCCTCTCTCCTTCCCGTCCCCTCTAAAGATAAATAAATAAAATATTTTTAAAAAATGTGGGTTATAAAATAATTAAAGTAAGTTAGACTCTTAGTAATGGTTCCCTTAATTAATTAATGTATTTGCTCACCTAATAAACATTCAATGAATCTTCTTATATTCTAAATAATGTTCTGTGCTATGGAAATACATCAGAGAAACTCTGAAATACATCAGATAAACAGAAAAACCCCTGCCTTATTTAAGTTATTTTCTTATGAATAACATAGTTGTTAATCTTATTCTTTCTTATGGCTTCTGATATTATTGATATGCTGATAACTACTATGGGTGAGTCTAATCCAGAAAAAAGAAACCTCTGTGAGAATTTTTAGAAGGAGCTTTAATGGAGTCAATTGCTACATAGGTTATAAAATAGCTAGGAAGAAAAGGAGGGAACAATGAGGTACCAACATGTTACCAACAGCTGCACTCGTAGATTAGAGGATCAAAAAATAGAGATAGAATTAGCAGATATCAGCTGCTGGGACTCACTATCAGGAAGCTGGAATCACAGCCAGGCTGTGGGGTGCTAACTAGGGCCACAAAGGGTGTTCTGTCACAGTCAGAGACCTTATTCAGGGCAAATGTGGGGGGAAAGAAGTACCCATGGTCCGCCACTCTTGCCTTTCAGACTCTCACCAGTGTCTGCCACCAGCCAAACCCAGTGTGAGACTCTGGGCTAGCAGTGATGAGCCCAATTGGGATGCAGAGTAGAACAGCCGAGGGATAAGCATACCTGTGAATGGTCAGGATGAGTCTGGCACTACCACCAGCTTCTATCTCCTGTCATTACTTTCCTCCTCAACTTCAGACTCACGTATTCAAATGTCTATGTAATACTCCCCTTGAGGCACATTGTGCTGCATATATAAACATCAAACTTGGATTACTGCCAAACACACACACACACACTAACAAAGTTAAACTAAGTAAAACGTGCCCCCTCATATGTCCCTGATACACTAAAAACTGTACCAATCATTACAGTTGTTCAACATTAATTTTTCCCTTCTGACCTTCCTTCTACTCACTTTGTCCACTCTCTATATGTCTTATCTCTGGAACATTCTGGGTTTGTCTGCATTGTCTTCATTTCCACAGCTAACAGTCTAGTCTAAGCCAGCATCATATTTATGCCAGATTTTTGCAATATTTCCTAACTGCCCCGCTGTAGTCGTCTGTATTTTTCAAAGATGTCCATATCAAAAGCTCTTAGCTCACATAATTTTCTGCCACATGGCCTTGCTTCATCACTACCAAGAGGTAAAATCCGTTTCTCTACCCACGTGCATGTGGGAGGGCCTGTGACTGTCTTGACCAGTAGAATAAAGTAGCTACAGTACCATCCCAGTATCGAGGCTTCTGTTTCATGCCTCTTGAAACCAGGCATCATGTAAGAAATGTACCTGCCAGGAACTATGATGCTGTGAGATGTCCAGGCCATCTGGGGACCTCATGGAAGATGAGACCACCCATAAAGAGAAAGCAGCCAAGAAGAACAGGTGTCAGACATGTGACTGAGGAAGCTATCTTGGAGCCCCCATTGCCCAAATGATTTCCTCAAACTGCTGCGTGTAGAGTTATCCTAGAACTCAGTAATGCCACTTCCACATATCTACCCAATGGGAATGAGAAAGTATGTATACACGAAAACTTGCACATCAATGTTCATAGTAGCATTATTCATAACAGGCAAAAACGGAAAGAATCTGTGATCATAAACTAAGGAATGGGTAAACAAATTATGGTATACTATACACATACATGAAATATTATTCAGTGATAAAAAAGGAATGAAGTGCTGATACATGCTACATATGTATGAAACTTAAAAGAATATTATGTTAAGTGAAAGAATCCAGTCATCAAAGACCACATATTGTATGGCTTCATTTCTACGAAATGTCAGGGATAAAAAGAGCGATAGAGAAAAAGTGTAGATTTATTTAATGGTTACATGAGGCAAGGCAGGATGTGTGTGTAGGTGGAGAGGATGAGGGGGTGGTGTGGGAGAATAGAAAAAGGTGCTAATAAGTATAAGATGTCTTTTGGGGATGATTAAAATATTATAACATTTGATTAGAATGATAGTTTCATAAATCACTTAATACATTAAAAACCATTGAAATGTAAACTTTAAATGGGGACTCTATATAGTATGTAAATTATATATCAATAAATCTATTAAAAACTCTAATCAGACCATGTCAGTCCCTTATTAAAATCTTCTTTGACTTTATGTTCACCTGGAATAAACTACAAACTCTTACCTTAAGCCTATAACCCTAACAAGAAGTCCCTGCCAGGTTACCACCTGGCCCACTATTCTGATCTTACCTTTTATAATTCTTCTAAAAGTCCAATATGTTTTGGCTATTCTGGCTTTATTCAGTGCTCCCTACAGTTTGAATTCCTTCATTTTTATGGTATTCACACCATACCTATACCTATACATGGAAGACTATTTCTCCCAGGTCTCTACATGTTTGTATCCTCCTAGCCCTTGGAGTTTCAGCTTAATATTAATCTCTGAAGTCAGACTCAAACAAAATAGTCCACTGGTCTCTCTTACACAACACTTTTCTCTTCATGGCACTTCTAACACTAAAAATGCCTTATTGAATTGGCATTAGTTATTTCCTTGTGATGTCTGTTTCTCACACTAAAAATTGAGCTCCATGGGAGCTGAAATGTAACTCTTGCTCATTGCTTTGCAGCACTGAAAGGGTATACGGGGTTAGTGCTTGCTAAATACTTGTTCGTTGAGGATTTCTTTACACTTTATTACCTTCTTATATTTATCATCATGGAACAAATGACAGGTTTTCAAGATATCTATATGTCCCATTGTCTATAACCTTCTTTCTTACTTTTCTGTGCTCACTCTGAGGAAAGCTCAGGCTGCTTTTGAAACAGGCTGATGCTGTGCTGACCAGTGTGGCTCTGTTGGTTAAAGCATTGTATCATAAGCTAAAAGGTTGCAGGTTAGATCCCTGGTCAGGGCACATACCTAAGTTGTGGGTTTGATTCCCCATTGACTTAAAGATACATTTTGGTCTGCAATCTTTAGCAAGCAGGAAGCGCACTGAAAAAGCTTTTGTAACCTCTAATGTAGGCAATTCCTCTATCTGAATAAAGTGTCAATGTTTAATTGTTTTAAAAATTATATATATTACAGGTATTTTTTAAAAGATTTTATTTATTCATCTTTAAAGGGAAGGGAAGGAGAGAAGTATCGATGTATGGTTGCCTCTTGTGAGTCCCCTGCTGGGAACTGGCCTACAACCCAGGCAGGTACCCTGACTGGGAATCAAACCTTGATACTCTGGTTTGCAAGCCCACACTCAATCCACTGAGCTATACCAGCCAGGGCTATAACTATTATTTTTAAAAGGCTTTATATAACTGATTAGGGAGATATACCCTATTCACTTCAGTTTAGAAAACTGTTTTTTAATCATTTTCATGCAAAGGCACTAGGGTTACCTAAAGGAGAAGCAAACTTCTGATGCTCAAGAAGCTTATACTGGTATGATATAGATACATTTTTATAGCTCTAATATTGATGGTACAATATAAATGGACAGGATACTTTTATCAATAAAATAATATTGAGTTACCAAAATGCAGTAATAAATTCTAACTAAAGAACTAAAGATCTACAGAGATGACATCCCAAATAAATTATATTAAATGACTACCATCCATTAGAGAAGCATGGAGAAGATGGAGAACACCCATTCAGGTAAGAAGACAAGAATAAAGAAGGGTAGTGTGAGAAAATTCCATACTGTTTTCCATAATGGCTGTACCAGTCTGCAATCCCACCGACAGTGGACTAGAGTTCCCTTTTTCCCCACACCCTCTCCAACATTTCTTGTTTATTGCTTTGTTTATGATAGCCATTCTCACCTGCCTTTTGACCCAGCAATTCCACTGCTGGGATTGTATCCTAAGAACCCTAAAACACCAATCCCAAAGAACATATGCACCCCAATGTTCATAGCAGCACAATTTACAATAGCCAAGAGTTGGAAGCAACCTAGGTGCCTGTCAGTAAATGAATGGATCAAAAAACTATGGTACATATACACAATGGAATTCTAAGCAGCAGAAAGAAAGAAGGAGCTCCTACCTTTTGCAACAGCATGGATGGAACTGGAAAGGATTATGCTGAGTGAAATAAGCCAGGTGTTGAATGACAAACACCATGTGGTCTCACCTTTAACAAGAAGCTAAACAACAAAACAAACAAGCAAGCAAAATATAACCAAAGACACTGAAATAGAGAACAGGCTGACAGTGACCAGAGGGGAGAGGGGAGGGAATTTCAGGGGAAATAGGGGAGGGATTTAGAGGAACAAATATAAAGGATACATGGACAATAACTAAGAAGGGTGGAAATGGGAGGGAGAGGGGGAGCACGGGGGGGTGGGATGGGATGGGAGTAATAGACAGAAAACTGTACTTGAAAAATAATTAAATAAAAATTTAAAATATCAAGTAAAAAATAAAAAATAATAATCATAAATAAAACACCCAGTCTTACCACTAATACTCAATGCTCTACTGGATTGTCTTGCTAATAAAATACGGTAAAAAAAGGAAAAAAAATAGCAGGGTAGAGTGAAAATGCCCTGTGACCAAGTTCAGTCCATGTCAGGGTATGAAAATTTTGGAGAATAGAGCTGGGCTTTATTGAGCACTATGACTACTATGCTGAAAATGGAGACCCATCTGAGATTACATTAAAGACATAGATAATCAGAGTTATATTTTAGAGAGGTAGATGTTTAATTGTTTATTTTTCTCTTGAATAAAAACAAGAAGTTTCTTAATAAAGAAACTTCTTATCAGATACACTGATAAGTTTTCTCCCACAGTATAAGAAGGCATTTTGAAAATGGAAGCAATAAAAAACAAATGATGGTTAAAATGACAACCTAGCTGTAGAACCCACAGGAATAATGATCAACTGAATGTAACTGTTAAGAACAGAGGAACATACTGAATGTGGAACTAGGACTCAGTACAAATGAACAGATAACTGGTGGTAACATTAATTGAGTGTCAAAAAAGAGGGGAGTTGTAATGAAGAGTAGGTTTGATTTGTATGAGTTAAAATTACTTTTTAAGAATTTCACATATGCACCTGTTTAGAAATGAGGGATTCAAGCACCAGAACTAAATGAACAAACAAACAAACAAACAAACAAACAGAAAAGTCAAGGAGGGAGAAATTGTGTGTGCACAGAAGTGGATGGGAAATTAGATACAAAGTTTTCACCAAAGTCATACACAAGATAAGTGTATGGAGAGACTGGGTAACATAACAATTAGAAAAATCATAGCCTAAGTGCCCATCAGTAAATGAGTGGATCTGGAGCTCCAGTGGCACAATTGGTTAGCACATGGTACTTATAAGTAAATGAGTGGATCAAAAAACTGTGGTACATTTACGCAATGGATAGCAAGAAGGATCTCTGATATTTCATGACAGCACAAATGGAATTGTATTATGCTAAGTGAAATAAGCCAATCAGTAAAAAACAAATACCATATGATCTCACCTATAAGAGGAACATAATTGACAAAATAAACTAATAAGCAAAATAGAACCAGAGGCATGAAAACACAGAACATACTGACAGAAAGCAGAGGGGAGGAGAGGGATGATGGTAGAAAGAAAGAGAAGGGACTAGTTAAGGAACCTGTATGAATGGCCAGTGGACATGGACAATGGGGTGGGGTTTGACTGTGGGAGTGGGGGATGGGCTGGGTGGAGCAGGCCAAAGGGGGAAAATGAGATAACTGTAACAGAATAAAAATTTAAACAATTTTAAAATGATTTTTAAATTTTAGTCTTAGTTGAATAATGAGGGAAGAGGTGGCTTGCAGTAAAAATATGAGAGGAATAAATTAAGGATGATGAAGTGAATTATGAATTCAAGGAGTTTGGCAGAAAGAAGAGTTATCACATTTCTCCACTGCTCCAAACCCTAAAATCACTTCCAATCTCACTCCAAATAAAATATGAAGTCCTTATCACAGCCTGGAAGCCTCTGCATCATTTGGCCTTCTGCAAATTCTGTGAAATCATCTCCTCCACTCTCCCTGTGAACTCCCACAGCTAACTCTGTAATCGCATGGGTATCCTGGATATTTTTTTCAACAAACACAGACCTCTGCCCTGTCTCAGGTCTTCACAATTTCTAAGTTCCTCAGTTATTTACATAGTACCTCAATGATTCTTTCTGAAAATATCAGCATAACAAATACTTTTCATGACCATCCAATTTAAAATAGCCTATTCCCTTTCATCAGTTAACATTCTATCCTGCTCTTTCTTTTGACTACTTATTACAACTTGAAATATAAAAAATGTATTGGGTTCCCTGGCTTGTGTGGCTCAATGGATTGAGTGCCAGCCTGCAAACCAAAGGGTTGCGGGTTCATTTCTCCATCTAGGGACATGCCTGGTTTGCAGACCAGGTCTCCAGTAGAGGGCACGCAAGTAGCAACCACACACACTGCTGTTTCTCTCCCTTCCTCCCTCCCTTCCTCTCTCTAAAAATAAACAAATATGACCTTTAAAAAATGTGTTTATTTTTATCCCCTTTGCTTTCTTTCCACCTTTCAGAATGTAAGCTGCTGTAGAGCAGCTAATTCCTCTGTTTTGGCCAATGCTACAGTCCTTGTATCTAGAGTAGTGTCTGGAACTTAAATATTGGTAAAATGCACGAATAAAAATATGACAGTATGGGGTTCTACTTGGAAAAAGGAATTGAGGTAAATAATATATGTTTTCAGTAGGAGGCAGTCTTGTGAATATCTGTGCCTGGGACTACATGTGTCAATATGAAGGAAGAGATGGATGACACCTTGTAAATAGGTGATGAACAATATTCCAGAAAGGGGTGTGCAGAGAAGGATTGGATTAAGGCAATAGGTCAGGAATGAATCTCAGAAGGAAACAGGAGACTATTAAGGGTAAGCAAAGGGACAGATAGGAAAGAAATTCTGAGGAAGGAAATGGAAAGCTTCGCTTCTTAAACTATGAAGTAGAATTCAATATTTTGAAACAGGCTAGGAGGAAATGTAGCGCCACATCATGAAGAGAGCCAAGGGAGAGAAAGCTCGGGCATGCTGCTTGGAAAAACACGGAGATGTCCTGGGAGTCACTCCTGAGCAGGATTCTTGCCTCTTCCTCATACTTGCCTTGCAAGTTGTTTTCAGTGAAATTGTCCTTCCAGAATAGATTCATTTAAATCATCTGAAATAAATTTTATTCTACTAAATTGTCTAGGTATGGTCTAATTTTGTTCAGATAAGCTAGTATGGAATGCCTGAGTATTTTATCTGTCTATCTAATCTAACAATTTACTGTATCTATGGTGCAGACACCAGCCCGCAGTGTCCGTGTCATTATGGATGAAACGAGACATTCACATGGACTACTGAGTCCTATGGAGGAAAAGGGACAGCATGGCTTTTCTCTCAAAGGGAGCAAAAGCTGTGGCCCTTGCCATGACCAGCCTTTATTGGGTTTCTCAGCACCTCACTCCATGGTCCTCATTTACTATGCACGGGTTGCTTTAGCTGGTTACTTTTTACAGAAAACAGAGGAGCCAATGCTGCTAATCACATCACAGAAGAGGGGTGTTTGCAAATGAAAAGGGCAAAAGTGGTTGAACTGGTTTGTCCTTGGGAGGTTTAGCATGGATTTTAGGAAGTTATTTTCAAGTAAATGTTTGCCACTGGGGGCTGGGCCTACACCATGCAGAATGATCTCCTGCATCTCCACCCTTGTTTGTAGATCGGACCACTGTAGACCCCACGAAGCTTACTACTTGCTGGTCTCTAACAGGACCCTGGGAAAATAATTCGCAAATGCATCAAAGTACACAGAGCATTATTATAATCAGTAAGCAAACAGTGGTTCCTAGGGCCAAATTCTCAGATTAAACCCATCAGTCATTGTCAGGCAGTAATGATCAAATAGATGGCATTCACAAATAACAAAATAGAACTCTGAGGGTCTATTTTGAGTCAGGGTCAGATAGCTAAAGTGCCACAAAGCTTGGGGGAAACAAACCCCTTTCAGGCGTGGACCTTTATCATTTTAATTGAGGGTAATAGCAAAGTAGGTTCATAGGATTTTATGCTTTCTCTCTTCGGCCTGATTCCCTCCAGCAACCTATGCTTGCCAGCACAGGGCTGCACCCACCTCTGGCATTGTTTCAGGCTTTGGTTGAGCAGGAAGTAAGGCAGCCAAGAGATTAGGAGACTTCTTCCAGACAGAAAGAGGACTCAGGCTATGTTAGAGCCTAGGGGCGAGGGTCCATTACTCTCTTTTTCTACAGCCCCCCAAGTTCTTCCCTGAAGGCCTCCACATGATCATGCCAGTCTTAGGTCGCCCCTCGCTTGAGGGATCTTACCCATCATTGGCTAACCAACCAAGCATTGGGGTCCAGGCAGGGTGTTCCCGCCAGGAAGATAAGCTTTGTCTCCTCAGTGACTCAGGTCCTCATGGCAGAACAGACCCAGATAAAGCAAGTTCCTTGGGCTCTTACTCAGCCTTGGCCATGGGGGTTACAGCTTCTGAAACCAGGCAGGGCAGTTCCCAACATCTAATCTCCCCCCCTTTTCTATTGCAAATGCAATTGTAGCTGTTAAGCATGTGAAACCTACTATTTGCTGTTCCTGAATGCGATCTCAAGAAAACAACCTCCATATCCAAGGGCTGCTAGGACCCAAACTTGTAAATTGAGTCCATTGAACCAGTTTTTAGGGTTCAACCATTGAACATTATGGGGCACTGAGGGGTTGCTGCCCTCTGCATGAAGTGGTGGAACTTCGGCCCCTGTCATTGGGGCAGGCCCCATCCTCCTCCGTTGGTGGACCCAGGCCCATGAGTGACGGTGTTGTCCATTTTCCTTCTGGTTGTTCAGGGTCAGCTGGGCCATCTGGTCTGTCAGTCGATTGGTTTTTGGCTTCAGGCAGCAGAGCTTGGTGTCTGTCCCGCTCATGATAAGGCTTTACTCTTTCAGCTGGTAGCCAGACAAGACCTGTAGGGATAGAAACACACACACACCCTCTTCCCTGAGTTAAGATATCTACAGGGCCTTGCCAAGAGCCCTCTCCCAGCGAATCTCTATATAAATCCTGAGGATAAGATGACTTTGGCTCCTTCTTTTGAAAAGGCTTCTCAATTGGAGTACAGAGTGATTCATCAAAATTTAGAAAACTATAGGTAAACATTTTACTATAGGCTAATAAAATCAAATTAAGGGAGGAAGGACTCATGACCCCCCCTTTTCTGTTTTTTAAGAAGATTTCTGAAAGTATGAGGAGCCCATTCTACAATTGCTTGACTGGTTAGATTTTAAGGTATTTCTGCTTTATGTTGGATATTCCAACACTGAAGAACAACCTGAGGAGAACGTGCAAGTTATCTAGGGCCGTTATCAGTTTTAATTTGCTGAGGCCATCCTAAATGACTAAAGGCCTCAAGCCAATGGGCTTGTATATTGTTAGCAGATTCTCCTGTTAAAGCAGGTGCATGTAGGGCATCAGAGTGAGTATCAATAGAAATATGAACACACTTGAATTTTTCAAAGGGAGCATAATGAGTGACATCTGTTTGCCAAATTATTTGAGAACTTAGTCCTTGAGGATTAACTCATGTAAATGGGATGTCTTGGTAAGGGCTTGGAAAGACAGGCCTCCTACTGTTTCTGCAAGCTGTACTGAGTTTCAGCAGCAATTAATGGCCCTATTGTTCTCAGGACGTGGTAGCTCCTAGGTTCAGAGTTTTCAAGGAAAGTGGGAAAGATGGCGGGAGGGTGCTCTGCTTAAATATGTTTTAGACAAAAATGGTTGTGCACCAAGGGCCTTTTGTGACTCGATTGACTAACTGTTCTCTCTGGGAGAATAGCCAGTTCTTCTTCAAGGAAACAATCAGTGTTTACAGGTACTGAGTTAAAAAATGGTACTTTGTCTTCCGTGGAAAAGGGCTAGTTCTCCCTGGGAGATAGTATACCTACATTTCATTTTTATAATAAAGGTCACAGCTCTGGCATAAACGAGGAGGATTCTTAATATTTCTTTAACACATCACACCCCTCATCCTACTTACAGCATGCTTTAGATTGACAAATTTCTGAACACATTTACAACTTTCAGAAACAGTTTTTTCTCTGCTGGCAAATACATTTACTTTTTTAAAATTGGAGTTTTGACCTACTCTGTTTCCGACCTGGGCTTGTTCACCCCTCTTTAGGCAACCTGGTGCCCCACCCCTCCCCCACCCCCGCTCCCAGGAAGTCACCATATTGATACCAAACATAGCGCGGATACCTGATCAGCATATCGCAGTGCAGCCGAGCACTCCTGGGCTCAAGCGATCCACCTGCCTCAGACTCCCGAGTAGCTGGAACTACAGGCGCGCACCACTGTGCCCAGCAGGTTGCAACTGCACTGGCATGTCGGGGACTGCGCCAGTGCTGGGCATGGGGAAGGGTCTCCCCTGGTGCGCACTGGGGAGAAACAGAGGTGAGAGAAACCAATCTCCCCTCCGTGCTGCTCCTCATCCCCAGCAGAGAGACCAAGCCCCCACTGGACTCTCCACAAGCATCCCATCGTGCACACGTGGGCAGCCTCAGCCGTGCTGTGAGTGCTCGCACACACCTGCGCTGCCAAGCCCACTGGGTGGGCCGGGGGCCGTGAGACTTGAGGCCCCTGGCGGGAACCGCGAGAACCACCTAGCTAGTGTGCATCGGTCTTCTCTCTTCCATACTTCCAAAATGCAAAGATCCCTTATCTAGGAGACACTCAACAGCCCCCAAATGCTACTGAACCTAAAACATTGCTGTTGTTCTTTAACGAGCCTGTTCCCCATGGTTGAGGATTCCCAGAAACCTTTAAAGAAAATTTTTTTAATCAAATAAAAGAATCTTTTTCTGAAATTCCTCCCTCCACAAGCAAGACGATTTACAAAAGCAGTCTCGATTTTGCTCTACCTCTAAATCCTTATACAGGCAGACAGAGGGAAAAAGCAAAAACTGAAGGGACCGCAAGAGGTGGCTTAAAAGAAAGAATTTGCTGAGATGCCTGTAAACTGTCCTGTAACTAGTTGATATTTTTAAAGCTGATTAAAGGGAAAATCTTTGCTCTTTCTCCGAAGCCTAGACCTAGTTGGGGGTTGTGCCATGGGGATCAGCTTGTGGGTGTTTTTACAGTGTTTCAGCCAGCACCTTTGTGGCTCTTAACTGCTCAACCCACACCCACGAGATTGCTGCAAAAGCTTGGGAGAGGGAGCCAGACTGCTGCTTACTGAAGAAGGTCCACTCACAAGAGCGGATGACCTAGGAAGAATGACCCTTTTCTTCAGAAATCCAACACACCCTACGACATTCCCAAAAAGGGGTCTGGGCCCTTGCCTGGGCTGAGGGGTGAGTACTCCCACCAAGTGGGTGAGTGGGTGTGTTGTCTTTAACAACGATGGTTGATAGCCTCTGGGCCTCTGGTCCTGGGCGCCAGCTGATGTGGACATGGGCCCACAGTGTTCGTGTCATTATGGATGAAATGAGACATTCACATGGACTACTGAGTCCAGTGGAGGAAAAGGGACAGCATGGCTTTTCTCTTAAGGGGAGCAAAAGCTGTGGCCCTTGCCATGATCAGCCTTTATTGGGTTTCTCAGCACATCACTCAATGGTTCTCATTTACTATGCACAGGTTGCTTTAGGTGGTTACCTTTTACAGAAAACAAAGGAGCCAATGACACTAAGCACATCACAGAAGAGGTATATTTGCCTATGAAAAGGGTAAAAGTGGCTGAACCAGTTTGGTTTGTCCTTGGAAGGGTTAGCATGGATTTTAGGAAGTTACTTTGCAGTAAATGTTTGCCACTGGGGGCTGGGCCCACACTCAGAATTTTCCTATACATATATGTACATATGCAAGAGTCAAGACCTATTACAATACCATCCATAGGTTTTAGAAAACTGCAATCTTAAGGGAAAGGACATATAACAGAACCTATTTTATCATAGGTGGATCGATATAAATAAGAGTTGAGTTCCTACAATGCATTTCTGGCCACAAAAACATCACTAAACTTCTAAACTTCAATGTTAACATTGAAATAAATGTGAAAGATGAATGAAACAAGTAGAAGAATTCTCTTCCCACCTCCTTATTTCAGTTCAGGCTGGTAGCAGGATCCTACCCTGGCAACTCAGGGCACAAGGCTGGAACCAGCTCTGGACAAGATGCCCTTCCTCCACTGGGAGCACCCGCACCCACGCCCGCACCCCCACCCACTCAGATTGGGAGAATCTGGACTTGTCAGTTCCCCTCATGGGCACGGTGCTCAGGTGTGTGAGGAAACGGGGCACCTGGAGAAAACGCACACAGACGTGGGGAGAACATGAACACTCCACATAGACAGTGGCTCTGCTGGGAATGAAATGTTTTTGTCATCAATGTTTGTAACATAAAACAATGTTATTGGAAGACCTGTTCTGTGTATATATATGTAGCTACATGTGTGTGTATCCTCAATATAGTAGATAATATAAATTGAATTTAGGTTTTCTTAGAATTATCTAGTGAACTTGCAAAACTCTAGTATCTTTCTATCTTGACATGGAAATTTCCAGGTGAGCCACCATCATCTGTTCAGAATGATGGCCGTTTGTATGTTTTAATGGAAGACAATGCAGAATATTTATCCCCCCACTTTGATGATCTAGCTGTGTTATTAGACTTTGTCATTTCTTCTAACCGGCATTAGAAATTCAATGAGAACATTTTTTCTAGCAATAATGTAGTAAATGCACATTAAAAGAAAAGAGGTAACATACAACAAAGAACATAAAACATATCCATGATTTTACCACCCAATGAAATCATTTAGAAATTTTTAGTTAGTGCTTTTCTTTCAATCTATTTCTCTATTTATACATCCAGTTTTTAAGCACTTCAACTAATACTATATACACTTCTACTCTTGTTTTTTACATTTTCTATTATTACCATTTTGTCAGGTAATTAATGCTTTTGGAAAAAGCAGTTTTTATAGCTGCATACTGCTTCATTTATGAAATTCATTTAAGCATTCCTACTTGGGATTATTTTTGCTCTTTCTTTCAGTTATACATGTTATTAAAATTTTTTCTACATAAATTATTCATCTCATAACTTTTAAAATTCTTTAGGTTCCCAGTGGGGGACACATGAGAGGCAACCACACATTGATATTTCTCTCCCACTCTTTCTCCTTCCCTTCCCCTCTCTCTAAAAATAAATAAATAAAATGTTATTAAAAATAAAATAAAATTCTTTAAAATATTGTTTCTGTAAAACATTATCATTAGAACTGTTGCTAGAGATGTTTTTGAAATAATGTATCAGACAGAACATGGAATACTAATATGCAATTTTATGTTTCTATATTGATGCTGATAGTTTCCAAAAAAGTTGTAATTTGAGTTGTTACATTATCTTACCCAAATATTCATATTTTTGAATTTTCATAGATTGCCATTATGACTGTTTTATATTATGCATTTGTTAAATTAGTAAGGCTAAAAGAAATAAATGTTGCATCATATGTGTTTTTGGATACACTAAGGGCAGGGAAGAGAAAGGGGGAAAAATAGGGACAACTGTAATTGAACAACAATAAAAAATTAAAAAGAGAGAAAAAGAAAGAAAAGCAAGGGAGTGGCTAGCACATGTGGTAGGTCAGTGGCTTGCCTGGGGGTGGGGTGGGAGAGTGAGACATTTGAGGAGGGGTCGGCACAGAGGGAGCTTCAAGGTATTGCTGGATGGTGGGTCCTTAATTTTTATTATTATCCTTTAAACTGTATGCATATGTTATGCATACTCTTTTGTTAAATATGATCTATTTCACAAGGGAAAAAATTCAAATGTATTATATTTAACCAAAAAAAAGAAATGACATTAAATTCTGTATTTGGGTATATACTTTATAATTTTCATGATGAAACATATTGTTATAAATTTTGTTGCATTAGTGAATAATATTGTCATGAAGCCCAATAGTCAGACACAGGAAATTGCTTTGAAAACAATATTTTTTTAACCTAAGTAAATTTTTTTGCGTCAAAATATTCCCTGATAGTATTAAAACTGACATTTTAAGACTTTTAGAATATACCTTAAAAATAGAATACAGTTATGTGAAAGATTTCTTTTTCCCTGGGCAGAAATATCCTGCTCTGTTGCATTTCAAGAGCTATTTCTTTTGTTGTTCTTGTTCCAGGAAAGTAAGTGCTCCTGAGTGAATGGATAATGTTGGTTGAGAGACGAGCATCGAGGAGGATAAATCTCACATATTTCTATTTGGAATTCATCAATGCCATCTGTTGATGTTCAAGGCAGACTAAGTTGCTTAAAATGCAGACTTTTTGCTGTTCCCACCATAATCAATATCTCACATTTTTCATGCTTTAAAGACTGATTTTACTGTAAATATTCTGACATCCCTCAGGTGACAAATGGCAGGCTTTTAGGAACCACACCGTTTCAACTAACATGGCAACTATATTTCTATGATTAAAATCTATTTAAAATAAAACAGACCATTTTTCTTACATGATAGAAAGAAAAGAAAGGAAGAATGACCATCCTTTTTCTCACTTCTGCCGCTGCATCACAGTAGGTGCTAGCACACAGGCAGTGTTTGCTGTGTTTAGTGTCATTTCTGTGTGTTTCTTATTGGAACTGAAAATGCTCTTTTTAGAGCAGAGCAGTGTGAATAAAATAAAGCCTTCTAAAGTACGGTAATTTTTCTTGGGTCACTTACTTTCCAGTTAAAGGCATATGTTTGCAAAGTTTACTAAATTTATAATTTTCTTCCGAAGAAATTGTCACAAAGAAAACTTAGGAAAATTAATATAGTCTCACAAGGTAATAAATGATGAGCAGAGTAACTTACATAATATGTAAATGTATATGCATATTTTAGAAGATGGAGGCATACGTAGGCATGTGTCCCTTCGTTGCACAGCCATAAGAAGGAACGCAACTAACTTAAAAATAAAAAGTACCCATAACTGCCAGAAAATTACCCAGAACAACACCCAGAACTGTTCGGATGTCCAACAACCAAGGATTTAAAGAAGCTGTGCTCATCCAGATGGGTAGGAGGGGCAGAGACAGGGAGCCAGGTAGGCAGGGAAGGACTCGGTGTGGCCGCAGCAGTCGGGGGTGGAGAGGCCAAGAGGCGGCAGCCGCACATTCACACATGCTGGGTAAAAATCAGGGAGATACCTTGTGAGCAAGTGAACCCCGCCCCCAGCCAGACCACAGGCCTGGGCTCCAGTGCTGGGAAAAAGAAAGCCTCAGCTTCTGGCTGTAAACCCAGTAGGGGTTGGAGCTGCAGTTTCTCAGGAGAGGCCAAACCCTGAGAAACCCACCCACCCTGGTTACCACAACCAGGACAGCATCTAGATACTTGCCAGTCACATACAGAGAGGGCGTGGAGAGACTGGAAACTCGGCGATGGCCAGATAAACTCCCAGAAGTCAGCCAGAGGTAGCATTGTCCCCTCTTCAACCCCTTCCCCACACATGGAGTCCTGGTTGCCCTGCCCTGGGGAATACCCAAGGCTCCACTCCATACAACATAACAAGTGCAATAAAACAAAATCAAAGCGTCTCTACCTAGTACACGGACATAGGGAGGCTGTCCAAATCAGGGGACAAAGAAATATGGCCAACATGAAGGAGCAGAACAGAACCCCAGAAAAAGAACTAAGCAATGTGGAAATAGCCAACCTAACAGACACAGAGTTCAAGATACTTGTGGTCAGTATGCTCAAAGCTTTCACTGAGTACAGCAAAGGCATAAGAGGGGAAATAAAGGCCCTACTAAGGGAAATAAAGAAAAATCTACATGAAACCAACAGTGAAGGGAAGGAAGACAGGATTCAAATAAACATTCTGGGACACAAAGAAGAAATGAACATTCAACCAGAACAAAATGAAGAAACAAGAATTCAAAAACATGAGGAAAGCTAAATGGCTCTGGGGCCTCTCCAAACATGCCAACATCCAAATCATAGGGAAGCCAGAAGGAGAAGAGGAAGAAAAACAAATTGAAAACGCATTTGAAAAAATAATGAAAGAATACTTTCCTGATTTGGTGAAGGAGATAGATATACAATTCCAGGAAGCACAGAGAGTTCCCAAAAAGTTGGACCAAAGAGATTCATACCAAGACACACCATAATTAAAATATCAAAGATTAAAGATAAAGAGAGAATCTTAAAAGCAGCAAGAGAAAGGCAGAGACTTACCTACAAAGGAGTTCCCATAAGACTATCAGCTGATTTCTCAAAAGAAATGTGGCAGGCAAGAAGGGACTGACAAGAATTATTCAAAGTGATAACAAGCAAGGACCTACAACCAAAATCTATCCAGCAAAGCTATCATTTAGAATTGAAGGGCAGATAAAGTGCTTCCCAGACAATGTAAAACTAAAGGAATTCATCACCACCAAGCTTTTATTATATGAAATGTTCAAGTAACTTATTTAGGGAGAAGAAAAGCAAAACTATGCATATTAAAATGACAACAAAGTCACAACTAGCAACAACTGAACCTTAAAAACAAAAACAAACTAAGCAAACATCTAGAACAGGAATAAAATCATAGATATGGAGATCATTTGAAAGGTTATCAGCCAGGATAGGGGAAATGGAGGGAAAGTACACAGAATGAGAAGCATAATTGGTAGTTACAAAATAGACAGGGGGATGTTAAGAACAGTATAGGCAATGGAGAAGCAGAAGAACTTGCATGAATAACCCGTGGACATAAATTAAAGGGGGGATTGCTGGAGGAAAAGGAGGAACTAAGTAGAGAGGAGAAAAGGGATAAATATTGGGATACTGTAATGGCATAATCAATTAAATATACTTTAAAATTTAAAAATGTATGTATTTTAAATTTACATAATATATAAATATATATATTTCTTACACTAAGAAAATCAGGAAGAAATGGATAAATTCTTTGAAGAAATATGTCAAAAAATTGACACAAAATGAAATAGATAATCTGAATTGACAACAATATACTTAACAAATGATATGTAAAATAACTACAGTAAAAATTTGGAAACATTGCTGAAATTAGTTAAATAAGTTATAAATAATTATATATAAATTAAATTTATTTTTAAAAGATTCTATTTATTTATTTTCAGAGATAGGGGGAGGGAGGGAGAAAAAGAGGGAGTAAAACATGGATTGGTTGGCTCTGACATGCCCCCAACTGGGGACCTGCCCCCAACTGGGGACCTGGCCTGCAACCCAGGCAGGTGCCTAGGCTGGAATCACACCAGTGACTATTTGGTTTGCAGGCCTGCTCTGAATCCACTGAGCTACGCCAGCCATACCAAAATTCATTTTTTAAAGCTTTCCCATGAAACTGTCTCCAGGCCCCAAAAAGCTGATTAGTGATTTTTATTAAACATTCAAAAGATTATAGATAAACACAGATAGAAAACAAAAAGAAGAAACACTTTCTAATTCACATACTTGGCCTAATATCAAAACATAAAAAAGGCATTACAAAAAATACAGATTAATATTTTATTAATATATATGCAGAAATCATTGATAAATTATCAGATTAAATATAAAAATACACTAGAGCATAACAGATTATAACTATGTAGAGCTATCCCAGGAATACAAATTTAATAGTCAAAATCAATCATTGTAATTTGCCATATTAAAATGAAATATAAAAACCATATGATTTTTCAGAAGAAGAAGGAAAAGGTTTTGAGAACATTCAACATTCATTCATGAGAAAAAACTTTTCCCCAAAAGTCTTCAGCTAACAGCATAATTAACAGTGATGGTGATAGCTAAGTTTATGCATCATCTTGGCTGGGCCACAGGGCACACAGACAGTTGGTAAAATATTTTTTGGTGTTTCTACGAGAATGTTTTTGGATAAGATTAACACTTAAATTGGCTCATTTGAGTAAAGCTGATTGCCCTCTATATTATGAGGGTACCTTATCCAGTGAGTTAGAAGCTTGACCAGAACAGAAAGAGCAGCCTCCCTTGAGGGAGAGGTAATTGCCTGGTAGACAGCCGTCAGACTTCATCTGCAGCATTGGCTCTTCCTGGTTCTAGAGCAGACAACATTTAGACTCAAACTGGAACTTTGGCTCTCCTGCGTCTCCAGCTTGCTGGCTTTCAGACTGAAATGCAGCATTGACTTTTCTGCATCTCCAGTTTGCCAGCCAGCCCAGCAGAATTTGTACTTGCCAGTAGTCTTCATATTCAAGTCAACCAATTCTTTATAAAAAAGATCTTTATACACATGAACATACCCACACACCTTACTGGCTCTGTTTCCATGGAAAACTCTAACACGGTGATATATTAAATGTTTCCATTGTGAGATCAGGAAGACAAGAATGGGTACTTTCATTATTTTTTTCAACATTCCACCAAAGGTACCAGTCATTGCAATAACACAAGAAAAGTCAAGAAAAGTCATAAAAATTCAAAAGAAACAAGTAAACCTCACGTTTTCAGAAGTGTCAAGGCTGTTTTCATAGAAAATCTTAATGACAATACAATACTACTGAAAAAATAAGTAAATTTATCAAGTGTGCAAGTCAAAGATTAATACAATCAACCAATCATATGTTTATATATTAGCAGCAAAAACTGGAAAATAAAATCTGCAGTAGCATCAAAACACATAAAACAAGAAAAATTTAACAAAAGATGTGCAAGGAATTACCTGACACTTACCAATGCTGATGAGAGAAATTACAGAAGATATCAATAAACAAAAATATGTGTTGCCGATATATTGGTTGACTGAACATTGATAATACAAAAATTCTTTCCTAATTGCACTCTCAGTTATATTCTGAGAGTACTTTTTCACAGACATCATCAATCTGATGAAAAATTGTGTACAAAACTGCAAGTGACCTAGAGTGGCCAAAGCACATTCAGAAAGAAGAACTATTTTGTGGGACAACATAATCTTCAGATTTATTCTATCTAAATTTCTAGTAATCAAGACAGGGAAAAGAATAGATATAGATCTATGACATACTAGGGCATCCAGAAATATTCCTACATATATATGCTGTATCTTTTTTGACAAAAATGTCAATAATAATTCAATGAGTAAGAAAAAGCCTTTAAACAAACAGTGCTAAAACAAATGGATGTTCATATACAAAAAAACAGAACATTAGACTTACCTCATACTGTATACCAAAATTTGCTCTAAATCAATCAAATACTTAAATAAAAATTTTGACTTATAAAACGTCTAGAAAAAACATAGAATTAAAACTTTGCCACTTAGAAGATGACAAAGACTGCTTAGATAGAATACGAAAGTACAATACATAAAAGAAAAAAGTGTAAATTGAACTTTAACAAAATCAAAACTTGTTATTTCAAAATGCAATATTAAGATGACAAAAAGATTAATCGAAAGATAAGAGAAATATTCACAATACATTCATCTTATAAATAATTTCTATTCATAAAATGTAATTAATCTTTTAACTCAATAATATACAGACAACCAATTAAAATAAGTAAAATATTTGAATCAATATCAAAAAAGAAGACATAAAATTGTCAAGCTCATGAAACAATGAATCATATAAAAATGAATTAATCATGATGAAAAATACAAAAAATCACAGTCAGAAACCCTACTCACCTTAAGAGTTGCTTAAATTGAAATGTTAGGTACACACAAGGATTAGAACTGCATCTCACACACACTAATTTTGATAAACCAGAGAGTTAATTTTAAATGTTTAAAATACAGCTACTTTATGATCTAGCCATTTCACTCCTAGGTATTTCACTAAAAAGGAAAATATATATTCACAAAAATGCTTGCACATGAATGTCTATACCAACTTTATTTACAAGGATGTAAAACTGGGAAAAAATAAATGTTTATTCACAGGTGAATGAGTTAAAAAATTCCATTCCCACAATGGAAAAATTCTAGGCAATAAAAAGAAGCAAGCTTTTGATGTATACAGCATCACTGATCTGAAACTCATTTTACTGCATGAAAAAGTCAGATGCAAAATAATATATACTGCATGATTCCACTTAATTAAAATTCTAGGAAATGCAAACTAATGGCTTGTAACTAAAAGTAGATCAGTGGATGCCTGGGGCTAAGCAGCAAAGGAAAGAAAAAGCATGAGAATGTTTTGGAGGTGATGGAAGTATTCTGCATCTTGTTTGTGGGGGGTTTCACAGGTGTATTGTCTCTCAAAATTTAGATAAATTTATACTTTAAATGGTCACCATTGTATGAAAATTATAATTGAATAAAAGCAATAGTAAAAACTAAAAACAAATAAATTGTCAAATAAAGTATGATATGTCCAAAGGACTAAATATTGATATAACTGTGAAAATGATTTTAAAATATAGGTAATAACATGATTTTAGTTGCTATAAAATGAATGACCTGATAGATACTGGTTTATTTCGAAAGGTCAAAATTAGGTAACTGTATGCGTGCCAAAAATGAAACAAATAATATTTAAGGTATCTTTCATGTTTTTTTCCCTATTTTTTGTAAGTTCCAAACATTCTACATGTAAGAGAAATATCCCTTTTATTCTAAAGCTTCTTTTTAAATGATGTGCATGTAAGAGGTGCAGAAGGATAGGCAAGGTTCCAGGGGATTCCCAGGCTCCGTTTTGCTTAGCTGTGTCACATTTGTCTCCGAAGAGACTTGTCTAATGAGCTTCCTGCATGGCTTTCCGGGAGTTGCGTAAGTACGGGATGACCAGTAACTTAGTCATCACCTGCTAATCTAATAGTATTTAAAGCTGTGGTTTAAAAAAAAGGCAAAATACACACTAATGGCCATATACACCGACAGGACAGTCAAGTATACTACTATTGTGATTACTTGCTCATCATAGCAAATACTATGACTGACAATGTGACTTCCCAGTTGAAAAAAATAAAAGATGATGTAGCACACAAAAAAGGTAATTATATTTCAATTTGCTCGATATGGATAATTATTAGAGTTACCAAGGACCTTATAAATCGTGGGCCATAAACTTATTTTGCAGATTAAAATGGTAAAAGTAACAAAGAGCTCTTTAAGCTTTAAGATGATGCAGCAAGTTTGAGGAGAAATAGGACAGATACTTCTCAGAACTAGGCTATTTATAGTAAATCATAGATTTCATTCATCTCTGAAAATTTATAGTACTAATTTTAAGTAAACTTTTGTGTTTTCCTTCACTTTAAGAATTTGGGATAGTATCATTTTTTGACTCATTACTTATATATCTTTTAGTTCTGGAAAAAAACCAAATTATTATATTTTGTGTGATTACTAAGGGTTTATAGTTACATTAAAATAAATCATCTTTTAAAGTAATTATCAATAATAATAATTATTATTATTATTTAGAGAGTGAGAAGGGAAGGACAAAGACAGGGAGAGAAACACTGATGAGTATGAGAAGCATCTATTGGTTGCCTCTCCCACACCCCCAGCTGGGGACCTGGTCCACAGCCCAGGCATGTGCCCTGACCAGGAATCTAACAGGCAACCTCCTGATTTGTAGGATGATGCGCAACTTACTAAACCACGCCAGTCGAGGCAAAATAAATCCTCTTTTTAAAGTTTCCATTCCAATTAACCTTATCACTGTAAGATCATAGCTAAAGTATAAACTCATTCCCATAATCATGATAACATACTCAAATAAATTGGGTTTGTAAAATGCGATACAGAAAAAATCCTTTTTAATTTTAGCCTTCAGATTTCTTAGTCTTTTCTTTCTAGGGTTATAATATTAGGTCATAGCAAGAAAAAATAACTATTTCTCTTTGATATCCATTATTGAAAAAATAATCTCAAGTGCTTTTGTGTGTTTTCATATGTGCTTTAACTAAAACATTTTGGTGGTGTTGACAGTCTAATCTCTGCATTCAAGTGCTTGTCATCATTTCCTTTAGCCAAACGTGTCGATTCTAAATCTCCTTGGAGTGCCTGTCACTGTGTGAAATTCCCATGTTTACCCAGGTTAGCATTAACTTGCACGTGCTGATCAAGGACAAGAATTTTCTCTTTCTCTGAATAAATAAAATGTCAATGTTCTCACAATATTTTGTACGCCTTTTGTAAACGGTGGAACTCTACAGACAAGTTATAGCTGATGCACTCCCTTTATGACATCGCTGTTAAAGTTTGTGGTCATGAGTCTGAAATTAAATGTTGCTATTGTAAGGGGCAGATAATTTTAGTTAGAGATTATAGGGTTTTTACATAGTAGGTGGTCCTGGATATTTAATTTCATAATGCATGTCTTAACATTTTCTTTCTATGAAGGTTCTTTTCTTCTTTCTCGAACTGAAGAAATACTGCAGCTCAGATATTAAAATTACTATTTATAAGTCTTTCCATGAAAATTGGTAAGTGGGATATTTAAATTATGCAGTTTTCCTGGGGGGCTTTTTCACTTAAGAAAATTTTGGCCCTGCAATTTCTGTGGAAATATTTTTGGAGGCGTTTATATGACATACGGGCTCTATCCACAAAACCATAGACACACCCTCTTTCTGATTTCCAAATTTCTGTATTTCATATTACACAATATATTTTTTATCCAGTTTAGCTGATTTAAAATGCCCAGTAAGAAATACAAACTAATATATAATTTCAAATAGCAAAGAAATATATTTAAGTAATCATGTTTTTCTTAATATTAACCTTCTGTGGGTACTTTTTAAATTAAAATTTTGAAACATTGAGTTTCTGGAATTTGAATACCCATGAAGTAAAGTGTATTTGCTCATAATTAAGTTACTGTTTTTAAGAAAATAGCTTAAAAGACACTATAAAAGGTGATAACTATTAAAACAATGTGTGTATATATGTGCTTCTGCACTCATTAAATTTTATAATATCCCATTGCTTTTTACTTTCACTTTACTTTCATTCTCTCTCTCTTCATCTCTATCTCTGTCTCTCTTATCATAGAAGAAAAATGCAGGATCACTGAGCATTGGGAAAAATTCCTTTATATACTTCCCAAGTAAAATATATATAGTGATCACTACCTGCGCCCTGTTATCGAATGAGCTTAAAGAGTTCATGACTTCTGTACATCTTGAGCTTAAATATTTACTCTTATCTTCACTTCTTGTTCTAGTTGCTGCTGCCTATCATTGCTCAATCACCAGCCTTCCTCCGGAAGTCATTCATTAGCAAGCAGTGAGACAGATTACAGTTTGATTAACCTTTTTCCCCAAATATGCAAAGCTGTGATTTTCCAGCTGTTAAGAAAGAAAGTTCAGATGAAAAATCTGTTCTTAGCAGCACCTCTTGCAATGCTACTAATAATGAGATCGTGCAGGAATATATAAACACTTAGTGAATGCTCCTTCAGAGAATTAAATGTTGGAAAGTGGTGCCTTGATCTAGTTGTTTGAATCATTGTTTCTATCAGTTAAAATTATTTTTACTATACTTCTTAAACGACTTACTGCTTTCTAGAGAGTTTGTTATTAAGTAAAAATAGCTAACAAAACTTATTTTGGATGTAAGAATGATTTGGGGATGAATTTCTATACCTACAATTTGCATCTACCTTTTCTCTTCCCTTTTTAATTGTGCTACTTTTTATACTGCAATATAACCTGCTGAGGTATGTTTCAGGGTTTCCCTGGCCTACGATTTCTTTGAAGAATTCCTCAATATAGTTAAGTCTTACAGAAATATCATTCACTGAATTAATTCTAGGACTTCGATGCTCTGTAAAACAAAGAAGCATCCAAAGGAATAAAGACTCACTTTTTCCAAGTTGGAAAACCACTCGATAATATTCAGAAACCGTGTTAAATATTTTTAGTACCCCTACGAGGTGTTTCTTCATCTAAAGCTAACCCCATTTATTCTTAAATTCTTGGCTAACCAAATAAATATAAATAAAGATGAAGGGGCTAGGTTTTTCTTTTAACCTCAAAAATCAGACATTCAAATTTGTCTCTAGGCTATTTTCACAGCCTTAAAATGAATAAAAATGCCAGTGGCTACAAAAGGCTGTTTAGGTAATTGTACATTGACGATGAAAATAAGTTAAACAAGTAGAAGACCATATACTAGGTGTGAGCTGAGTGAGACACTGGCACACAGGGCAGAGATCAAACCAGAGGAGCTGGGTGGCATTACCTTTCTCAATATACATGCATGCTTGTCCTGAGAACAAACACAGATTTTCAAATTCACAGCTTCTGACCAGGCTCTTTCTATAAGTCAGATGCTACATTCATTCTATTCCACATTGACTTATTTTTCAATTAAAAAAAAGTGTTGCTAGTTTGCTAATTATCAGTGCCTTCTGAAATGGAGATCGCTAGCATGTGGTATAATTAATGAAAATATAAATTTAACTTTGTGAACTTTAAGTACTTGTTTAGAGGAAGTTCAAAAATTGAATTTTGACTGAATGTAATAATCACTTTTCTATGTAGTCATTTAAAACAGTCATACAAAATAGTTATTTTCTTATCATTTATGCAAGTGAGGTTTAGGGCCCTTTGACTGTGAGGTTTGATTTTCGAGGAATTTAAAAGTATAAGAATGCCTTTCTTCCCACTGGAGGGAGAAAAAACTCACCAAATAAAATATTTCATTTTGAGGATGTTAAATTTCACAAAGTCAATGTACAAAGAACAATTTTAGAGACTGAAAATATTCGCACACTCTTTGTTATATTGTAGTTTAGTTTTGCTTCTATCACCTCTTATATTTTTCTGTATAAAATTAATTTATTATTATTTATAATGATAAATTACTAATTTATTATTGATAGTAAATTACTATATGTAAAGATCATTAAATAAATTTTATGGATATACAGAAAGTTTCACTATTTTTTACTGGCTGCTTTAGGAATAATTTCTGGATCTCTCTAAGGTCAATAAATCACCTAACTAGCCCTTCACATTGTCTTTTTGATCTACTTGTCTCTGTTTTTAAAGGGTTAGGAGAATAAGATTACTAATTTAATTTTTCTATTAAAATGCAATTAAGTGTATTAATAAATTTAAATACAAGAGAATAAGTCTCGGTAACATACTACTATGTAATTTTACCTACATTTCTGGGCCATGTTAAATTGTTTGAAAAGGAAAACTGTAGAAGAAAACTCGTAGAGTGAGTGTTGAAGTCTGACCTACAATGAATCCCAAGAAGAGACAAAAAAAAAAACAGCCAAAAAAAAAGAACCTTCAAGTATAATATCATGAATGTGAATTACATTTTTATTCATTCAACAAATATTGACTGTGAAGCAATCACGTATAGGGTGGTTTTTCTAGATGCTGGGAAGTGAACAAAATAGACCAGCATCTCTGTTCTCCAGGGATTTACATTTTATTTGCTTAATTGCACAGTTTTGGGGGCAGTCATCTTTTCTCAGGCTAAGACATTGATCACACATGGTCTGTAGACTACTTAGTAGCCACAGGCATGCTTATATTTAAAAAATATGATATTCTGGATTTCATCAGGCTCGTCATAACACGTAGTATTTTTTTTAAGTTTTATATGTAACTCCTTCAATGAGAAGAACTTCAGCAAACCATCAGATATAGTTCTGAGTTAGAAGTTGTGCAAACCTGCACACTGAAGGATATTAAAAAAAAGAAACCTACTGTACAAAAACTAATATTGCCCCTTATTATGAGTAATGGAATTTGTGCTTTTCTACTTTTAAAATGAAACCTGCTGTTCCACTGAATCGAATTCACATTCCACTTAAAGGTACAGACTGCAGATAGAAAAGAGTATTATTTTTAAAACCAAGTATTGTTCTTATGCAAAATCTCAATAAAGAATCTCAGGTGTCAAAAACAGATAATTCAAGTTTTTACAATAAAGATACAAAAGAAACCAGTTTTTCCAAGCTATGCATATTTTCCTCCAAAGGAAAAGCTCATCCCTACAAGATTTTTCTGTACTTATTTGAGGAGTGTTTCCTGTCACTCTTGAAAATCATGATGGAGCAAATCGCTTGTACAAACAGGAGCAAGAAACATCCCACAGGAACTTCGGGTATGTTCCAGTCCCAAAGGGGACTTCTTAGGTAATGACTATCCATTTTGGAGAGGCTGTTTATTTCATTTTATTTTTACTTATTTTTAATATCAATTTTAGAGAGGGGGGGAAGGGAGGGACACAGAGAGGGAAATAAACATCGATGTGAGAGAGAAACCAATGTTGATCTGGTGCCTCTTCCACACACCCTGACGGGACAGAGCCCGCAACCCAGCCGAATGCCCTGATCGAGGGTCATACCAGTGAGCCCTGGTATGACACCCAATCAACTGAGCCACACCAGCCAGAGCTATTTATTTCATTTTAAGTTTTATTCTATTTCTTCATTTTTTCCAGTAAATTTTAATCATGTATTTTGTGGAAAATATCTGTAGTATATTGTAAATTTTACATACATGTCATTCTCATTATACATTTTAAAAGGAAAATGTAATGAGAAAAACTGTATAAAAGAGAATTATAAAGAATAAATTGTGTCATTCATTTCAACACTTTTCAGTGTGGAAACAGATTTATCTGGGCCATTAATCAAATGTAACACTTTCTCTTCTTGATTCCTCAGGGCTATGATGAACTCATCACAGCATCCAGATAAGGTAAGTAAAATAATGCTACGTGACCATATAAAACTTACACATAGGCACCCATAACCATTCTTAATTATTACCAATCAGGAAACTAATTAAACTAAACCTAAAAATGAAGTTGTACTAATTCCTGTGAAGGCCTTTGGGCTTTTGTTAGTGAGCTGATCCGAACACCTAAATCTTCAGCAGCAATGGCTACTGCCTCAGCAGAGCCCTCTAGTGGAGCGTATGGTCTATAACAACTTTCTAAGCCAGGGCCTTGACAATATAAAAATTTCATGAAATTGAATGAAGTGAGTACTGACATATGACATGCTCCTTCATATGTTCAGAAGTGGCACTACTTCTAACAGTCAGGTTTCTTATATGTGAACTTGACTTGTACATTTATTCCAGCTTTTAAACTCTAAAGTGAATTGAAAAAGGTCCAAGTTTTTTTTCACTTATGCAAGTGTTTCAAAAATAATTACTGAATATCTGAGCCTAAACTAACTAAATAATAGAAATTTCAAAGTGAACACACTTGAAACAATAAGAATATAACCTGCACATTTTGAATCTTTTCATGACCATAATTAAGAAGTGAAGGAGAGCATAATTTTTTTTCTAGGAACATACTATGTCCTTATACTTGTAATTATTTAAAAATGTTTTAGGCGAAATCCCTCCTACTTTGATTTATTTTTCAAATTCAGTTATCTCTGAAACTTCAACTACCTCTGCAAAATATGAATTTTATATTTAAAGAAATATATTTAGGGATATAAAAACCTAGAATTTAAAATGGAAGTATTGGAAGTATCTTCCATTTTAACTTGAGAAATACTGCATGGATTAAGATGATTGACATTAAGATGTGGGTAACCTGCCACATTTTAAATTATTTATCATTATTTAACCACCGTATTGATGTGACATAATAGAGATCACTGACCCATCACGCAGTCTCGGAGGCAAATTGGAAAAGCAGGTGAGGTTATTTGGGCACTTGTGGAAACCAGAGCATCCGTGAAAAATCACAAATGTTTGACACTGTTGAATATAAGATCCCTATGACTTAATATGAATTATTTTTCTGGTTCCCAGCTGAATTGACAGCTACAGTTAGACAAGCACATAATCAGTTAATTTCTCTGTATTGAGTAACACTATTTTATGTTCAGGCTTACAAGATACTTGAGAAACAAAATTGAAGCCATGTGTTCTCAAAATATACTTCAGAGAGCATTTAGTAATCCTTTACCACCTATTTCTTTTTTGTAAAAAATACTTTCATATACCTATAATTTTACCTGAGCCGTAAGTGTAGTTTCAGTAATGATATCATTTAGAAATTCTCCCTTCAATTAATAAGCCATATTGCAATTATTTGTTTCCTAAAGCATGTATTAATATACCAGGAAAATCAAAATACTATTTTGTGTTTAAAATTAGTACATTAGAAATGAGAGACATTACTTTTCCATCTTTAGATAAACTTTCTAATACCTGCAAACACAAATTCATTTTATATTACCATGGGCTTGTATACATAATGGCTTTCTTATGTGAGTTAAGCTTTGCGAATTTCCTTGGATCACTGAAGTTTGGGCTCTTAAAGCATATTCTGAAAAATTTTCATTAAACTGTAATTATCACATATTCAACATATCCAAATAAAATGAAGATAAGTATACTTTTTTTGAAGAGTGTCTTCTCTTCTAAATAGTGTTTGGTATTTACTTCATCATTAAATAACTTAAAATATTAGGCATATGATTCATATCATTGAAATATTAACATTGCAGATTAATGTTATAAAATGCTTACAAGAGTGATTTAGATGAAAGTGAAATAACAGTTTGCAATAGAGGAATTAGTCTTGCCTACTATGTGCCTTCAGTAAAATAAGCAACCAAGGTAATATGGCATTACCTGACTACTTTGTAGGAGCATGAGGTTTACCTTGAAGTTTATTGGAAGATAAGCTCGAATCAATTGAGCTGTATATTTCCATATTTTTACCTTATGACTTTTTAAATATTTCAATGCTTGTATTTAAATATATATTTACATATTTATACTAATTTTCCAAGCAACATTTATGTTCTAGAACTTTACGGGTCAGGAAGTTGTCAGATCTACAGAACTGCCGAATCTCAGGCCCCATCCTAGATTTACTAAATCAGAGTTCGCATTTTAACAAGCTCCCCAATCTTCCCCATATTAACATTGAGATGTTTTGCTCTAGAAAACACTACTGGATAGTGTGGTAATACAAAATTTATTGTGTGTGTGCACGTGTGATGCGAGTGTGCACGTGTGTATTTATATATGTGAAAATATATGTGATTATTTCTCAAAAAATGGACATGAAAAGGACTGCAATCTAGGTTCCATGTCAGTGAAAACACTCCCTTCACACCCCCACAACCTCAAAGTCCTGTGTGCCCCTGCTCCGAGCTTGCTCAGAGCTTTGGGATGTTTTCCTTAGATTTTAAGATGAACTCTTGGCATGTTGTGACTGTCTTTTAGCAAAAGAAATGGAAGACTAAGAAGTAATGGTAGTAGTAAAGTTTGCTTTTAAAAATGGAGAGATGTTCCAGAGGTAATTATAAAAGTGACTGTATACTTTAAATAGTATTTGGTTAATTCTAATTAACCAATAAGCATGCAAATTATAACAAGCAAATTGTAATTTTTTGCCTCTTTTGATGATTTTATAAAAATTGGATCAAACCTCTCTAATTTGGAGTTACCATTTTTCAATTAATTCAAGCACACTAACTTTTATATTGATCGCATAAACTTGCATTGTTTACATTGAAGGTATATTAATTCCATGGATATCGTTTAAAGTATAGCAAATTAATTTGTGCAACCTACTGTGATGATTTTCAAATACAACATTTAGTAATTGTTTCCCCAGATCTTAGCCCTTTGAGATGCTTTCTTGGATTAACTATTTTTCTAGTTACCCTGAAACACTTAGGTAACAGAAGATTCCCTGTAAAGTTTCTCATAGGTGTGTATTTCCTAATAATTTCTTTGTATAATGGCAAGATCTTTCAGATACTGTCTCTACTGGTGCCTCTGACTCTGTGAATATGATAAAGCTGCCACCGTGTTAGTCTTTTCCTAACTGTAAAGTGATAAGCTCTAGAGAATTCTGTACCTCAAAAGATATTCTGGGAGGGGATTCCCAGCCCTGGGATCTTCTCATTAACTGGAAAAAAAATTATTTTCAATTTTCATCAAACTCTACTGTTATTTTATTTATTTGTGTTGGTTGATGGATCCCTTCCTGAAAATTTCATCTCTCTCTTGTCATTGGTGATTCACTCTCTCTTCACCTTTCTTTTGTAATATTTACTCCTACTCAATTAATTCTGATAATAATGCATCCTCTGTCTGCATTTCAAATATTTTATTTAACAGAATTGATATTCCTCTCACTGTTTCTGATCTTTCTGGTTAATTTTATCTACTCCAATGAATTAAGCTGCCATCAATTTTCTAATGACTGCTTAACTTGCAGTTTCTAACTTGCCTTACCTTCTTGGCTTCTCACTTTATACCTAACTACTCACCCGAATATCTGCACTTGCATTTCAACATGCCCTAAACAGAAGCCATTGTTTTTCTATCTTTTCTCCACATCCCAGATTTGATTGACTAAGTTTCTTGTCCACTAACTGCATTATTAGCCAGCAAAGCACATGAGAGAGAAATCTTATAAGGCTCTTTCATGTTTTAATATTCTTATTACACCTTGCTTTCTCCATTTTTAAGCTTCTCTTCTCCTTTAAGCTTCCCTTTTTGAAAGAGTAGTGCATTTACTGTTTCTACTTTCTTACTTTCCATTTACACCATTATCTTAATTCTACTTGCAGCTCAATTACTCCACTAAAACTGTTCTCATCAAAGTCTTCAAAAGCTTCAGTTGTCAAATATAATTGGCACATCTAGTCAGTATCTTATTGGATATTTTTATTGCAGGTACTGTTGACTAGGAACTGTTTGGCTTCTGGTATGCTAATCTCTCCCAGTACTTTGCTCTTCTCTGTTTCTGCCTGTCTTTTGGCTATTAGTGTATGTTAGACTTTCAACCATGGCACTGACCTTTCAGTCAACACTTTGCTTTATGTGAATGAACCTACTTATTTTTTTATATACTAATAATTTGCAAATAAAATTATTTTCCAAGAAACAACTCTAGTCAAGATCTTTGTGTCCTAATAGTTCATCTACTTTGTCTTTCCCTCAGGTCACATCAACTAGATAGACCTAAAACAGAAAGGTTTGTACATCATGCCCATTCTCTTTCTTCAAACCTCTCTTACATTTTTGACTAGCTCTTTGATCAAGCCAGAAGTTGAAAGGTCTCCTAGGCATATCCATCTACCTCATTTTCACAAGTTAGCTATAATAAAGTTTTGACAATTCTTCATTCTTATATTTGTGTGATTTGTAGTTCTACTGCCACGCTCAGTGTCATCACCTCTAGGTCTCTCTTCCAGATCAAGGTAAAAGTATATTGAATACCTTAATATAGGCTTACACTTTACTTGTACCATACCAACTCTCATATAATCCTTATAATATCCATATGAGATAGGATCTGTTACCATTTGAAGTGTATGAAGAGTAACAGAGCAAGGGAAGCTTCCTAGGTCATTCTGATTCAAGGCCACCACTTATACCTCTATATTGTATTGGCTATCCTATTGCAAAAGGAGCCGAATTGGTCTCTTGGTTCCTAATTGATGTTCTTGCTTCCATTTCATCTCTTCCCCTTAATTATGTCAAAACAAAGTTTTTAAAAATGGAAATTGAATGCCTCTCTTATGCCCCATGTCACCTCAAGTCTAAGCTCCTTAGAAGAGCTTACGGATTATTCATAACTGTGCTGCTTCCTTGTGTCACCTTTTACACATACCACCTGACACTACGTCAAAATTGATGCTTTAGCAATAGAGGCATTTGTTATTTCCCCCCCAAAGTATGCTTTTCTTGTTTATCTTCTTTATGCTTTATCTTCTCAGAACTCTTTCATTAAGAGACATCTTTCTAGGTAGCATTCAATTATCACCTACTACAAGAAGTACCCTGTAACCCCTAACATAGATTAGCTATTACCTCGCCCATACTACAAAATACTCTACACATACCTCTACTTAACAGTTGCCATAGTTTCTACATGTGATTCTACATTATTTTCAAGGGAAAGATCAAGGTCTTATTCACATTTTTACTCTCAGTGTTTAGCACATGATCAAGCATATATTCGACACACATTCTGTTGAACTAAAATATTACATGAACCAAATATTGCAAATGTCTTAGTCATCTCCCTCTTCTTCAACCCCAAATCCAAATTTTTTGGAGAATACTATTTCACCTCAAAGATGTATCTTAGTTTCATTTTGTATTTTCCTTCTTTCTCTTGGATGGATTCTTATTTAATTTTTTATGGCTTTAGTTTTACTTTAAAAATAGCCTCAAATCTCACCACCCTGCCTTTGATTTTCCCTCCTTTGCCCTCAGCAGTCGTTCTGAAATGTCTGGGACCATAAGGCACCTGAGCAACCTGCCAATGTTTCAGATTTTACAGGTCCCAACCTCAGAGATTCAGATTTAGTAAGTCTTTGGTGGGTAGAAGGCACATGCACTTTTAATAGGTATTCCAGGTACTTCAAGGGCAGGTGATCCATATACCACAGGTGGAGGCACTCTGCTCTGTGTTATCGGTAAAACTTCTTCATAAAACTTATAATTGATCAAGTTATTACTTGCTGAAATGCTTTTGATGTCTCTCTTTCATCTGGAATATATTGTAAAATCACTGTCACGTGGCCTAGAAATTCCTACAGTTTCCAATTCTGCCCTTTGAAGAACATCTCCTAGCCTTCTGTCCCCATGGCTCGCCTCCTTGTGCCCTGGCCCTTGTTGCATCACGCACACTCCACGCTCTATTTCTGCCAGATGCTTTGATCCTCGTCACTTGGAAATTATTAGGGTTTTGTTTGTGTTCCATCTGCGTACTTACAGTGCCTTCTGAGCCATTCTCCAGTGAGTGAACCCCTACTCATCTTGCCAGCTACAACTCAATCATTACTTTCTTGATGAGGCCTTCTCTAAGTTGGCTGCCCTCACCCCTATCCTTCCTACTCCTCTTCCTAATTTGGCCAAACTCGTTGCTTCCTTTGTTCTTGGTATCACTCTTTTTCACATGTCCTAAGAATGTTGCTTGGATTATGGAAACTATTCACCGTCTAATTTTTCTTGACCTAGAGAGTCCATAACTGAGAGACCCTGTATTGTTTATCTTCTGTTCCCAGGCCAGGAGTCGCTTTCTACTAATTGTCACACTTTTGCAGCTTCCTGCAAACATGAACGCCTCTTTCCGCAGCGACAAGCAGCATCAGTGTGAAAAGAGAAGTAGTTTGAGGAAAAACCAGTGCACGTTTTTCCAAATATTTTTGAATTGTCACTTCCAAATAAGATATTTTCTTTCAAGTTTCAGAAAAATTTTATCTAGCCCTAAAACAATGGAACTGTGCCTTATGGAAAGACTACAGTCAGGCTAGAATTGTTAAAAATGCCAGTCACTACTATCTGAGTCCTCTGTTCAGTGTCTGTCAGTGTTTTCAGTCCTGACAGACTTGGCAAGTGAAGGAGGGCTCTACAGCCTCCAGTGACATAATGTGGGAAGAAGTTAGAGAGACCAAGTAACAAGGCATACGTACAAACGTGAGCAGGGTCACGCTTTTCCTCTGGCCTCCTCTACCCTCCCTCCCAACCCCCAGCCAGCTGAACTGTTATCAGACATTGCTAATTTAAATTCATGTGAAAATATATTCTTTCATTACAAACACAGTGTTTGTGAAATGAAGACATTGTTAGGGAGACATTTTCAAACCCATATTTTAGACACCGCAGCTTAGAGCTCTAAAACTGATCACAGACCTTGGAGTTGTTTCCTTACCTTTACTTTTCTGGAGTTATTCAGGGAATGTGAGCCTTGTTTTTTTGTTTAGAGTAGGAAATGATAGATGAGTGGGAAGATATTTGAGTGATCATCTTTTGGGGGGTGCTTTGAAGACAAGTGAGAATAGTTTTCAAAGTATGAATTGCAAAATTATTTTGCTGACATACATTGCAACTGTGTTGTTTAACAGGGGAAGTGGAGGCAAGAGAAACCACGGCTAACCACGGTGCCAAGTAAGTGAGAAAGTGCAAGGACACTATGATTTAACCACTGGATGTTAACGAAGAACAGTTTCCAACTATTATCAGATTGGAAGTGGCTGAAAGCTGAATGAGGAGCTGTGAAATACTCAATGTTTATCTCACAGATACCGGAGTCCTAATGTAGGTGGTGAGGGAGGGGGTAGTGATGTGTTGCCAAGAACCTTAGGTTTGGTTTGTATTACTCTTATTTATACCCACAGCACAGAACAAAGAATGAATGCTGACCTGCAGCTATTCCTAGGGCTCTGTTTGTTCACTTCCACTTCCTTAGGGTAATGGTTACTTCCAGCTTGGAAAAATAAAGTGCACTGTATGTGCCCTGAAATCCCTGTGCCAAATCTATGTAAAAGCCCTGGTAGAATTTGTGTAAAACTGAAAGGACCTCCTGATCTAAGGTGTGTGTTAATGTCTTGGTGCACCATAAAGGACTGATGAAGAGTCACGATCACACTGACCATAGTAAAGACATAATCCTGATTTTCCTTTGAATCATACAGTCATCATTGATTTTTCAATGACGGCCTCGTTGTTTTAATAACAAACATTTCAGTTTCTCTTTCACTCATATTGCCATGTGACACTCCTATAGGGCTCTGGTTTCTTCAGGGAACTGACCTTACAGAGCATGCACTGCAAACAATAAAATAGCTGTTTTTCATTGAAAATAAAGACAGTGTTTTTTTCTCTCCCCACCACTGCCCGATCACAACTTTTGCATTTCCTGCCCTATTGGCAGGACCGGCCCTGACCCCACCTCCTTCTCCCCCAGCTCTAGGCTTCCCAGCGGTTTGCGACCCACCGGGTACAGTCGGGTCCTTCAGCTTTGGCTTACGACGGCACTAGGACCCAGGGAAATCCCCGAGCGAGGTTCGAGGAAAGGCAGCCAGACTCCTCCTTATCTCCAGTGTCAAACTTGACATCAGCCTGCGAGCGGAGCATGGTAACTTCTCCAGCAATCAGAGCGCTCCCCCTCACATCAGTGGCATGCTTCATGGAGATATGCTCCTCTCACTGCCCTCTGCACCAGCAACATGGATTGTCATCTTTCCATCCTCCTCCTCCTCAGCAGCTCTGTTCTCAACTGCTTCGGGGAACTGATTCTCCAGCCTCCCAATGAAGGTAAGCCAGGTACCGCGCCGCGCCCTGCCCAGCCCCGCCAGGCAGGAGCTCCTCAAAGCACGTTCTCACCGAAACATTTTCAGGTCTTTAAGGTGCCTTCAAATAAAGCCGTTTGCTCTGAGAGTAAACTAAAGATGTGTTTTTATTTCCAGCTGTCTTCTAAAACACATTGAGCTTATTCTGGATTGCCTAAACCTAAAATGTGTTTTTAATCTGATACTAATGCAAGCAATTACCGTGTTTGAAAATTTCAAGCAGAAATAAAGAAAAATTCTCTAGTTTTCAACCCAGGATGTTAATTGCCAAATAGCCATGGCAGTATTTTATTTTCTAATTATGACCGTGTAGTACTCTGAGAACTTTGGGGAAACAAAATCATCCCACCACTCCAGATTTTTTCGTATGTTTTACCGTAATGACAGGTTTTCCTACTTAGGATCATGACATTTATGAATGGACTGGAAGGAAATCAGAGTTTGTGGAAGCAGAGGGGTGTGTGTGTGTGTGTGTGTGTGTGTGATGTTTATTTTGGGACCGCTGTATCGAAGTGATGTGTATCCCGTCAGACGATAATTTGCTCTGTGGTACAGGTTCTAATGAGCAGCATATGCCACATTAACATAAGTAATATTTGCAGGAATTATAATAAGCTTAGGCTGGATTTTCTTTGTTTAAGGTCTTATATATGAATAAGAGAATGTGTTTAATGAATAGTGAGAAGATCCTGGGTAGGTATAGTAATAACTGAATATCAAATTAAGAATAAATGTTCCTATGCAGCAAATGGCATTTCGTTGACTTTGGGTTATTTATTTTCCTCTTAATGGGCACTTGTCTCTTTCCAATGAATTAACGTGCAAACTTATAATATTAAGGACAGCAATATTATAAGATTATGTACTTAACAGATGCATTGCCTTACTCCTTTATACCTTTTGTGATCTATTTCTAATGATTTGTGAATACAATCGCTAACTCTTAAGACAAACTTCTCTGAAAAATTGATTACTTGATTTCCTCTTTAATGATTTTAACTTGTAACATTTAGCACTTATTTCACAATTTAGCAATATTGAGCAATTGATGCGCATATATTATTTAGTATGTAACACACTAAAGTATATAGGCAAACTAATATTAAAATTTTCAAAATATTTTGAAAGTTTTTAATTAAATATAGAAACTACCTCTCATATTTGGTGACCTACTTTCACTGCTAATAGAGCAGTTTAATTGTATTCTTTCCTTAGTGACTGCCTTTATCAACGTAGCAGATTTCATTATATTTTTCTCTCTTTTTTGAATTGAGAACTTAAAAATTCTACATATAAGGATAAAGAAAATCATCTCACCTGCAAGTGACTTTTTCCATTTAAAAATCAAATAAATGTTTATTTGAAAGTAATTGTCAATCATTCTTCATGAATGAAAGGCAAGAGTAGTCATTTATATAATGAATAACATATCAATAAGTTAAAATTAGTGTTAGTTTAATCTTTTTCCTTGAAGATATTAAAATGTTGTCAACAACTAGAAAAATAGTAATATTATCCTTCCATTACTATGATAATGTATTTCTCAAAATGAACTATTTATAAACTATCAAGATAGTGGAATCTGCTGGATTAACAATGCATAGGGAGATAGATGAGAGCCAGCAGTCTTGTGGAAAATATAATCTTTCAGTAATTTGCAAGAAAAAAAACACCCTATAAACTTATTTACACTTATATGAAAGTAATGAATATTAATTTAAGAGCTAGAATAATCAAATGCAAATTGCTTTTAAACCATAACTTGTGTATGTCTGAGTATATAATGCATATTATTACACAGGCAGGCCCACATTAACAGTATGTATAGAGAAGAGTAAAAATACTCAGAAAATTGACATAATTATGTTTAATTTGCTTGGGTAAAAGTTTATCTATCTATTGTTCCTGGGATTATTCTTTCCAGATTGTGTCTTGTGGGTGGTGTCTTCTTTCTGTTTTGAGGTCAAAAAGGAAGCTTTGAAACAAAATTTATATGAAATGATTTATCTTGGGTAATATTCGAGGAAGAATTTAAATATTAATACAATAACTTGGGCCTTAGTGATTGAGATGAATATGAAAAGTGAAACATCCAAGTATGTGTGAAGAGTCCCATGTCATTCTTCTTCTAATGATATCATTTGAATAGAAAGCCATCCTTCTAAAAATCCATGTAGTGACTGAGTGGAAAGACTAATGATAACATGAATCTTCTTAATATAGATTTCTAATGTAAATTTTGAAAACTGAAATATAAAATATTGGGTTGCACTTAAAATACTATGCTAAAGATATATTTCAGTAGTATAGACAATTTATTAGAAATCTACTAGTAAAATTTACTAGACAATTACCCAGCAATCTATCATGAAGTTAGGCATGATAGAAAGCTAAGAGAGCAAAATCAGCTCATTGAGTTAACTGCTAGGAAACTTGCCATTGTACAGCTCTTCTTAAATTTGACATTTTGATAATATTTATCACTATTGAAATGCATGGGTTCATAATAAAGAAAAAACTTATAAAAAGTTTAATCTGAACTCTCCTTTTATGAATCCAGCTACAAATAACTTTCTAATATGCTTTTAAGAAAATGATTCCAGGTGATATTTTCTATTGTTGGCCTCCCCGGTGATACTAGGTCATTCATAATTTCAACAGTCACTTAAATGAAGAATTGACCTATATACATAAACAGAAACTTTATAAAACTTTTTAATAAACTTTATTAAAATCTTATTATCTTTCTTTGTTTACATGACACACCAAACGTTTCCAATGGGACATCAGCTACTGTTCGTGACAAAATAGGACTGTCAAAGTATATATTAAGAAAAAAAGTTTGTACATTTGCTACCATTTCCCATTCTGGGCAGATGATGATAATAAAACTAACTTTGAAAGGAGGTTAGAACCCTATATAAAGTGAAGTGCTGACTGTGATTGGTTTGCTTTCTCTGAGCATTGAATAAAGCACCCCCTTTAAACACGTATTTGAAGGAATCTGAGGCAGAATGCATGGCTTATTCATCAGTACATAACACAGTAAATCATTTTTCTCTCCAAAAATGCTTATAAATTATGTTGACATTTATCCATAGAGCTCTTTACATTGGAAATGAGAGTTTCCAAGATAAAAGTAAATAAAATTAGATCTGCGTATTTATATACTACTCCTCATTTGGGAAGACTTTTTTTGAGGGGGCTGGGATACCATTTCTATGAAATGTATTTCACTGAACATAAATCTTCTATCTAAATACTAGAGGAGACTATGTGATTATTAAAACTTAAAAGTAAAACTTGTAGATAAACACTATATGCTTCCTTTTGATTGAATATTAGGCAAATATTAGGGAAAATAAACATCTAAATAATGGAATTTTCTCTTTTTAAAAATTACTATGAATTGGCATCAGTTTTCATATATAAACACATCTTCAAATAATAATATATTGTGATTGAAACATTAATAGAGAACTAAGCTATCATATCATCTTTATAGGTTTTTTTGGGAAGAGGGGTTTACATTTGCTTTTAATAGCATTTCATCGTGCTAGACTAAATAATTGAATGCATTACACATTTTTGTAATTTAATAGCTCTCCTAATAGCTCTCCCCTACCTCCTCCCCAACAGTTATAACTGTGTTATTTGCCCGGAGGTAGGAGAAACCTTAATTTCACTATTTTATAACCCACAACAGTTAACACTTGACCTAGGTCATTAACAGGATTATCAGCAAATTTGTTTAAGCTTTTACTGACAACCCAAATTGCTATGATAATATTTTGATTGTGCCAGAAAGAAACTTCTTATAACCTCTCAAAATCTATAATAAAATTAATTCATTCTGCATCTATATTTTCCCAAAGACTAATATTGATAATAATAATTAAAGTGCAGAAAATATCTACTTTGATGCCTCACTGTTATGTTTCACATATCACACCATTCTCATTCTTGTCATAAACAAGCAATTAAATGCTCTTTTAAATTGTAAATATTCTGGCAATAACAATATATTTATCAATACAAACTGGTTTTAATGTAATTATTGACATTTTCAATTTCATATTTTATTATTGATGCTAGCTTAGTATCATTTTCCTGACTATTTTAAGATGTAAAATCAAATGGATATATTTATAACTCAGAAGCAACTGAAACTTCAGAAGGGAAGCAACATATAATAAAACACCATTGCCACGTTTCATGGTTGCGTTTACATAAAGTTGTCTTTACCATGAGACACTAGAAATTGGGAGCTACAGTGGGAAGCCCTTCAATTTAACATAAAAGTTTTAAACAAAATGTACACAATCAAAACTTAATGGTGTTTTTTGAACATTGTTTAGATTGTTTAGTAAGACTAAAGTTTCATATGTAGTTTTTTTTATTTGTATATAACTAGAATTTGCTCCTTGATCATATAAACAATTTAGTCATTTTACCTTGACTCTTGAGAAACATATCCTTAAAAAAAGAATTTAGTAATATCTTCGATCATGTTCCTATATTGTTACTTTAGTATTCAAATTGTGGTGTGTTCTTTAAGGATCCCTCACTTTGATAGTTTCTCACAATAACTCTCTTTAGGAAGATTGCTAAATGTTAAAGTTGTTTCTGAAACTTTGAATCTTTGGAAATAAAATATATGCAATTTTTTAAACATCAAATCATCAGTTATGTATGCAAAGAATTTTTAAAGGCAAAACATTTCCACAGTGTATTTGATTTACTAACTTCAACTCAGATGGAAACAGTAAGAACTGTTCTTGAGAGGTATATTTTCCAAGTCATAAAATCTTCCAGAAAATATTAATAAAACTTTCCACAAAT
Organism: Sturnira hondurensis; assembly: GCF_014824575.4. Classification (NCBI taxonomy): domain Eukaryota; kingdom Metazoa; phylum Chordata; class Mammalia; order Chiroptera; family Phyllostomidae; genus Sturnira; species Sturnira hondurensis. The sequence goes on along the minus strand of NW_028083059.1, from coordinate 12,478,718 downwards.
CATCAAACTTTGATAAGTTCTTACAGACATTTACTTACTAAGAAATCTGTGGGTTACCTTTGATTTTAGTCATTTTCCAATAATTTTGTCTGGCATAAGTACTAGATGTAAGGGGAAATATGTATTTCTTGGAAGAACACTAAGTTTTACAAATCATATTCCATCAGAACCCCCAACTTTATTTATCAATACACAATTTTTTCTTAAAAACATTTAATAAACCTTGTTTTTAAAAAAACTTCTGTTAGATAAAAGATTTAGAAAAAACAGATGCAGGTGTTCTCTTTTGGTCTGTTTTCAGAGATCTGGATTTTATCACCAGGGAGGGTCAATGCAGGGCTTTTACCAAGTGCGCAAGTAACTTTCCACAGATTTTTCAAATAAAGGGTTGACTGCTGGTGTGAAACGTTCATTACATTATTCATCCAGGTACAGCGAAAACCAACACTTGAAATGTATTTCTCAAAGATTTGAACGCCTTAGGAAATTCTTCTGTAAGGACTTCAGAAATAAAAGTAATGGTGTGACATTTATAGAATGCAGAGGATTTCAGGCCACAAAACAATTTAGGAAGACACTCCTGGTCACATGTGGGCATGGGCATATGTGTGCCCCTTGACTTCACTTTGCAGGGCTATTACCAGCTGCCTAGTATCAGGTAGTTCTTGGAATCTGGCAGGAGGTTTTCTCTTGGAAAAGTCTGAAAGTCAGCAAGTTTTAGATTCCCTCACACCAGCTTTCTTTGAAATAAAAAAAAAAATGGTGGTCAATTATACAGGAAAAAAGTCTGCAAGTGAAAAGAAAATAAAAAGTTGGTTAGAAAGATGAAGAGGTAGAGAACTGCAAAGGTTCTAAAACCAATGTATTATATAAATCTTTACTTAAAAACATTTATCACTTAGAACATCTGGCTAATCAATTTTTATTAAATCCCTAAAAAACCCTGCACACTTAAAAAGGGAGTGGGGTTGCATTTGCTTCCCCTTTCAAGTTTATACACATTTGATTTTACCCCAGAAGAAAATATTTTATTCAGGAAAGTTTTAAGAGTATAAGCCAAAGAATGCTCCCCCCTTTGGATGCCTGGGTGAATACATATGGAGGCCGATGGAATCAAAACCAGTTCAGCAAATAAAGCCTTCGACTTAGACTGATGTTATTAAACTGGAAGCCCGGAGTGTGTAACTCCCTCCCTCCCTTCATTTTCTAAACCACGTCCTGCTGTTCCAGTCAAAGCACAGGGTGAAAACCCACATAATCCAAACTAACATGGTGAAGTCAGAATAATAGAGGAGGAAGGCAGGGGAAAACAAGTGGGCAGCACTGTACAAACAAACTGTTGTGAATAATCACAGCCGTGTGCGGGGGTGTGGACGCGGGAGGGGATGGCGGCGCCTTTTTCCTTCGCGTCACAACTCCTGCATTTGATAATGCAGTGCCGATTAAATTTCGAAAGTGTGCCCTCAGAAGTTTTAGCACACAGAAAGGCTGTAAGGGTAGTAGTGGCAGTAACGCGGAGCCCGAGAGGACAGCAGGCGCTCCCCGGAGCCACCACACCCACTACCTGGGCGTTTCTACCACTCACTGAGCTGCAGGGACCTGGCACAGTGTTGCGGAGCGGGGAGGAGGGGAGACACGACGTCTCTTATACATTCACTTTCTTTCCCCGAATTGGATTAAAAATCAGATCATCAAAACGCAGCTCCAGGTTCTCGACCCCCAACCCAGAGCACCGGGAGCCAGTGGTGCCTTTCTGCGCGAGTGTGTCCACGCCTAGCGGCCGAAACTCATTACGGAAGCGCCCTGAGCTGGTCCGGACCTCTAGGGGCCGAACGGGCTGGTGGGCTGTGGGTGCACGTGGAGCCGCGGCTGCTCTGGCTCGAGTCCTACAGCCGGTGCTCGTAGCTCTCAGCCCCGGCAGAGGCTGGAGAGAGGGGCAGTCCGGCGCGCAGAGAGCAAGCGCGTCCGGCGGAGTGGCAAACGCGCGCCCTCTGCCTGCCGCTTCGGAGCTGCTAGCTCGGAGAGGGGGCGTACTTCCAACTACCTGAACGCTTCTTACCTGTGTTGGATCGCTGCCACACGGAGCGAGCTGCTGGGACCCTTCCGGCACCTCCTGACTGTCACAATTCACTTTGACCCCAAATGCTACCTCCCTTACTCCCATCGGGAATCAGTCAGCCTTTTCATTTCGGTAGCCGGAGGTGGCGCGGTCTCCTTTCCATCCCTGTTTACTGATCCACCATATGACACGTGGGGAAGATACAGCTCCGCGCTGTACCTAGCATTCCCTTCAGGGTTGGGAAAGCACCAGGACCTCGTACTACGCCTGTTCGGTTGGGACGCCTGGTAGCGCCTGACCTCCCGCTGTTCGGCTTGCTGCTGTCTGATCGACCCTTCTGCCATTTCCTTGACTTGCAGACGGTCTCCTTCAGTTCTTCCGTCACCAGATTAAAATGAGGAATCTTTATTTTCAGTTTTCTTTCTAACCATATACAAATGCCACCTGTTGGGCCCCTCTTGAGAGCTAAGGGGAATGTTCCATAAACTTTTCCCCCATGCACAATCTCTGAAGTTGTCTGTTTCCTCCCTCAGCCCCATGTTTGATTGGCATCATTTTATTAAAACAGGATTTCTGTCTTCCAGTTTTGGCAGTAAACCTGAAATGGGCCAGAAAGGGTTTCTGGGAGCCCTGTTATGAAGGTAGATTAGTAGTTGGACGATGCTGATGTTCCTGTGGTTGTGTCGGAAATTTAGTGTTTTTCATAAAATATAAAATTGTTGAATCCAGGGAATTCCAACACTAAATATGGACTCAGTGCTGTGCCCAACAGTGAGATAATAAATGCACAGAGTTCTGCTGGTTAGAGAGATTTTACCCTTATGTTATCATTCATTGCTACTGGACCTCATTTAATCATTAAAGCAGCCCTAAAATAGGTATTATGGCATCTACCGTTGTTACAACAGAGGAAAGTAATCGTAACAAAGTAGTAACTGACCCAGGCCTGCTCTCCTCTTTGACTTTTGAATTTAACCTCATGTTTTCTCCTACACACAAATGTGTGTGAATTAGGAGGCATTCGTCCATTCAGGAGAAGTACTGACTGTTCAACTTTAATCTGTGTGTGTGACTTTGTTAGAATTAGAAATACCCAGAGTATTGGAGCAAAATGTTTTACTCCAAAGTGCTTTCAAAAAAGGACTTCAGAGATTACTGCAAAATATTTACATTGCTAAGTTATGATTATCTGCATGTGCGGTAGACACACTAAGAAAATAATTTGAAGAAAATTTGATGTGGACAGAGGAATAGGAGAAACTATCTGTGATGTGTTATCCTCTCACGTTTTTGCCTCTTTGTTGCCTGACACTCAAACACTTCATTCCTCACCTTGCAAAGAAGGTTTTGTCAGAAATTTCATACACAGAGTTTGTGAGGCAATTGTCAGTATAATCCAAGTTTTATTATTTAGGATTTTATGTATTAAAACGCAGTGTGAATTAACCTTTGGAATTGTTATAGAAGTCAATAATGGGGGAAAATAGAACCTGGTCTAACTGTAGACTTTAGTCTCTGTGGAAACTTTTTTCACTTAAAAGATAATTTAACAAATTACTTAAGATGATTTATCTCCTCTTTTATAAAAACACTTGTCCTCTATTTAAGTAGAAGCATTGTGAAAAGGTAGCTAAAACAGAGTTTTGAAAGGTAGCAAATTAAGCTGGGGGCAATTATATTTTTCATGTGGGTATTTCAGCACATATGTTTTGTATTAATTGCTGCAATAAATTCTGTTAACCTGGCAAAGAACAAAAATAGCATATTGATGACATCAGACTTCCAAATCAGAAAGCTGCTTTTAGTATCTTGCTTCCTTCACTGTACATGCAAAGAGAAAAAAAGAGGCTTTCTAATGTGTCGTCGGTCCTTTACGTTTGCAGCAAATCATGCAGCCATTCAAGCTGTTGGAACATTTTCTGTGAGCGAAAGTGTAGGCTTAACAATAAACATTTGTTTCTTGCTTCTGGAGACTTAGAATCAACAACTAGTTTCCCTAGTTTTTAATTTTTTAAATTTATATTTGAATGGTGGAACTCTTTAAAACCAAAAAAATGCAAACTTGACTCGCCTCTTGTATAAGACAAAACTTTTGACTGATTGCATGGTAGGTTCTCAAAAAGGACTGCAACCTAGGTTAATTTCACTGCTGATACGTCTAAGCAATATCAATGGTTTCATCTTAAAATTTCTCTATATTTACTAAGGAGAGGGTAATTTGTCTTCTTTTAAATAATAGTTAAGACAGATACATGAATAAACTCTACAGGTGACACCTCGCTCCCACCACCTACCCCACCCTTCCTGGATAAAAATATAAGGCTTTGAAATTAAATGTTTGTCAGTGGTAACATCCATACATTTCCAATCAATATAAAATTTAAGGAAAATGGAGAACAGCTTTTAGTAGTTAATATGTGTTCATTTCCCGATTTTGAAGCTAATTTAACAATTAATAGAAATATATAGGTTTCAGGGGGATCTTTGTATTGCACACAATAGTCTTTGCACTGAGAGGGTAGGCTAAGGAGCTGAGCTGCTTCCATACGGATCATCTAAACCATCCCCTGGGGTAAGCAGAGCACCACTTAGAGGAGAGGTGTACTTGCAGAACTGTGTATGTATGTCACCAAAAGTATTGCCCCTTACAAAACTGAACTATTTCCACAGTGTGGACAGAATTTTATGGATGAATATACACCTTTTGGAGTCACATGATATAGAATTTTGTTTTTCTCAGTTGCAAATCAGTGATGAGAAAAAAAGAAAATAACCGTTTGTTTGTCACTGCCCAATCTTGCTAATTTTCCCTAACTGAATCTCCAATTTACTGGTAAATATTCAAAGGTGGCATAAAGCTAGAGTTATCTCCAAATTGAGATATTTCTCCTTCAATATTTCAAACCTATTTGTGGTAGATTTTGCACATGAGCAGAATGTAAAGAACTGGCACAATAACTGAAACTTAAAGTAGAAATTAAATTATTTTAATTTAATTTCTTTTATTAAGGATAAACATCATCAAATGTAGCTATTGCCAAATATTAAAATGATTTTAAGAAGGCAAATAAAAGGGAACAGTATCTTCTCTTTGTTGACTTTTATTACTTGGTTTATTATGGATAAATTAATACTAATTTACATTAGGTAACTCAAAAAAGATAAACATATATTATGGTATTCTTGACATTTTTAATCTGAAATTATAATTCTTTGACAGTCTTTGTTTTGTGAAAAAAAGATTTTTCTCTCATAATTATGTGTACTGCATCTGACTGAACAAGTTAGACTAATTTATGCTTAACATGTACTCCCTGTATCTTGGCGTAAGGCTGCTCTCCTTAAACATTTGTACATTGAATAAGGATGGTTTTTCTTACCTTTGTATGTAAATGATATCCAAAATCCCTCTAGATATTTTAATAGCTTAAATATCTGCATAGAATTGGAGAAGAAAAACTAAAATAATATACATGAAATTGGAAGTATCCTTTTAAATTTCCCTTTGAAAGAATGATCCTATGCAAACTAATTAAGAACATTTTATTCTGTTTGCCAAGTGTGAAGTAGGTTTACTTCTCTAACCATAGTATTGAAAACTTCAGAACCCTAAATTTAATTTCAAAGGCCCACATTTAAAGACCATTAGCATGAATCAAGAAAAATGTTAAGAGATAATGAACTTGTCTTTCATATTATAAAAAATTGTTGTTTATATTTGTTTACTTACCAAATGATGAATACCTTAGTATTAGTTACATACTAAATTTTGGAAAGAAAGTTATAGGCAATGGTATAGTCCATGCCTTTGAAGATAATTTGGAAGGAACAGATGACCACAAAATACTTATACAAAAATGTTTTAACATAGGAAAACTATGAAAATGAAAAATGAAATATGAATTTTAAGAGAAGACTGTAATTAGCCTCCCAAAACAGAGACCCTGGGATACAGGGAAGATTTGTAAAAGATAACTGTTAATAGTAACGATAGTATGTCAATATAGCAGGGGGAAGGAGACTAAATAATCTTAAATTCATGTGGTGGGGATGGTTATAACCCAGATTTTTAAAATGCATTTATCTAGAAACATTTAAAAATAATTAGAATGAAAGCATAGTAAGTATACAAAAATGAAAAAAAAAAGCACTTTAAAAGAGCAATTCGAAAGTTATTTTAAATAAGCCTCTATCTAAGCTAAATGTAAGTAATGCGTGAGTATGTGCATGCGGGTGTATTGGGAACACTTCACTGCATATCAAGAAGTACTACCTCCAAATAAAAGCTTCTGTAGATACAACTCATAATATGACTACACTGCCAAGAAAAACCACATTGAAGTTCACCAGAACTCTACCTTCTCTTCCAGTGATAAATTAAAAGTTTTCAGTCACCCGAACTAAAAGTCTGATACCTTCTTCCCTTGACAGCATGCTCTGAGCATGGAGGAAAAGGGTCAGAGTTTGAACTAAGCTGATAAGCATGTGCCACCTAATTTGATTCTTTGTCGTGTCTATAAAGACCCTGTATTTATACCTTGAAAGGTTTGTATGTAGGTGCAACTTATGCCTTGTAGAAATCAGTCATGACATTGTGACATGAGGTCCAGATTTAATTATCCTCCAGAATGTGATGAAGTCAAATCTATATACTGACTTGTTTATAGAATTTTAAACCAATATATATTCCACAATGCACTTCTTTTGATATTAAAAATGTTTTTTATATAAAAATATCCAGAGAAGGTTTTTATATGGAAGCTTTTTTATTACTAACTTTGTTTTCTATGTTAAAACTTTGAGTCCTTCTATTTGAGGGACTTCAATTTCTAAAATGAGTGAGTCATGGGGATGTAATGTACAGCTTCAGGGGTATGGTCAGTAATAGTACGATAACATTGCAAGGTGACAGGCAATAACTAGACTTATCATTTATTATATATTACATAAGTGTAAATATGAACACATACATTTCTTAATGTATACAAATGTCAAATTGCTATGATGTATACCTAAAACTGATGGGATATTGCATGTCAGGTATATGTCAGTAAGGTGAAAAAAAGCAACATCATATTAGAGTTGTTCTGTAGACCAGTCTGGTTATGCTATTCCATTTTCATAGCCATCCATCAAACCCTGACTGAATACATTACTATCATTTAGTACTTGCAGGCTGGTAATCAAGACTTAAAGTAATATGATTAAAATATATATACCAAGATATCCTGAATATATGGTATAAAGGCAAAATATACATGCTAAAGTTCAAGCACCAATTTGCCTTAATCATTTTTAATATAATTTCATAATCGAATATTACATTTTTATTTTTCCTTTTAAATCTGTCATAAATCTTTTCAAATCAGATTTAAACATGCAATTCTGTTATTTCTGGAACCCTTTAAAAAGCGAAAATGTCGTGACAATCTACAACACCTACACCATCATTAATGTTTTACTTTTAGTTACTTACACTTTCAGAAACACATTTCACTTGCCCGTGTGATTCATAGTATCAGTTGACAGGGTGCGGAAACAAGGAGACCCGTTATTCTAGGGACTGTTAGCACAACTGAAGTTGTTTATGGACTAAAACTCCACTGAAAGAAGAACATCACTGAACATTTATGTGAAAGGGTTATTTCGTTTTAAGGAGACATTCTCTGATGATATTTTGATAGCGCTTTCTCCATGATAGTATTGATATCAGAATTAACTTTAGATTTCACTGATTTGAACAAAAGAAAAATTTTTACCATTTTAGAAACAGCACAGGGCTTACATTTGCCAAAGTGTCCAACTTTCAAGTTGAATTTTTGTCTGTTTGTTCTTGAAAACACAGACGTCTTGCTGTGATACTGTGTGTTTTGATTCCAAGGAGTTCTCCCTGCTGTTGACAAAGATTGAGATGAGGCAGCTAATCACACTTGGCTCCATAAATAGGACTTGTATAAAAGTAAGGCTAAAATTATTGTCCAGAAGGTGAAGCTAGTAAGAAAGAATAAATTGATAGTGTGTTACCTTGTCCAGATATCTGCTTATATTGCAGTAATGAGGCATTCAGTTACCATGTAACAAAATAAATTTGTCATAGAAATGTTGAACATAACATATTTTTTTCTTTAATTTTGATGTAATAACTTTAGCTGATCATTTGCTAGAGAAACAATCATAAATTAAATCTATGCTGCAAAATACCTGTTGAGTTAAACTTAACACAGTTTACAAGAATTTTTTTCTTCACACAATTGATAAAGTATACAGGCATACCTACTTTTATTGTGCTTCACAGATGTTACATTTTTCCTTTTTACAAATTGAAGGCAAGACTCCACCAGCATAAAGATCACCACTCACTTTATTGCAATACCTGCTTTATTGCGGTGGTCTGGGACCCATTCTGCAATATCTCTGAGGTATGCCTGTAGTTGACTTCATTCACAGTCTAAACACACCTTTTTTTGTAATTTTTAGTCTATGAAATACAATACTAACCAGATCTATTTAAAAGGTTTTAGCTATGTTTAGGTAGACATGAGTGGGAATGAGAGGCCCACAGGAGCAATTAAACTCGGAATATATAGGCATAGCAGATAAAAGTTATGTTGAAATATGTAAGTACACCACTAAAACTTTGACTTCTCTAAATTTCTTCTCACTGGCATACCATGGTGTGTAAAGTAAAAATGGAAAGCAGAGCTTTAGTGCAGACCTACCAGAAAATACGTCTTGATTTCTTGATTCCGTATTATAGTCGACAGATGTAGTTCATAGAGAATTGCAATATTGAGAACAAAATCCATTGCCTCCTGTATCATTTTCTTCTTTTTGTGACGTTTAAGTATTACCCAGAAGCAGATTAAACAAATCCTCTGCTCTCTGTAACTAAGAGCACAGCAACCTCTATTGTAACAAAAACTGTTGAAAATGGTTAAGTAAGTAATAAATGAGGAATGTGGTTGGGACAATCCCAATGATGGCATGGATAGGAGAGGAAATGTCATTGTTCTTTAGGAGAAGCAAGATGTAATTGAAGCATGGGTTTGTTTTCTGTGGTAGTGACTTTATAGTTATTTGCAGTGGCTTTAAGACACCATATAACTGAAGGTTTTATAAGGAAAAAAGTGCCTATTATTAAGAGTCAGAACTTTAGCCATTAAACCCTATGGTTTACCTTGAAATGATTGTTTAATAATTTTTATAACTCAATGTTTTCATAAAACACACCATAGCATTAGTACAAAGCATATTGATGTATTGTTAGATAATTGAAAAGCTCTTCCACTTCAGTAAGAAATTGTGACATTAATTCTAAAAATTATTTTAGCACTGTCTCTGCACCTGCACTGCTTGAACAATCTGTAAGATATTTAACCCTCAGTTTTCTAATTGGGCAAATAATCACTATGAATCATAATTTTGAAATAGTCTTTATAAATCTAGGTATGTTAATGACTCACTATGAGTGAGAACTTCGGATATTTATACCTAAAGTTTTTAATCTGTCCTCAATAACTGGGAACCTTTGTTTCAAACAATATTCTAATAACTGTGTCTTTTAGAAATATTATTGTATTTTTATTAGCAAGAAGGGAAGGTGTACAAGTTCTTGACACAGATGGATATGACACTCAATGCAAATGAGCGAAGGAGGGGACATTTGATTGGATCTCTTCATTATGAGGGAGGATTGGAAAGGGAGGGAAAACATGACTCTTGGGCGTCTTAAATACACAGTCTAGCTAAATAAGCGTGAAAAGTGACTAACTAGATAAATAAGTGTGCAGGCGAGTGACAGCGGTTTCCTCCTTTCCAGAGTACTTACAGAACAGTCTGAGACAAGGTCCTCTATCCTTTGTTCGTAGCTCTCCACTCGATTCTACACTTCCTCATTCCCATCAGATACCACACTGCCTCTTGTCCAGTAAGTCCAGAAAGCCAACGTAAAGAGTCTAACTATTTCATTATCATTTTCATGAACCTAAACTCCTTCACCTATATATACATCTTTTTTTTTTAATTTAAAAGAAACGACTACGCAGAAGGTAGTGTGTAAAAGAAACCCCAAAGCATATCCGCTCAGAATTCAGTTATTACCAGTTTTTCCAAAAATAATCTTTTTATGCCTCAATTTAAATAGTCATACATTTTTAAATGTGCCCAATTTAAATCCCTTTAAGAATTAATATATGCCATGTAACTCTAAATAGAACATATTCTGAAATGATGAAATGTTATGTGATACTGGTACTGGCATTAGAACAGACACATAGGTCAACGGAACCAAACAGAGAGTCCAGACATAAACCCCAGTCTTTATGGTCAGTTAATATTGGACAGCAAAAAGAGAGCTTACAATGGAGTAAAGACAGTCTCTTCAATAAATGGTGTTAACTGGACTAGTACTTTAAAAAAATGAAACTAGACCACCAACTTACACCATACACCAAAATAAACTCAAAATGGATAAAAGACAAATATAAGTTGTGATTCATAAAAACTCTAGAGGAAAACATAGGCAGTGAAGTTTCAGATTATCTCACATAGTAATAGTTTTGCTGATATAATGCCTAGGGCAAGGGAAAAAAAGCAAAATAAACAAATGAAACTATATAAAATTACAAAGCTTCTGCACAGCTAACCCCCACCCCCACAAAACTATGGTATATTTACACAATGGAATACTACACAGCATAAAGAAAGAAGAAACTCCTACTCTTCATGACAGCATGGATGGAACTGGAGAACATTATGCTAAGTGAAATAAGCCAGGTGGTGAGGGACAAATACCATATGATCTCACCTATAAGTGGAACCTAATCAACAAAACAAACAAACAAAATATAACCAGAGACATTGAAATTAAGAACAATCTGACAGTAACCAGAGGGAAGGTGGGAGGGGATAATAAGGGGAAGAGGGGAAATATTTTCATGAATAATTATAAAGGACACATGGCCAAACCCAAGGAGGGGTCTAAGCAGGGGAGGGACCTGGAGATGCCTGGGGTGGAGGATAGTGGTCGGGGGTAATGCAAACAACTGTACTTGAACAACAGTAAAAAATTGTTAACAGCAATTAAAAATAAATAAATATAATAAAAATTAAAATTAAAAAAGAAACTCAGTAAAATGGAAAATGAACCAACTGAGTGGGATAATGTATTTGCCAATGATACATCAGATAAGGATTTAATCTCTAAAATACAAAAAGAACTCATATGACTCAACACCAGCAGGACAAACAAACCAATTAAAAAATGGGCGAAGGACCTGAACACACACTTCTCCAAGGAGGACATACAGAGGGCCCAGAGACATATAAAAGTATGCTTAGCATCGCTAGCCATCAGAGAGATGCAAGTTAAAACCACAGTGAGATACCATCTAACACCTGTCAGAATGGCCATCATTAATAAATCAACAAACACGTGTTAGTGAGGACGTGGAGAAAGGGAAACCTAGTGCCCTGTTGGTGGGAATGCAGATTGGTGTAACCACTCTGAAAAACAGTATGGAGGTTTCTTACAAAATTAAAAAGAGAATTGCCTTTCGACCCAGCAATTCTACTGATGGGATTATACCCTAAGAATCCCCAAACTCCAATTCAAAAGAATTGATGCACCCCCATGTTCACAGCAGTGTTATATACAATAGCCAAGATTTGGAAACAACCTAAGTGCCAATCAGTAGATGAGTACATAAAAAAGCTGTGATTCGTTTACCTAATGGAATACTATGTAGCAGTAAAAAAGAGGGAATTTTTATCGTTTACAACAGCAAGGATAGAATTGGAGACTATTATGCTAATTGGAATAAGCCAGTCAATGAGAGACAAATACCATATGATCTCATTTGTAGGTGAAATCCAATGCATAAAATAAACTAGAGTAAAATAGAATCAGAGGCACAGAAACAAGAAACACACTGATAACTGTGAGAGGGAAGGGAAAACAGTAGAACTGGTTGAAAGAAAGTGAAGGGATTCGACAAAGAATATTTATGCATCATTTATGGATATGAACAACAGTGTGGGATTACTTTGGGAAGGGGAGGCCCTGGGGGAGTGAGGAAAATGAGGAAATTGGTACAGTGGTAATAGCATATGCAATTAAAAACCATAAAAATTAATGAAATGATACATTTCCTATTATAAACCAAAAATAATTGGAAGTCACGTGATTAGAATATAAAACAAGGTAAGGGACCGTTTGTATCCTTGGCATGTAGTCTAGCCGTAGGCAGTCACTAAGGAATTAAGCTATCCATATATTCCCACCAACCCTTAAAATTATTTCCTAGCTCTTTTTTGTTAAAATTGACAATTAGAAACTCAAAATTTTCAGCAACTGAAAAAATAACATTCCATATTGCAAATTGCTGTTATGACTCAAACTGCATCACAGTTCTATCTGCCTCTTCCATCTGCCCTGACATATGAGCAGTGATACAACTTGACAGACTCCTAGATGGAGAACAGATGACAGCTAGTTGGGGGGGGAGGAGGTGAGGGGTTGGAGGGATTGAGCCAAAAGGAAAAAGGACTCATGGATGCGGACCACAGTGTGGTGATTGCTGGGGGTAGGGAGTATGAGGGGACTAAGTGGGGATGGAAAAAAGAAGCATAATATAGATTAAATTAAAGAAAAAAGAAAGATTATGTTTAGGTCAACATCTTATGGGGAAAGAAAAGCATGAGTAACCAAAGTTCTTGCCTGTATCAGTGTGGTGTTTAAGATGTTGTATTGCAACCGTGGCTGGTGTGGCTCAGTGGATTGAGTGCTGGCCTGCAAACCAAAGGATCACTGGTTTGATTCCCAGTCAGGGCACATGCTTGGGTTGCAGGCCAGGTCCCCAGTACGGGGCAAACAAGAGGCAACCACACATTGCTGTTTCTCTCCCTCCCTTCCCCTCTCTCTAAAAATAAATAGACAAAATCTTAAAAAAGATATATTGCAGTTTTAGATTTAGTCAATGTATCCAGAAAAATCACTCACACAGGTTGACCTTCAAATTCCATTAACATTCCCTTCTTTCATCTCAATTATGCTATGCTCAAATCTCAATGCAACAGATTGCAGGAGACTAGAAGTTTTATCCTTGAAAGTCCCAGTATAGCAATAATTCACTTTAAAGTGGCTAGAATTTTAGATTGTGTTGTTCACATTTGGCTATTGAGAAGGTATCTTGTAAACTCAAAGTAGGTGCTTTAAAAAAGTGTTTTGATGTCACCATTTTTCTTTATCAGGTCATGTATAGATTGCTGATTATAAATGCTATTCAGAGGCTCAAATGAAAGTTCTGTTAATGAATGAACTTTACAAAAACACAGACTCTGTATAGCATATTTTAAAGGCAGTAGCTTTAAATGCATGTATCTTATTTGATCACCACAGTAACACTGTGAGACAGCCAGGGAGGATGTGATTATGTTTGATAGACACTGAATTGCAGCCATGGGTAATGCTGCCAACTGTGTTTTCCTCATTCATGCCAAGGGTGTGCACTAAAAATTCAATTTCTGAGTAAATGCAATACATTTCACTAATCTATTATACTTATTTTAAATTGACAGTGTGACACATTTTTTAAAAAATTTTATTTATTTATCTTTAGAGGGGAAGGGACAGAGATAAGGAGAGAGGTATCAATGTATGGTTGCCTCTCGTGAATCCCCTACTAGGGACCTGGCCCGCAACCCAGGCATGTGCCCTGACTGGGAATTGAACCTTGATCGTGTGGTGTGGTTCACAGGCCGGCGCTCAATCCACTGAGCTACACCAGCCAGGGCAACACATTTTTTTATTTAGCTTTTTATTCTCCTTTGAGTAGAAGAAACCAAATGCTGATGTGATTAGTCCAGTCCTTTTTTCTTCAACATTATCATCAGAGAAAAGTTACAAGTATTTAGGTTTTTTTTAGTTAGTATCCTACATTTCATTGAGTAATTACTAAATGGGTACAGTGTGCATATCTTTTTTTAACCTTAAAAATATTTTTCCTCTGATTACTAATATTAAAATTAAATTAGCCATTCATCTTAGCATGTGGAGTGACACATATTCATCATTAAGTATATATTCAGTTATTACACACACAAGAATATATTGAACCATTTAAACTCTTAAAGACTTTGCAAATATGATAATTTGTGAATAGTGGCACTGCAAATTCTACTGCACAAATCCTATGCGAAACCCGCAGAAATCCACTGATGACTGTGATAGGACCAATGAGTAAACTAGATAGTTTTTTTATTTTAGTTTTAATTATTTTTTAAAGAGAAGGGACGGGAGGGAGACAAATATTGGTGTGAGAAACTCTGATTGTCTCTCATGTGTGCTCTAATCAGTTGCCTCTCTCACACCCCCAAATGGAGACCTGGCTTGCAACCCAGCAGGTGCCCTGACTGGGAATCGAACTGGTGACCTTTCAGTCTGCAGGACAGTGCCCAACGCACTGAGCCGCACCAATCACGGCTAAACTGGGTATTTCTTTATCAGAATGTGCATGTGTCGTAACACACAAGGATGTATTCTCATATTTTCAAAAATGTTTTGACATAGATTAATCTGAAATATCTGAACATTAATTAGTAGAGTTTTAAGAAAAATTTTGAGAGCGGATTTTAATTATCCACACTATTAGTTTATGAATTAATATTCTGGGAAGCAATTTTATTATGAAAATTATATTGTGTGATCCATGCAGCAACTGTCTTCTTCTCTTATGAAGATATAATTACTTATCATTAGGATTAATTTATTGTGAGAAAAAAATTAAGTAGTAAGAAATTCTAGAGTAATAGGTTAGGTTTATGTGGGGTTTTTTTACTACTAAAAATTAGATAATCTAAATTTGAAAATTTTTTCTCTTAATGACTGGGAACCTTTCTTATACTCACTTTGTGTATTTATTATCTAACCAAGCAACCAAATATCTTCCTTAAAAACAGCATTTAAAAATGTATAATTTTAACATCTATGAAATACATTATTTTTTCTTAACATTTTATACTTTTTTTTTGTAAAAACGACTAACTGGGATGATTAAAGAAAGTGTGCTTTCCATGCCCAGGAAAACACTCTATTAACAACACATGGACACATGCATGCATGTATTAACATTATAGTTTGATTGCGAATACATGGAGCCCATGAAAATGACTCTCTCATTGTAGTTATTTATTCACCTGCTCTGGTTCATGTTAAAAATACATATGTATTTTATGTAAACTTCCTTCACATCTTCTGTAAGTCAATATTTGGTTTGTTTTCTAATTTATAAGAAGGATGCTGTAAAATCATATTTTCTATTATTTAACAGATCAATAATAAAAGTGAGGTCTTTGTTGTAATTAAACAGCAAGTATTTTTATATATTAACTTATATTTTATTACAAATTAATATTCTCTGTGTTGAAAACAAAGCATTTGTTTTTCTCTCTCAAATATATCCAAAATCCAACCACATTCATGTTATAGTTTATTACTCATGAGCCATTAGACTTTTTGATAAGTAATAAATTTCCAAGTAAAATCATTCAAACTTTTGGGTAACAAAATCTCTTTAAAATAAGTGAAGATTTATATAGGTGATATTATGTAACAATATCTCTTTAAAATAAGTGAAGATTTATATAGGTGATATTATAAAGATATTTTTGCTTTTGTTTCTCCTCATATTAATAGCTATCCAATTTATTTGTTACACATAATGAGGTGATTTATACAGTATTAAAATACACATTATAGAATATGTTTTTGATTGGCCAGGAACAATATGAAGATGTCATATTAAATACACAAATATAAATATTGATTCATTATGGAAGCATATTTAAGAAATTAATTTATAGTAAAATCATATATTAACATATCCAGTTGAGTGGTCTTTGAAGTTATTTTTATTTAATTTTAGTATTCATGTGGGTTCCTATTTTGCATTTTTATTGTTTCTTCTTTAAACCTGCTATTATTCTGTAAAAAGTATTATCAGTATATTGAATATTAATCTATCTTAGTAAATGGACAGAAAGAGTTACAAAAGCCACATAATCTTTTGATTCCTTGACTTTCCAAGTGGTTGCTTTTCTTTCATAATTCTTTTCTTACAAGAAAAGAATGTACCTTACAGGTATAATGAAAATGAAGGATTATGTGTTTTGAATATGTTGATATTTTTATATTAGCACCAGCAACAGCTATTATTAACTTTAAAAAGGCAAATAGAAAGAATTCCTTTCTCTTAACACTGCTTGTGTGTTTGTGTTTTTTTTTTAGTCAATCTGCTGGATTCAAAAACAATTCAAGGGGAGCTGGGCTGGATCTCTAACCCATCACATGGGGTGAGTTCAATAAATATTGAAAAAGAACATGATTCTCTCCATTACCTCTCCTAAAGAGCAGAAGAAATTATTTGTATGTTCTCTAAGGCAAAATCCTGGACTTCAGGTGAAACATTTATTAGTGCATTTAATACATGAACCAACAGAGCCTAATATTAGTGTCTAGTGGAACTACTGATAATTTTTAAAGTTTTTTTTCCTTCTGAATTTATCAATTGCCTAAAACTGAGTTTAACACTAGCATCATGGAGATGATCTAGGTGTGACCATCTCATATGTTGTATGACATGCGCAGAATAAGTGAATTGAGAAGACATTCTGTTTTAAGTAATGTTGAAAGTGTGCATTTGCAGATGGTAGTCTCCAGAGTTGTAGCATTAAAATAAACCCAGTGACTGGTCCAAGTAGTGCAGGATGCATTTGTCAATACCATAAACCCATGTCACCTTCATTTCTTTGTTAAAAATAATTTCCAACTTGCCTAGATCAGATTAAAACTGGGTATTTTATTTAGAAAAAATATGAATGCCTTTATCTTCCAAACTTTTAAGATGTCTTTACCTGCCAGACACAGATTATTAAGGTGTGTGACATTTTGGTAGCATGAATATTTATGATAAGATTTTTATGTGACAATTTTTTTCTTATTTTTCAGAAAAAAGGGGCATATATTTGGAAAAATTTATTCCTAAAAATATGTAATAAATGCCTGTACATGTCCTTTTTTTGTTTGCAAGTATAGCCTGTGGAAAATGTCAAGTGTTTCTTTGAAATATTTGTGATAGGAATCAATGTATATAATCCATTTTCTTATACACTGGTCCTCTTTTTCAAGAGGTTAGAGTTACTTCCACTTAGTATTGGAGTCTAGTGTTTAGGCTTTTGTGACTAAAGATACTAATTTTTATGGTACCATCAACTTTTTCACCAACGGATGTTTTACATCAAGGATACTTCATCTATCTGTCATCTTTGTATCTGCTTCTCTTCCTGGTACACCTTGACATTGACACAATGCCAAAACCTATCACATAATCAGACCATGGTCAGTTGCTTCAGAAGGGAAAAGATAAAATAAGCAAGGATTCTGTATTCCCATAGGTGTGAAAGGATTCAAATCATTAGGATAAAAGCACGTCCTGAGTAGTCGTAAAGAGTGAATCAAAACTCAGGATTGAGCTGGAAAACACATTTCAAACCAATCATCTGAACGTCAAACCTAAATTTAATTTTGATTTTGTAAATTTGAGTTTTTCATTTATCTTTCAGATAACATACTATAGAGCCCGCTGCTTAATGGTATACAAAAAGCAAAAACCAGTGTAATTTAGTAATAGATATTTATATGTATATTTTTAAAAACAATAAGAAATCCACTTGTATATCAAAGCAATAAACAGTCCACCTCATTTTATTAAGACTGTCTAAAGAAAACAAAAGTCAGTTCTATATAATGTCAATTTGGCAAAATACGTTCATTCTACTTTGTTAATCTTACAGATTTTCTGATGAAACAAAGATGGCACTTCCACCTCCAGAGATATGTTGGGGGAGGGGTTGTTCCAGAATCTTGCCACACCAAGTGTGGTGCATGCATCAGCCAGTGACATCAACACCTGGGAGATTCTCAGCAATGAAACTCTCAGGTTTCACCTCAGGTTTTCTGAGTCAGAATCTACTCTTTAACTTGGTCCTCAAGTGATTCCTAAACACATTAAATGTAAGAAACACTCATCAGAGTAATTTACCTCTCGACTTTTTCCATCTCTCATCCAATTCCCTACCTTCTTTTTGCCCAGGAATCACTCTCACTTTCTCCTTTGGCTCACTGTTGCCTGAAAGAGCCAATCTCAGGCTCCTCATTGCCTTCCTGGTTGATCTTGCAGCTGTGTCTTCCCCCTTTCTGATGCAATAAATAGCCTAAAACAGCTGGTCAAGCTCTAAAAGCTTATCATTAAAACTTGCAGGGAGAAAAATAAAAAATCTTCTCGCCCTAGCTGGTGTAGCTCAGTGGATTGAGCGCGGACCTGCGAACCAGACGATCGAGGTTCGATTCCCAGTCAGGGCACATGCCTGGGTTGCAAGCCAGTTCCCTGCAGGCCAACTCCCAGCAGGGGACACACGAAAGGCAACCATATATTGATGTTTCTCTCCCTCTCTCCTTCCCTTCACCTCGAAAGATAAATAAATAAAATATTTAAAAAAAATTAAAAAAAAATCTTCTCAACAGATTTGATATAGTACCTCAAATCCCAAATCTAAATAAAAGGAGGGGAAAAAAAGAAAGAAAATCAAATATATGAATTGTTCTGTGGTAATGTGTAGTATGTTTTTTCCTCTAAATTATCTTTCTGTATTATGTTAACCACAATGTCCATGAGGAAATGTGATGTTAATTTAGAAAATGTTAGATGAACATTTATTTCTTATTGAGAAATTGATGACGTTTTTATTGTTGCTCTATTACCAATTGTCCCGGTTTTCCCCTGTTTCTCTCCCCTGACCCCTCTCCCCCTCCCACAGTCTATCCCCACCCTGTTGTCCATGTCCAGGGGTCTATTATACCTGCTCTTTGACTAGACCCTTCAGTGAAAGCCGTGCATAGCCAATTTTGGTTTGGTATTGAATATCTTTGCTTGTACAATTTTGGCTTTTAGATTCAGTCATTATTTCAATGTTTAATTATTGTCATTTTCAATGTAACAAGAAAACATAAAATTTGTGGGGTTTTTTTTAAGCGATATGTTTGTTGCAGCTTTTCCATTATAATGACATGTAATAGCTGGAGACCACTTTGAACTTTTTATTCTTTTAATAATGAACGCTAATACATACCAGTGCATCTATTTTTAGGTTAATAAAGTATGAATGTAGACTCTAGAAGAAAAATTGTAATAACACTGTCACACCATATGGAATCACTGAAGTCTGCTTTTTTTTCTTGTTCATTTTAGAACTGAAAGTCCATACCCTTTTACCAACTCCCTCCTACCCTGCTTAGCCTTTGGCACTCACATTTCTCTGTTTCTATAAGTTTGACTTTTGTTTTAGATTCTAGTCTAAGTGATACCACCCAATATTTGTCTTTCTCTGTGTGGCTTATTTCACTTAACACAATGCCCTAGTCCATCTGTGTTGTCACAAATGACAGGGGAAAATACTGTTTTTTGATTTTGGGTAATGGTTCTCAATGTGATGGGGGTAAAGAGAGGTGGCTGAGATTTTTGCCCTGTGGGGAGATTTGGCAGTGTCTGTAAATATTGCTGGTTGTCACTCCTGGGGAGGCAGGGCACCACTGGCAACTGGTATGGAAGGCCAGGGATGCTGTAAACCTCCTGGGCATCTTCCCACAACAAAGAATAATGGGAGGAATATCGGTGCTCCTTTAGAACTGGTGGTCACTGAAAAGATCCTGGGCCACTGAAAATGTCTATACCCCCACCAGAATTCTAATTCCAAATCTGATGAAATAGAAATTTAAAAAAATAGCAAAATGATTTATTCTAAAAATAAATCTTTTATGGAGTGATAATATCACCTCAGGTATATAAAGTTCACTAATATATTTGGGGAGAAATGACCAAGGGTGGCTCTGTCCTTCATGTATTTTTTCTATTTTTATTCTCTTTTTTCCCCAGAGATATATTCAAGCATAAAATCATAAAATTAACCTATATAATTTTCTTAGGAAGAGTATTTTTCATCTCTATTTTAAAATGAGAAACTTATTTCTCGTTTTAAAATGAGACATTTTGAAACTTAGAGGTGCCTTGGTAGTAGAATGTGGTACTATACACTGTTGGGCCTGGGACAAATTTTCAAATAAGTATCTAGGAGGAAATTTAATGGAACTTTGTTTTTTTATAAATGATTATAATGAAAATAGCACTCAAATTTGCAAGCTGAAATTATCGGGCATTCATATACAACAATTTGTTTTTCGATAATAGGGTTTTATTTGACATGAATATTTTCCACCACTGAGTTTGTTTATTATAGTACAGCAGAAACAACAGTTACCTTTCTGGCCCTATAAACTGTGAATTATAGTATTTGAATTCTGGACTCATTGTACTAAGCAATTTCAGTAAATAATTCAATAGTTTACATATTCTTTGGTTTAGAGGACAGATAGCACATATAAAAGACCTAATGTGTTGCTGGTTTACAACCTAGAAAAATCTTTTATTTATACATAACTATGTACTTAAATACATTTATATATTGATTGATTAATTGATAATATCTATCTTACAAATAAACTTTCTTAGTCTAGGTATTACAAGGGAGGGATCAGAAGGAGACATAGCTACATAGTTTTACCTTAAGATAGTATAGCATTGACATGCTGATCAAATAGAAAAGAAATAATGAACCTAGATTCAATTAAAGAAACTTTCATAAGGAGAAGAAAGTGAGGAGATGATTGGGGGAGTGTAAAAAAGGCACAGTCTAAAAGGAGTTATTCGTGTATATTTGCAGATCTTAGAAGTCTCAAAATTATCAATTGTGGGATTATTTTATTTTCTACCTTCCTTCTTTTTAAATATATATATTTTAGAATTCTTTTCCTCTAAAGTTTTTCTTAGCTTGGCCAATAGAGTCCCTTTATGTTGCCCACCCAATGTCTATTCTCTGGTGTTTCCTTGGGGGTGGAGCACCAACATTGTTCTGGTTTTCACACCGTTGTGAGCTCAGGTCATTCTGTGGGGTGAATGTTGATGCACTGAGAGCTAGGAGGAAATTTGTAGTAATTCTAAAAAAGGTTTCCTCTAGATAAGAAGAGGTGGGGAGAGGCTGAGTATCTCATGTCCTTGGGCTTGCCCTGGGGAGGTCCAGTGCCTGGGCCTACTGCACTCTCTTCATGACCAGAAGGGTGGAGTCTAGTAGGCATTGGAGAAAACAGCTGGAGACACTGACATCTCAGAACCACTGAGTTAAGTTTTTTTTGAAAAAAGTCCTTGTTTATACCACACTTTGTAGTATCTCTTATATTTTCAACTTGGAGGCATCCAGACAGAATACATATTTTATCACCAGATTGAGTATCTTAATTTTTAAATGGAAGCTATAGCAATGCATAATTGTATTCTATAATGTTATTTTGCATTTTTGTAGGTTATCTTGTTTGTGCTTTAGCACAAATGATGTGGAAGATAATAGGTAGAGTAAGTGAAATGGAGTAAACACATTGCCCCAAATCAGGACATCTGCATGTGAATCCTGTCTCTTTTTTTATTGTGCTCAGATCTGATGCAGGTCATTTAACCTTTATCAACACTATCCTCACTTTTTAAAAAGGTACAGCAGTAATTCTGATGTCACGGCCCTTTAGAGTAAATCACATTGGTTTGTATATTTCTACATTTCTATTCATGAATATAAGTGTATATCATGTATAGATAATAATGCACACTAAAGAGCTATGCAAATATTATTTGTTATTCTTAGACAAATAAATTTTGGTATTTCCCCATCCTAACCCCAAATATTTTATAAAATTCATTAATATATCTTCTTAAATCTCAGTATACACTTGATGTCTCAAATTTGGATTTAGGAGAAGGAAAATTGATTGTATTCCCGTAGGTGCCTGCAAACACCTCTTCTCAGTTAAGATACCATATCATTACATGGTTGTTACTCATTGTATCTGTGCAGACAAAGTTTACATTTACCATTGAAAGGATCAAACTATGGTATTTGGGTAGTTAATTTATTTATGAAAAATTCACATAACTAGAAATCCTTCAAAATATTAATATTTCTCCTTTATTGAGACTGGACTCACCTTCAGACCAGCACATGACACTTGTTAAACTTATCTATTTGTTTCTTGCTATAGCTCCACAGCTTACAATTATACAGTAATACAGTTATTTTCTTAGTAGTAATCTCAGCCAGTACACTGAAAACTCTTTGAGGCGAATTTCCTTTTTATTTTTCTTATTCTAAGTTCCTGGATTTGTTGATCATAAATTACAATTAACTGAATGTATGGATAATAAAAGTTTTCCAAAACAAGAAAGAATAACTAGATAACACTGATTTTGTATTTGTTGAGAATATTTTGATCATTTCCAATTTTTTTTATTTTAAATGGTGTCTTTGAATGGTCCTGCTCTCTTTTTAATAACATAAAGTTAAGTAAAATTATAATATACATGTACTGTATGTGTATATGTGTATATACATGTATATATATATACATTATATACATATATTGTGTATATATGGCTATATTAATGTTATTTTTTTACTAGAAGAGCTATTTGGTTAAATGTACTTGAAAATACTGCTGGCCTATGAACTGGTAGTTATCTGAAAAGAAAACATGCTAGAGACAACTCTATATTGAATATGATATTGATTGCTGCCTCAGTATAAAAAGCCAGGATCCTGAAAATTAATTCCACTTAATGAAAAATAGAAATGTTTAGAATTGAATGAATGATAGAGATGAATGGGAATAATAAAACTACTCTCTAAACCAAGTGACTACTTTTCTTCTCTCCAGGATAATGTAACTAGTATGCAATATTGTTATCACTGCAATTTGTGAAGTCTGGACTCTAAAAGTCTGTCTACTCGGTTTCTAGCTGTCACTTTGTAAGCGGTGTCCGAAATGCAGAGAGACCGCTTTGACAACTAAGTGTCACCAGTAACCACCTGGGATTCTGCCTTTATGCATCACAGTCCAGATTCTGCTTCTCATGCTGAGTAGTCTATCCAGGAAAATCAAACTTTTGACATGTGATATGTGATTCTTGGTCATTAGAAATTTTTCTGCCTAGAATGAACAATGCTACATGTTTAAACATGTCAGTTTCACCTATGTGCTGACCTGAAAGGAAGGATGTCTGATCAAATTAGAAAAACACGCCAAAGTAGTTCTTAGCCTTTCCTTGAAACCAAATGTGCTGTAAAAGAATGGGATGTGTGTGAGTGCTATAAATCAGCAAAGATAGAATATATTCCAGAAAAATTTAATTTATAAAAATTAAAATGTCATCTTGAACTTGTTTCAACAGAATTTTTATCAGTGCTTTAAAACAAAACAAACGAAAACCATTTTTCACTACTAATGTTGTATATTTCTATGTGAGTCCTCCTCTCTGCATCAAATTAGTGTTTATTTATATGTTGGGGTTGGACTAGAATTTTTAAAATATGACATGTAATGTACATTGCTGCTTTGATGTACAGCTTGTGGGATTTAAAGCAGAGGATACTTGAAACATATTTGGATGGGTTTTATTTAGTTCGGCTTTTCATTTATTTGTTTGTGTTATATGATCTTTGCTTAACATGCAGTGACTATAACGTTAAATAAAAAGCTAAGATATTCTTAAATAATTTTACTCCCATTTTGAATGTTTAAATAGTACATAGATTCACTATGATCATTTTCTATTTGTTTATTAAAGGAACTTGAAAATTTGAATCAAAGACAAAATTGTGTTTCTTAGTGGTTTCTCATACTGATAGAATTTTTAAAAACATAAAACTTTTGATATAAAACTTTGTTACTTTGTGCAATTTCAAGTAAGTATATTTCCTGTTAAAAAACAAATGAGTATTAAAATAAAAACAATGAAAAATATAGATATGAAACTTAAGAATGTCACATCCTATGCAAAAGAGTATATATATCAGTTTTTATATTGTTAAGAAATATATACCATTTCTTTGATATTTTAAAGAATATACTTAGAATAAACACTATGTTTTTAAGCTCCCAAGTTTTCCTTTAAGTATAAGATTTAATACAACATATGTATTTTAGTGGAAAGAAGATTTAATTACAGCATTCCATTAAGTGCAATTTTGATGAAATTTATCAAAATAATTTTCCCCAAAGATTTGCTCATTTACTTTTATTCTTTTTTTAATTTCATAAATTAGGGGTTTTGACTCTTAGATTTATTATTCTCTGGTGGTTAATTTATTTTAAAAAATTAAAAAATAAATTAAAATTTACCCATAAAAATATGTTATAAAACACTTTTTAAATAAGTCCCATGTCTCAAATGATAGCCAATGGACCTCAAAACATTTAAAGGTTATAACATTTACCATCAAAATTACCTGAAGTATTTCACTATTTCTTCTACCTTAATAGCCTATTCATTACCCTCAGTTTTTGTTTCCTGCTAATGATGCTCACTATATTCAGGAATAAAACTTTATCGATATACTATCTGATCTTGGGAGTTGCTAAAACCGTTTATATCCTTTCTATGACACATAAAAAAGAAAACATCAAGGAGGTCTGTATACTTGATTTTCCTAGTAGTCTAAGTTGACGAGTTATTTTTATTTGTTTTCACATATATAAATATCCACATATCAGCGAGAACACACATCCATGTTTTTCCTCATTAATTTCTAAATGGTAGTTGTTAAAAAATTCCAAATTCTGATTTCCCAGCCAGTACATCTACCACATTAGAATCCTGGGGTGGGGCCCAATAGTCTGCTTCATCCAGGACCCTCTGTGTGATTCTGATGCTCCTGGATTTGGGGATCACTGTGCTAAAAAGTCATGACCTTCCGTAAGAAGGCATGCATTACTTACAACGGTATTTAGCTGTTGCTTGATACTGTGCTGTAGTGTATTCTAATCTCTTAATACTGAACTGTGCATGATTCATGATTAATATAGATCTGAATGTTTTAAAATTTAGCACTTTACAGTAAACACACTGTAAGAAAAATCAGATATTTTACCAACAACTTGAGGAATCTATTCTTAGCAATGTGTAGCTGTAATTTATAATCATCATGTTTCTCTCATGGAATCTTGGAGTTCAGCCTGAACTGCATGTTGTATCTTCAGTATTTGCAAATACTGAAGATATTTATACACCTGGCATCCACTACTCATGACAATAAAACCAAAAGACTAGAAAAGCTGTGAATTAAGTGATAGGGAAATAGAAAAAGGAATATAAATATCTCAAATCAAGTAATACGTATAAAGGACCCACGAACCATGACAATGGGGGGAAAACTGACTGTGGGAGGGGGGAGATGGGAGTAGGAAGGGCAGGCGAAAGTAATGAGGGGGGAATGGGGACAACTGTAATTGAACAACAATAACAAAATTAAAAATAATGTTCTCCATCAAGGAGTTACTAGAATATAAGGTTTTTTGGCAAATGACTATGAGATGTTCCTAGAAAGTTACTTCATGAATTGTGCGTGTTTCACCAAAGATTTTGGACATCATTCAAAAGACAACATTTTAATAAGCTGATTATGGAGGATATTGTAATTGAAGAACAGATAGGACTCAGGGAAAGTATTTGAAAATTACTAATAAAGTTTGCATGACAAGTTATACAAACCTAGAATCCACCCTCTTCTCCTTTGGTCATACATTTTAGAGATCTGACATAGATTGAATTTTTACTTTTTTGCTAAAACTCCAAGAAGAGAACATTCTAAAAAGTCATTTTTAAGTTAATAGATCATTTTTACAATAAAAGAATACAATAAAAATAAGCCAAATATAGCCTTACATTTAGTACATTGTCAGAGCTTTGGGGGGGGTACTCAGCAGAAATTAAAATTATCTGGTAAACTGAGAGAAACAAAAATAAAAGGTGGGCATAAGATGCTTAAACAGTAGTCAAACTTGCCCTCTGTGTGATAATACCAGTCAATGATTTTTTTGGGGAGGGGTCTAAGATTAAAAACAAGCTGAACTTTAGAAAAATGTAAATGTCAATCTCCCTTTACAAAATGAAATGGCATGACCATGGATCCATCAACCAGTAGGTTCAGCCAGTGAAGGAGGAGGGTAGGTGCCGTGTGGTGGCTTCACACTGGTCTGCATGTAGATACTTACTCCATGCCATGGAATTAAGACAGCTGGTAGCCATTCACTTTGTGGATTTACTCAAAAGTCTTCAATGGAATTTAAAGCTTGTGGATGATATTATTCTATTTTGTAAATAATTTGTCATCTGTATCCTTAATGTTGGATGGACATGCTTGGCTGTCATTTCTGAAAGGAGAATGAGTGATACGGTTTTGCCGTCCATTTGCCTTTGTGCTGAGGATTAGAAGGTCAGTAAACAGCAATGCGGTCATAAGCCAAAAAATACCTGTAGAATTTTGTGACAATGTTTACTGATAGAACTGTTTCATTTTTCTTTAAGGGCAAGCAGCACAATTTTATCTTATTTGGAAGAGCAGAGTATATGTATCAATTGTAGAGTCAGCAGAGACATTAAAGATTGTCTAGAGCAATTCTTTAATTATGTAGAAAGGCAACTAAAAGTTGGGGAGTCTCAGTGACTTGTCCAAGGTTATATCATTACTTCCTGGTCTGGGTTCAGGGCTCTTTTCATTAACCCTGACTTGGTCTGTGGACAGTACCAAAGCAGCATTCAAGAATGTGTTACTTAACTTTTAATAGACTATACTTCAGAGAACTTCAGGACTGTTTTCTGAGTGTCAAGCCTTACATCACCCTAAATAATAACCCTGTCTTAAGATACATCAGTCAGTGCAGCGTCACTTTTCTCAGCTGTTGAAAAATGCTGATCTTCTTATAAGCCCAAGAGGAAAATTGGGTCACACCAGATTATTATTAGATCTCCATTCTTATGTATGCATGTCTCCTCATCACAGTTGATTTATGATCCAGGCACTAAGCTGTCACTTGATGACTAAAGATTTTCAACTTAATATTTGATGACTATAAATGGAGTTTACTTTAAATTTATTTTTTCAAATATTTTTATTTAATTGTTGTTGAAGTACAGTTTTCTGTCTTTTACTCCCATCCCAGCCCACCTGCCCCAGTGCTCCCCACCTCCCTCCCATTTCCACCCCCCTTAGTTGTTGTCCATGTGTCCTTCATACTGGTTCCTCTGAATCCTTTCCCTTTCCCCCTGATTTTGCTTTAGATTTAAATATAAATCTGAATTTACTTGCATTGAAAGAGTATTTTATTTTTAATTTGTATTTATGTTTAAATATTTTATCATTATTTCATTAAAATTGTCCCAATTTTTCCTTCATTGCCCCCCTCTGCCCAGCCCAACCCCGGTTCCCACAGTCAGTCCCCACCCTGTCGTTCATGATCAGGGATCAATCATACCTGTTCCTTGACTCCTTCCCTTTCCTCCCCCCTTTCCCCTTAATCCTCTTTCTTGTGGCAGTCAGACTGTTTCATGTTTCCATGCCCCTGGTTCTGTTTTGTTCATTAGTTTGTTTTGTTTATTAGGTTCCTCTTATAGGTGAGATCATATGGTATTTGTCCTTTACTGACTGGCTTATTTCACTTATCATAATATTCTCCAGTTCCATCCATGCTGTTGTGAAAGAGAAGTTCCTTTTTTCTGTGTCGTACTCCGTTGTGTAAATGTACCACAGTTTTTCTGATCCACTTATTTACTAATGGGCACTAGGCTGTTTCCAGTACTTGGCTATTATAAATACTGGTTTATGCAAAAAAAAATGAAACTAGACCACCAACTTACACCATAAATCAGATTAAACTCAAAATGAATAACATACTTAATTATTTAAGTTGTGACACCATAAAAGTCCTAGAGAAAAAACATAGGCAATAGAATTTCAGATATCCCATGCAGCAATATTTTTGCTAATATATCTCCTAGGGCAAGGGGAATGAAGAAAAAAATAAACAAATTGTACTTCACCTAATTAAAAATCTTCTACATGACTAAAGAAACCATCATCTAAATGAAAAGGAAACTGACCTTTTGGGAGAACATATTTGCCAGTGACACCTTGGAAAAGGGTTTGATTTCCAAAATATATAAAGAACTAATAATGACTCAATACCAGAAAGACAAATAATCCAATTAAAAAATGGGCAAAGGTCCTGCATAGACACTTCTCTAAGGAGGACATAGAGGGGCCCATAGACATATGAAAACACTAGCCATCAGAGAGGTATAAATTTAAAGTCACAATGTGATATCACCTCACACCAGTCCGAATGGCCATCGTTAATAAACCAAAAACAACAAGTGCCTGTGAGGATGTGGAGAAAAGGGAGCTCTACCGCACTGTTGGAGGGAACGCAGATGGTGCAGCCACTGTGGAAAACAGTATGGAATGTCCTCAAAAAACTAAACATGGATCTACCTTTGACCCAACAACTCCACTGCTGGAAATATACCTGAAAAATTCTGCAACACCATTCAAAAGAACCTATGTACCCATGCGTTTATAGCAGTGGTATTTACAATAGGCAAAAGTTGGAAAGAGTATTTTAAATGTTAGCTTACAAACAAAACAAATAACATCCACTTTCAATTTTCATAAGAACCAATGAATGTTTTAAGACCTTTTAAAAATTAGTACCTCATTTTATGTGACCAGTCCTAAAGTAAAATGGCAATGTGTATTATATTTTAGCCAATAAATATTTTTCAGTATTTAAAATGGTAATTGAAAAATATAATACATCATTAAAAATTTAAAAAGTTTTAAAATGTTTTAAAATGATTAACTCTACTTTTTTCTGAACTGCTAAAAAAAGTCAGTCTTTTCTTTGGATACTTTTTACCAAAATATATGGTGGTCTTATATAGCTTTTAAAGTAATTTGATAAGTACAAATTAAGGTAACAAGTTTTGAAAACAAAACTAAGTATATAAGTTTTATGACTCAAGAAATTGTGGTAAAATTTTCTATAATGAGCATCTCTTTTCAAATAAATACTTTTTCTTCCCTGAAGTAAGTGATTTAAGCTAAAGAAAATTTCAGAAGTGACATCTTGGGGGGAACTCCAGGTGATATCATTATTTTAAAAAGAAAATTATATGGGGGTAGTATTAGCTTCCAGAATCTATTGATTTCTATAGTTTGTGCAGCGTACAGGGAGTTAGTAAAATCTTTAGCTAGTAAAGTGAATTTTACTAACTAAAATCTCTAGTTAGTAAAATGAATTGGAATTCATTCATCCTGCTGATTAGTGACTACTTAAATTTCTATTATGTAGAGGCACTATCACAGGGGGTAGAGAAGCAAACACTACCAATAGCTAATATTTCTAAAATGTGCTGTGTTCTATGTGTAGTGCTTCCTATATATCAATTCACTTAATTCTCACAGCAGTCTTATGAAGTTTTACTTTCACTCTAAAGGAGAAGAAAGTGAAGGTTAAACAATTGAAATAACTTGAAAGCTCATACTCTCAGTAAGTGACTGAATCAGGAATAGAACACAGGCAGTCGGACTCCTTACATTATTTAAACTACAGCTGCTCTATACTGCATTCAGGGGCATAGTTGGTGTAGAAAAGTAGCTGAGTCATAGACTATTGGTGGCATTCAAAGAACTTCATAATTAAACACCTACTAAGTCCAATATGTCCAATAATACAACAGGCACCTCAGGTACAAAATCAAAGTGATAACAAACAACCAGACTTCCGAAGGATGTATCTGATCAGATGAACAAATGCCATGAGCTTAAGCAAATGAAAAAATAATCAGTAGTCTTTAGAAATTTGTTTCATAAAATTTTACACATATTCCTATTGTATATGTAACTTGTTTATATTTTATATGTATAGATAAATAGCGCACATTAAATATTGAAAAAAGGAGAAATTAAAACGGCAAAACCAGTATCAGTAACCTGCACACCTCATTTTGAAGACCTCCTAGTGCAGATAATAGATGTCATTCTTCATTTTATGACCAATGGTCATTTATTCAATTTAACATTTTATGTAACTTTCCTAGATGCATATACATGCCTTTGAGAAAGCTTCAGAATATTGATAACTGATTGAAATTCTGTTACTGAAATGTTTATTAGGTATAAATTTAAGTTTAATATATGTTAAGATTTTTCTACATGATTAATTGCTTACTTCATATAAAACATTCAGAATGCCAGCTTGATGTAGGTAGAATATCTATCTATCTATCTATCTATCTATCTATCTATCTATCTCTGTAGAAGAGTAATAAATTTGACCTCTTTAGTTTGGGATTTGCTTCTCATAAATTTGAACAAGTTCTAACGTGTTTTCCTTTATTAGACTCAGCACTAAACCCTATGAGAGAACATGCTCAATGGTTTAACTTCAGTAATGAGAGAACTATTATTTAAAAATTATTATTATAGTGGGAATGGGGCAATTGATGATTCACAGAAGCAGCGGAGAGGTAGATTCAGTCATCATGTCTGGGTGGTGAGCAACTGAACATCACCCATTTCCAACTGCCTATTCCAAAATTCATTCTCTCTTTTTTCCTAATGAGAATGATCCTTATTTTGTACACACTGACACTGTGCCCTGCTAAAGAATACATTTCCCAGCTTCTGTCAAATCAATGCATATCCATAGGACAAAGTTTTGCCCAATGTGATATGAGGTAAGCAGGGGGGTGGGGCCTGTAAGAAGGTGCTGTACAGGAAACCTGGCATTGGTGATGACTGGCACTACAGTTGCCATCTTCACATGATAAAACAAGAGCCACACACTGGAGGTGGTGTAGGAGAGAGACAGGAAGAGCCTGGTCACTGATGACTTCAGGGAGCTACCATAGCAACTGTAAGCTGCCTACTTCTAAGGTGTTTATGTGAGAAAATTAGACCTTGAGAAAAAAAGATTTTCTAGATTCCATCACTACCAGTAAAACATAATTACTAATATACCAACCATAAGCACACATTCTGCATTCTGTATTTAATGATGATATTAAAAAATAGAAATTAAAGAAAATATAAAAATTAAAAGCTAATATACATACAATTAGCCAATCCATTTCATAGTCTGGAATATTCTGATGCTCAAGGGAGAAAAAAAATTAAATATTTAATTTATTTATTTTTAGAGAGAGGGGAAGGGAAGGAGAAAGAGTGGGAGAGAAACATCAATGTGTGGTTGCCTCTCATGTGTCCCCTACTGGGGACTCGGCCTGCAACCCAGGCATGTACCTTGACTGAGAATCAAACCAGTGACCCTTTGGTCACAGGCCTGTGCTCAATCCACTGAGCTACACCATCCAGGGCAAGAAAATTCTTGTTTCAAATTCAAATTCAAATTCAAATTCAAATTTTTCTGTTTGCAGTGATTCATCCACCTAAACTCTTAAAAATAGTGAGTGGCAACTATAGGAACTTGAAAGTGGATATTTGTTTCTAAAATCATAGGTGTTCCATGTTAAGTGCATATTTCAGAAAGTAATATTGTTTGAAAGAAATTTTTCATTTGATAAAGAACTTCTATCCCATCTTGAGATTGTAAAGTAGATATGTTTACATTATTTTACATATTTTCCTGGGTATTTTAATTCATTTTACTCTGGATCACAAAAGTAATCATTCTCATTATAGTGTTCATATGAATTCGTATCCGTGAGTTCTCTGCTTCATCTGATTACAATTCCAAATCCTATCTTTAGTTCAATGAACGATCAGAGGCAACACAACATATAGGGGTGCGGCAAAAGTAGGTTTACTGTCATTTGTATGGAAAAATAATACAATCATTAAAGAATAATAACACAAGAATAAACTGTTTCACACACTCACAACTGTAAGCTTACTTTTGCTCTTCCCCTTGGGTAAGTCACATATACATTAGAATTAACAAACTACTCTCAGTTGTCTACTTCTGGTAAACGTGAAACAACCTCCTCATGCTGTTTCTTATTATGATTAAAGGTTCTCAGAAACTACACAGACCCCTTCTTCTCCACCCCCAACCTCCTTTCACATATGGACTTTTTATCTTAGGGTCAGGACCATTCAAGATGTCTATGTGATTTTACTCATCTGTTTTTATGAATAATTCTCAGAACATAAAATGCTTATACTGTTAAGCATTTCAGGGCCGACTAATAGAATACATATTATATATAAAAATACTGAAATTCACATTCTGTTCTTTCATTTATTGTTTCAACCTTCAGAAACTTAATTACAATTTTCTAGAAGAACATGTTTATATTTCCTATTTGGTCAAATTTTTTGCAGACTCAAAACACAATGTAGTGTAAAGTGAAAACTCTTTTTATGATTATAGGAATAGATTTAATACCAAAATGAATGTGAAAAAAGGTTGTTAATGTTTCTAGATAAAAGAATAAATGTACATGCATATATATTGAAAGCAGTTTGAAAAGATTCATTATGGCCTTGGCTGAGGTAGCTCAGTAGACTGAGCTCAGGCCTGCAAACCAAAGGATCACTGTTTTGATTCTCAGTCAGGGCACATGCCTGGGTTGTGGCCAGTAGTGGGTGTGGAAGAGGCAACTACACATTGAGCTTCTGTCCCTCTCTTTCTCCTTCCCTTTTCCTCTCCCTAAAAAAGTAATAAATAAAACATTTTAAAAATTAAAAAGAGAAAGAAAAGATTCATTATGAAATAGGTACTCAATTCCAGCATTTGCGATATAAATTTGATAGGTAAGTTAAGAAAACATGTCTAGGTTCTATTTTTAGTATTTACCTGTAAATTTTTATAATTTAACATCTCCATCTCAAAGTACACTGATGAAAAACTGATTACCTCTTTATCTCCTGACGCAGCCCCAAACATACTTCTGTAGTCATCCCCAGCTCAGTTCATAGCCCCTTCCTCCATCC
The DNA here is from genome assembly GCF_014824575.4 of Sturnira hondurensis. Classification (NCBI taxonomy): domain Eukaryota; kingdom Metazoa; phylum Chordata; class Mammalia; order Chiroptera; family Phyllostomidae; genus Sturnira; species Sturnira hondurensis. The sequence continues at coordinate 12,445,717 of NW_028083059.1, read as the reverse complement.
AGGTGGTCACACTGAAAACTTTGCAGTCAATTTTAACTCTTTTCCTTCCCATTTCACTTGCAGTGGTGATGAATCTCACTGGCTTTTCTTTCAAAATATATCAAGAAGCCCTGGCTGGTGTGGCTCAGTGAATTGAGAGTGATGGTCTGTGAACCAAAGGGTCACCGGTTCCATTCCCAATCAGGGCACATGCCTGGGTTGCAGGCCAGGTCCCCAGCTGGGGGCATATGAGAGGCAACCACACTCTGATTTTTTTCTCTCCCTCTTTCTCTCTCTGACCTCCTCTCTCTGAAATAAATACATAAAATCTTTATATATATCTATATATATATCTACATATATATATCTATATATAATCCTTATATATGTATATTTTTGTTTTTGTAGTTTATAACCACTTCTTACGACCTCCATCACAGCCACCCTGGCAGGACACCACATCTTGTTACCTGGATTATTGTAAAAGTCAGGCTCCCTACTTCTGCCCTTGTCCCACTACTATCACAGTGAATTTGAACAGAGTGACCCTGTGAACGTGTTGTCTACTCTGTCACTTCTTCATTTCCCTTTGACATTTTGAGGAAAAGTCAAAGTCCGCAAAATTGCCTGCAAAGTACAAAGACCTCCCTCCCGTGCTATCAGTGGTCTTATTCTCTCCCTTTCCTCATGCTGCTCCATCGTTGCTTGGCCTCCACAGTGACCTTGACATGTCAGTTCTGCTTTTCTCTTAGGGTGACAGCACTTATTCTTTCCTCCCTCTTCCTGCTAAGATAGCACACACATGAGGCTTCCCTGTTACACCTCTCATTTCTTTTCCCTTCAGATGCCAGCCTCTCAGTAAGGCTTACATTGCTCACTCTTTTAAATTTCACTTCTTCCCTTCCTGAGTGCTCCCTAGGGCACTTTCTACTTTTATTATTTTCGTAACTCTTATCACCTTCTAACATTCTTGGTAGTGTACTTAATTTTTTTAAAATCATATACCCTTCTCTTCAGAACAAGAAGGCTGGTGTTTGGAGGTAGCGGGTGCCTTGTTTTCTGATTTATCCCCAGGGCCCAGGACAAGGCGAAAATTCAGTACATATTTATTGAATGCTTCGATTAATTGATGAATGAATATATTAATAATTAATTAGTCAATGTGTTTGATATATTAATAACTTAGTTCACTGTTGTATTGATATAGGAAAATTTTATCTTGCCCCTATGAATTTTTCAGAAAATGTTATAAGTATAAATAGTCTGTGAATGCTTATGTAATTCTTATTAAGATGTGTAAATAGAGTCTAGATAATCATAGTCTTTCATAATTTTGATAATACTAGCTTGGAGTCTAGTTTTTGAGATTGCTTTGTTTATAGATAGTTATGTTAAAATTATTTTAGGTGGACAGAGGTAATGGGGTTGGGGCTGGGTAAAGGTGTGCAAAGGTGAGGAAAATGGGGACATCTGTAATAGTGTCAAAAATAAAAAAAAAGAAAATTAACTACTTTAAATTTCTTAATCAAGCTAGAGTTAATTTTATAATCATGTAAAAACTTTTCATCATTTAGCAGCAGTTTTATAAACCATTTTCCTTAATTGGTAGACTGTTCAAAGGACTGAAAGATGTAATACAAAATTTTGTGAATCAAATAGCTGAAAAGAATGGAGCTTTAAAAAATCAGTATTTTATTGGAGATATTAGGCAGTTATCTGTATATTTCATCCAAAGATAAAGAATATACCAATTAGGCAAATTTCTTCAAGTCACACAAAGTATCTTAAAAGAATATATAAAATAACTGTGATTGTAGAGCTATAATAATAATAATTGTAAAATATGACAAGTTAATATACTCATAATCCATCAATAAGGGTAGATATATATGCTTTAAATCCTAGACATCTCTAGAGTAAATGATTATAATAAATTCAGTTTCTCTTTATTGAACTAAGCCTTTATCCTAAATCCTTCACAAAGAAAAAAAAAACAAAAGCAAAAAACAGTCTCATCTGCTTTTTAGTTGTACTCTTACCCACAACGCTAGATAAAATTTTAGTCATTCTGTTCTTGTGCTTTCATCTACACAATTTAGAAAAGGTAATTAATTAGCAGAAAAATAATTGTGTTAAAGTTTTGGAAGAGTTGTTTGTTTTTTAAAGACAAAATTTTATTTAAGAATTCTTGAAATCTGTTCAAAGTGACATCTATTAAGTACTCACTTTATATTGTACAATATTGACAGTATTGTACAATAAACAAGACAAGACAAATTTATGATGATTCCCTGACCAGAGGAATTTTGGAGATGCTAGGCACAGAATGCATGTAAAATCGGTAGTTAATAAGCAGGATTCTAACATATGAGTAAAGATTTTGTATATTCCTAAAATTCAATAGCTTAAAAACTATTTCTCAAATTGTAACTATGGTTTCACTTAATCTACATCATATAAAACAAATTTCTTAAAGTTCAGGAAACATACAATATAGCTTTTTCTAGTTATGCTAATAAGATTATCAAGTTGCATTTAGGGGACATTTACCTTGTACAGGGCATGGGCAATATACTAGTATATTATGTATGGTATTTTATTTAATCTTTTCAAAATCTCATTAATTTCAAGTATGATATTAAACAGAAAGATTCTACTATAGATGAGAAAGAAAATAAAAATATTAATATTTCAGATGAGATGACCTACAATAAGAGTCAATTTTGATATTTTAGGGTGGTTTTTGCATTGTTAATTGACAACTTGAAAAGGGAAAAGAACCAATACTTTTTCACAATGCCAGGCTTTACAGACATCATTTGTAAAAGAAAATATACAGCAAATAACCATTATTTTAGTTAGATTCCAACAGGTTTAAAGTTCTAAAAAATCTCATATACCTATTGTTGATGACTGAATTATCTTGAGAGTAAACATTTGGCTCTAGTGATCTGTTTTTCCTGAGATCCCCTTTCTCATCTTTGAAAACATTGAGTGGATTCATGGCTTGTAGGGTGTGCAGCTGAATATAGTTCAGTGTTGGAAACGAAGTCCTGTGCAGCCGTAGGAGTAATTGCAGCTGTCAGTTCTTTCAACATGAGAAAACAACCTCGTTTTGACTTTACAAGAAACAGATTGTAAGTATCCAAAAAGAAATAACAATCTTTATGTGATGAACAGTGTGGTGATTGTTAAACTAGTCCACTTGGTCATTAGAAGGGATGTATTTCCCGGACGCTGTTGAGAAGAAGACACAGTTTATATGCGAGTCCAAGAGTATTCTATGAATGAACAAACAAAAACACGATTGCTAAATATCAGGACAGGACAAATGACAAGTAGACTTTTCAGGGTAGAAAAATGGTGTCTAAATACTTCTTAACTGCTTTCATGTGAGTTTTGTTTTCTGTGAAAGCACTTCCTTGGTATCTGGGTGTTCTTCACATCTGGTTATTTGGATGTTAGAAACTCAGGACTTCCTTGTACTAAACAACAAGAAAGAAAATGAAGTTGGATAAAGTTGAAAATGGGTTCTAAAATGAAGAGAAAATACTCTTGTTTTTAACTGATGTCTGATAAGTAAAGTTTATATTTAAAGTCATTTATTTTGCATGTAGTGCTGCTTTTTTAAAGTTTTGTATATGTATGCAAGGGTGATTTGGTGTGCTTTTCTGCAAATTTAGGCCAAATTGCCAGCCTCTGATGTCTGAGAAACTAGCAGAAAATATGCTATTGTTTATGTTTTTTGATCCCACTGTGAGGTAAGACTTTAAGGTCTGGTTTTCTACTATTTGCTATTTTCTCCCCTCTCCCTTTTCTTAATGAAATGTTTGTTTCTTATCATAGGCAAAAAAAGAAGTTAGTTGGCAAATTATCAAAACCAGTTAACACACAAAAGCTAAAGGTGATATAATAATGTCAGACAGAGTAGCAAACCTTTGTTTACAGAGACTTAAAAGTGCTAAATAGAGAAGTTTTCCTGAGTACTTTTGGCAACATCACTTCTTCTTCTCTTTATATCCATATATGTCCACTACATTTTTCCCCCTGAACAAATGTTAAGAAAGGGCAGCCAGATGGCCTTGGACAGAAAACAGGATACCTCTCGTTGCCTGGACAGGTTTCAAAATTGACACAGCATCAGTGCACAAATGAAGGCAGATAATGTGGCAGAAACAAGGTGTCTGACTCTTAACGTGTGCTGTGCACAAGCTGAAGGAATAGAATAAACTTTCATGGTCAGTTCTGGTTTGCAGATATGTAATGCTGAAATTGTGATGAAGTGAAGGTTTTCCCCAGGGATAGAAACCAGGACACAAAGGTGGTGTGATCGATCCAGTGTCCCAGTCTCGGCCAACTGAATTTCCGCCTTTTCTGATTAAACCACCTATTTCCTCCTTTTACTTCAGGAAAATTAGGAAGGTGTCTTCATTGAGAAAAATGCAGGCTATTTTTTAATGAACCTTTCAAATAATTTCTAAATGAAAACCTTCTATTTGACCTTTGTTAATAGGCACCCCCCCTCATACTTCAGCTGTTATCCATAACACCTGTAGTAAATGCCTATGGTGTTCTTTAACAAAACCAGATCTCTTACAAAATTGATGGAAAAGGAAGAGGAATGAGTCGCATAGAATATCACATTTCTTTTAGGTGTTTTTCCTGATTGCCTTTGGGTTCTGGAATTTGTGCTTAAGTTCATGATTATCTAACTAACCATGCTGTTCTGAGCAGATGGCTATTGTAAAAGGGAAATATTGGGGGGACAAAGACCAGGCCAGGGGGACCCAGAGGCAGAGATGAAACTTCTGGAGGCTGACGATGCACATGTATGAATTTCACAAGTATCCCCCGGGTGATTAATCCCAGGAGTTGTCACTACATGTTTCTAGAGATGCAGTGGTAAACAAAGGAAAAAAACTGTTCTTGGAAAAGGGGAAGATAGACAATAAACAATGTTAGTTAAATATACGGTGTTTAGAATGTGACATAGGCTATGGAGAAAATTAAAAAATAAAATTAAAGCAGGGCAGGGTGATAGAAAGAGCCGATAGGTATGGGTGAAATTTTAAATAAGATTGACAGAAAAACCTGAGGTGACAAAAAAGGCCTAAAATGACAAGGCCTTTGTACCTGCCTCAGGTAGAAGGCTCTACATATGTCTGTTTGTGTGTTTATCTGTTTGTTTGCATAGGTGCTTTACAAATATTAATTCATTTAATTCACATAGCAACCCTGTGAGACATTCTATTATCTTTATAGATGAGAATACTAAATTACAATGAAGTAAATGTGACAGAGACGGGATTTAAACCCAATGAGCTTGGCTCCTGAATGCCCTCAAGCACTTTTTAAGCGCTACTCCATAAAGAAGAGGTGTCACTATAGATTCTACCACGCCACCGAGTGGGACCTTTAATACTAATGATAGAGGTTGTGTGGTTCCTAATTATAAGCACTCATCTCTCAGTTCTCAGGGTACAATCATAAATTGGTGAGGTTTTAGATTTTTACTATCTATTGTAAGGACTTAAAAAATACAATTTATTGTTTGACTATTTTATCTAGTCGGTAATTCCAAAATTTGCCCTTCAGTAATCCACGTTTTACTCCAAAAAAGTTAGCATTAAAAATTTAAGTGAGGTAAAATAAGTTTATACAATACATGTCTTCCTCTTCCAGATTCATACATATCAACGTATTAGAGATTTTTTAGTTCAGTTTTGAAAAAGCTTATTTGCTTTTTTCTAAGCCCGTTGTTTATCAAACATATTTTGCAATAGATCTTTCTTCTTAGCAATGACTTTTAATAATACAAAAGATTTCAATGTCCCAAGGAACAGTGTTTAATAATGGTAAAAAAAATAGTACCCAAAGAAGACTATTAGATCAAGCTATTTTTCAAATTTGAAACTAGTTTTATCTGAAAATAATAAAAATTTGGTAGGCTTGAATATGAAAAATATAGATGTACTTGACATTAATTTCATTAAGTATAGGAAAAAATCTCTTACACCTATTATATGGAGAGAAGAAGGAAAGTAACTATATTTTCTTGTCATTTGACTAAATAATACCTTATTGTATGGAAGGAAATATAAATCACTTCACCTATATCTTAATAAGAGTATATGCATTCTTTATTCAATGATGTTATTATATTAGCTCATTTCACATTTAAATGGCTGGCGCATTAATCAAATATTTCTAATGAGATTTCACTGGTTCAGTAAGACAAATTTATCAAACACTAACATTTAGATACACTAAAATTTACTTTTAATGTCATTTCCATAGCCCTGATTATTTTACACCAAATTGCAGTTCTAATAACCAATCAGATACTCATCTTAGGGATCAGAGCTCTTCATTGTAAGCATCAGAACCCCATTCAGGCTGATTTAGTCAAAAAGGGAATTTGCCCAGAGCAACATGAGCAAGACCTGACAACTCAGCTCAGACAGGAAGAGGATCCCTTTGGAGAGGAACAGTGAGGCCCATAGCAAACTCCACCCAAATCCATTGCTGAAGGCTCTGTCATCAGTACCTTTCTTTACGCCTGGCTATGGCTGGGGGCAACACTAACAAGGCTGCCAGTGGAGCCTAGATTGCACTGCTGAGGCCACTGTCACAAGAATATGTTTTCTGCTGTCTCTCACTCCTGTTTTATAGTCTGGCCAGGAATATTCCATGAGGGGAGAACTAGCCACTGTGGGGACACACAAGACAGATGGGGAGTACTTGGTGGTTGTTCATCCAAATACATGAAAGTGTCTCAGTTCCTAGGAATCCAAAGTGGATAAATATCTTTTTGGTTCTTAATATTCTTACTGTGTTTATTTTTACCATTTTCATGGTTATGTTAGGGAATACCCAAGTACTCAGTGTAATAACACATTAACTTCCTCTGAGGGATTTGTGAGATGTGTTACGGAGTATAAGCATGATTTGTTAAGAAACCAAACACCAACTCAACTTTATGTAGGTTTTAGATATTTTTCTTTCTTTTCTTCTCTCTCCTCCCTCCACCCTTTCCTCCCTTCTTTCTTTCCTTTTCTACTTTCTTTTTGTTAAGTTTTCTTTTCTCCGAAATTAGAAATTTTACTAGGTTTTGCTATGTGTATATTTAAATACATAAGTTTATAAGATTTTAAAATTATCCGTATTCATAAATAAATAATTATAAATAAATAACAGTTTTATATGCCAACACTTAGAGAGTACAAACATTGGGATTTGGGTATATTTTGTTTTTTCTCCCGTATACTTCTTTTAATATAGTCTGAATCATGTTGCACAGGCATTTTCAATTTTCAATCTTATTTATCCCCATTCCTAATTATGTTGGCTTATACGCTTTCTTCAGTGTTGGTACAGACTTGGTATATATCCCTTTGGCAAATGTTTTCCAGGCTTCTTATATAAAATCCATCAGTAAAAATGTTTTACTTCATATGGTCTCTTCAGATGTCTAACTGGTACCATCTCACAACCTCAAATGTTTCTACATTGCAAAAATTTTTCCTTTTTTAAAGTCCTTATCAGAGTGGTTTTCCCACACTTTGGTCTCAGGACACCTTGATACTCTTAAAAATTATTGAGATTTTGTTTATGTGGATAGTGTTTTTCAGTAGCTACCATAATAGCAATTAAACTGAGAAACAAATAAAGTGTTAGTTCTTTAAAAGATAACAATGAGCTCACTAGATGTTAACATGAGAACTATAATGTCATCATGCATCATAGAGCTTCTGGAAAATGACATGAACACGAGTAAGAAAGTTAGTGAACAGGAAAACATCACCTTTGTGTTACTATGAAAATCACTGTGGCCTCCCACACTTGGAAACCCATGACATATCAGAAACCTAGAGTGAGAAAGTTTTTAACCACTTATACGGTTTGTCCACCTCTTCTAGTAGGTCACCTTTTTTCCTCTCCAGGAGCCAGTCAGGTTATCAATTGTGCGTTTTTATGTATATAAGAATTGTGTAATGTTATATATTTTAAATGCAATTACTCTTTTTACTAAAATGAAAGTTTTATAACATGTTTCATGACTGATTTTTTTTGAAACTTAACATTGCATTTTAGAAATCTTTCACATAAAGAACTTCCTTGTTCTTTATTTTTATGTTTGCTTGGTATTACATAATATACATGTGCTGATTTATTTAATTAGTTCCTTATGGATGGGCAGTTATTTCTTTTCCTTTTTTTTACATAAACGGCAGCTTTAATGAATAACTTTATACAAATATTTCAAACTGAGTAGATACACTTTTGTTAAATGCCTTAAATAGAAATTTCTGAGACAAATTTGTGTGCATTTTTATTTTTATAAAAATTGGCAATTTTTTCTTAGTAAAGGTCGCATTAGTTTGCTCTCTTGCTAACTAACATCAGTTTCCCTACATCTTGCTGATACAAACTGATATCAAGCTTATGGGTCATTGGTATACCCTATATTTATCATAGTACTTATTCTTTTAAACTTATGGTAATGACCCTTCTTACCCAGTGGGGTATTCATTTAAAGTCACAAGTAAGAGATTTTGTCATTCTGGGGAATTAGTTAGATGAATACATAGTTATTATCCCTGAAAAGATGCTTGAGACTAAAAGGGGGTACTACACAGATCAAATGGGGACAACAGGTCTAAAGTGAGACTGTCCTTAGCCCTATTATTATATGTGGAATCCTAGGCTATGCATTGTAGAAATGGGAAATGAGTAAATAAATGAACACACCATCTGTGGGAGAAATTGGATCAGAAAAATAAACCTAAATTAATAAATGAATAATATATTTTAAGTTACTGGGAGTGCTACTGTTAATTTTATGCAGAATCAAAGATAAGGAACCAGGGAAGGTATGTTTTTCTGACTTAATGTCTCATTTTGTGCAGTTCAGCTTTCTTCAGTTTTGTTCTCCTTACCCTTTCTTGCTAGAAAGGACATGCCCAACCTCTCCCCCTGTCTCCATTACTGTGAGCTGGGTTTCCCTGGAAACAACCCTAGGGAGGTTAGCATGCTGAGCATGTATTACAAAGTGCCTTGAACAGCATACCTGTGGAAGGGGGAGGAGGCAGCAGTAGTGAGAGACGAGACCAGTGGTGGTCTCCGCCCACCCAGAGCAGTCCCTCAATGAAGAGGTGCCCTGGAGGTGAGTTGCAGTGTCAACCCAATGTATCAACACGGTAGCACAAAAAAGAGTATTTATGCTAAGTTATAAAAAATTAAAGCTTAGGTTACCATAGATATTGAATGTTATCATTAGAACAATAAATGAGCCAAATTAGAGTGATTATAACTTGGGAATCAAGTAGACCTACCCCTGGTTCCCGCCACTTGCCACTGCCTCTTACACAACATAAGCTACAGCTTCTTCATTCATAATGTTCCCAGGATATCTTTTTTATATGGCTGCTGATTCATTAAGCTATCTCTCTTATTATTGTACTATATTATAGTATTATAATATTAAATGTGTGTTTTATTCTTTGATATAAGAATTAAATAGAGAATCTTTGTGAGTTCCTTTACTCTCTAATACATGCAACCATCCCTCATTGATACCAAAATTCACAGATGCCAAAGTCATTTATATACAATGACATAGTATTTGCATATAATCTACACACATCCTTGTGCATATTTTAAGTCACTTCTAGATTATTTTTAATAACTAATACAATGGATATGTGATGTGAATATTTGTTATGCTGTATTGTTTAGGGAATGATGGCAAGAAAAAAGCCTGTACATATTCAGTAAATGCAACCATGGTAGGCTTAGCTACACAGTACATGTCAGCAACAACATAACTTTTCAAAAATACATAAAAACTATACATAATATATAAATACACACATAAACATCATATATAAATTATACACAATATATAAGCACATATATAAACATTACATATAAATTGCAATAATATAATATGTAAATTATGTATACTATGTATAATTTATATATTGGTATAAAATTAAACACACACATGCATATATGTATATGCTGTTAGAGGAAGCCAAGGGTGCAAAACCTATGGATACACAGGGACTACTCTACTTCTATTGAAAGATGGAAATAAAACACTAAATGTGTGCGGCTGAATTCTAATTTTGGGATTTGGGAGACCCCCATATCTTGGGTTTCTGGCATGAGCTTTAGGTCTCTACTATAGCTGTGTGGCACAGAATAAAACACAACATTACTGAATGAATCAGAATCCTTTGAGAGAACAACCTACAAATTTTCATTATAAGACTGATGGACTGGGGAGGGAAGACACACAAAATCCTATTCTAAAATGAAAGATTCTCTATATGAGGTTAGTGAAAGAATGACATCTTAACCACTGTTCTGTGCCTCTTTTGGGCACCAAACCAAGGTAGAGAATGATATCAAATGGTACCAAGGGGAGAGAAACAACTCAAATTAGTCCAGTAATAATGTTGAATTGTTCAGACAAGGTAACATTTGAGACAGAAAGAAGCAGAGGAAAGTAATTGATCTAGAGATGCTTGGACAAGCCAAACAGTCTAGACAAAATCCAGCCTAAAAAAAGGCCAGGGACTTTTGGATTGCATATGTCATGGCTTGAATTAACTGGAAAATCTCTGTTAGAGAACATTTTCCAGAACTCATTCCATACCTGCCTCTCCCTGATTCTTGTCACACAGCATTCCCTGTCCATGGAACCTGCTTCCACCCATACTTTCTCTTGGGGATAATTGCATTAGTTTTTCCTGATGTCCTCTGAGCTACCAAGAAATTTTCAGCACAAAATTCTATATGCCTTTGTGATCCTATTTCACTTGGAAAAAAATTAAGTAGGCAAAGGAAACAATCTAGATTATTTAATGAAAGCTTGTGCTTTTCTTCCCATTTGCTCTCCTGAGAGCATCAAATTAGTGCTAATAGACTGTGTGCTGGTACACTAATGCCCCAGAACACCCAGGAGAATAGTCATGGAGTACATCTCAGGGATGAGATGAACATATGTAATAGAAGGGTATCCTGATGGCAATCAGGATACTATAAATGGAATGTTATTTACATATTTACACAGACACCATTGGTAGAACTACTCAAAGAAAAAGTTTCCAAGTGCAACATTGCTGATTTGGGGTTGTCATGCACTTATACTTTAGAAATGTGGCTCTTAAAGATTGCAAGTGTTTTTTAATATTTCCATCATTTCTAAGCAGTAAGGGATTAGAAACACAAAAGTGATCAATATAGAAGACATTCTGTAAGTTATTCGTATTCAACACAACACCCTAAACCATCCCACTGGGACCTATGGGGAAAGACAATCTCATATTCTCTCTAGCATAAAGCAGAGGAGAAAACAAAGAACCTTCATTTAAGAATGACACAATTTGCCAGTGCCTTAGCTACTCTTCAAAACTGATCTTTAAAATTAAAATAAAACATCATAGCATACAATGCCACCAGTGTATAATATCAACATATAAAATTTTCTGTGAGAAAAGAATCCTGTGTATACAAATGTCTTTCAAGTAAATGCAATGTAATGGAGCGTATTTCACCTCAGTCAGGTTTTTCCCATCCCCAGTGTTGACACCATAGTCCAACCCACCATGTCTTACCTGTCCGGATGCATTTAATTAAAACATCACTTCCTGTTGCCTTTTCCCTTTCAAATCTCCATATTGCTATCAAAGTGATCTATTAAAACACAGATCTTGTTAAAACTCTGCATAATTGTTAATATTATTTTCAGAAAAAAAGAGACCCCATTTACATGGTCCCTTTCTTCCCTTTAGTATCTTGAATGTTTACACACACATCTTCTGATGAAACAGCAAACATCAGCTTTTTTTTGCACAACAAGTAAAATCCGTCCCAAAGATGACTAGGCCTTGGGTGATATGGCTCTCAGTGCTCTTGAACTTTATTTCTGCCAGATCATACTGTAGTCACACTGGCCAACTTTACGTGTCTCAGAATTACCAAATGCTTTCACTCTTTAGGGCTCTCATTCCTGTGTTTTCAGTTTCCCAGAACACTTTTCCCTGGTTTTTCAAATACAATTCACACTGTGGTTTTAGATACTATAATCATCATTTAACAGATGATGGAGTTGACACCAGAGAGATTAAATAACCTTCCCAAAGCCTAATTAATAACAAAGAAGTGGCAGAATTAAAATCTGTGTTCCTGCTGGGATTCTGGGTCCTTCAACACTACCAGGTCTCCATCTGATCGCTCTGCAGGCCTAGATCCAGGCATAAATGTCAGGCGTTCCCTGATCCCCTGTCTAAGCTAGGTTTACCAACCATCCTTGTTATATTCTATTTCTTCCCTTATCTCCTGCCTCATATAATTTATCACAATTTGTACTTATGATGGTAATTTGTTCTGTGTTTTTGTTGTTCACTAAGTCACAAGATTTCTGAGAGCAAGAACAATATATACCCAGCTCGTGTACCCACCTTTCAGCATAAACACATATGTAGTACATTTTCACTTAACGTAATATAGGCACACTGGGAAGCCAGACAGACGTTGGGTATGCCTGTAACTCTTGAAATGGCACAAAGTCGTGTCAGTTATAGTAACTGCTGTTTTCTGATTTTTCACTCTGATGCCATCATAACAGCCATATTACAATGTTCTCTTTCGTGAAAAAGGAAACAATGTCAACAATAAAATTAACAGAGCCCTTTGGATTATTCAAGACAAATCAACAATCTTTATTTCTAGGCTGTCTCATTTTCTTCCCCAATTTAACCAGTTTTCTTGATTTGTTCTTCTACTTTTTTATCATCAGAAACTTCAGACTCTCAAAATATTTTAGAATGAGATAGAGAGAGGACCCAGATACAACTCATACTTTGAGTGAACTGGCCTGGCTTAGAGTGGCTGATTCTCTGAGAGCATAAGTTAACCAACAACATAAAAAGCACAAGCACAGATGTCTAATAACTATGATGCATTATTAAAATGAAGTGGAGTGCAGTATTTACCTGACAGGTTATAGCCAGGAAAAATATTCCTGCAAACAGGCCCATTTCTCCTCAAAATGTTTCTGAGGTGAAATGGAGCATCTTTTGTTTTACACAAAGAAAATAATTTAAGAGAATGGCAGTTTGGTAATATATGTCTTAATGGCCTAAAAACTAAAGGGTTTAGAAGAAAACAAAAGGTTAAAATTGAAATAAAGTTGGAAAACTCAAGGGTAGATAATTTAAAATATCACACTTGTTTTCTCTTTAATTAATGATTTTTCTTCTTTAAATAAGAAGAAACTACTTTAACCATAAGATACGCCATGGACAGAGCAAGGGGTGAAATGAGGAAGAATAATGAAGGTGTGTGACCAGAACATTCTCCTTATCTGTGGAAAATAACATCATAAAGAATGAGTAGAAATTAAAACACATTGTCATCATATGAGTATTACTGGATAATTGGAAATATTTGTGTTTATTAGAAGTCCTGACATCAATGATGAAGGATATGTGTGTCTCAGTTTTTACTTTAAATGAAGGTCAAAGTCAAAGTACACTGTGGGCTTTCCAGTGAACAGCAGAATATCAAGGGTCTCTGCCTTAAGGAAGGATAGTGATAGTCTGAGGACTAACCTGACACTGAAGAGAAATATTTACATGTTGCTAAAGCTCTTTCACTTTTCAGTGGGACAGAATTCCTAAAGCTAGGTCATTATCATATATTGAGTTTTAAGTCCTATCTTGATTCCATTTGTCAACATATTTGAACATGTGAAAGGTGAGTACAATGCCTTCTGCACTAATTTCCATCTTTCATTTAATACACATACTTTTTACAATATTCTGATGACATTTTATTTGAAGTGTTCCAAGTACAAGAAAGTCAGTAGGAAGAGGGTTTGAAGTTGGCACTGGATAAAAAGACAACCTTGAACTAATTTTAAAGTTTGCAATTAGTGGAGATCACAGTGTGGCAAGTAAAAGTTTTAATGATAGACTGGTCCAGGCCTTGAGGTAAATTATGCATAATTATTCATAACTGCTATTTTTGGCTTGCTTGATTTGTCCTAGACCTCTGGCTGAGGAAACAATTTGAAATAATTAGTGTACTAGTGCATTGACAATGATGAATGAATTGAATACTTCTTGTGCCAAACATGGGTCTTGATAGGAAGCAGATAACTTTGGCAACTGTGGTATTTTGTTATTGGATGTCTGAAAGTAGAAAGTTTGTGGGTTGTGTGTGTGCATACGTGTTGTGTGATTTTCGTAGGCTGTTTCTTAGGTTTCTCTAAAGACCTCAATCATTAAAAGGGACTATAATTAAAAACAAACCAAAATTGAAATGAAAACAGTACCTTTATTGCTATAAAACTTGTAAATTCTTTATTTATTTATACTTAATTTTTGCATGTTTAATGTTGAGAGATAGAACTATGGTAAATATAAACTGAATATAATTTCACAGTAATTAAGAAACTTTCTTTAAAATTCAATTTCATAGAAATTTAGAGTTTAGGATCAAAACTTTATTTAAGTAAAAAATGTACTAAATATGATGCAGTTTGAAGTTGAGTTTTTAAATAATTAATACTTAAAGATACTAGTAATTTCTTTCTACAATATTATTTTAGAAAGTAAAAACAAAATGAATATTTAGCTACATACTAAATTACTACTGTTAGGTACAGAAAACTTACCTTTTCACATAATATATAAAACAATTTTCAATTATTGTCATATAATTTTTGAAATAAAAATGCTAAGTAATTGTTGTGTACCACCAGAAGTTAAAAGTAGGAGAAAAATTAAAGGCATCTCAGAGATCTTTCTAATTTATTGTATGTGAATTATATTAAAGCAGTTTTGTTAATGAAGAAAGTGCCCAGAAACACAGTATATTCACATTTTTCAGTAGAATAGGTGCCAATAATTGTCTCTGTCTGGAGACGACAATTGACTCTTGGATAGAAACAACCAGACAATCTTTGTTTAGGTTGAAAAGCTTCAGCCCATGTAAGTTACCTGAATGCAAAATTAGATTTCCTTCTTCTAAAACCATAAAGTAATTTAAAAGCATAAAAAGACAGAATTTCCAGACAAACTTTGCAATCTATACTAGTTGAATTTTACCCCTCTGCTAATCATATATGTTATTTTCTCTAATTTGAAATAGTTTCTAAAGACATCCAGATTTGCAGTGATAAGTGCATATATATATATATGTGTGTATGTATATATATATATATATATATATATATATATATATATATATATACACACACATACTGTATATATGTTTTAGGTATAAAATGTCCTTATATTATGTATATATTATGTACAATATTTACATGTTAGCTATTCTTCTGAAATGCTATGTCTAATCCAATTATATTATTCTTTATTACTTTCAACCATGACCAAATTTAAAAGATCTTATCTTTTACATATAGGATAAACTATGATCTTAAATAATCTGCATATAAAATATGTCTCCTTATTTGTTGATTACTATATATAAGGAAATATTTATATGTAATTTATACCAAATGAAGAGAAAAAATAAACACTTGTGACTGTAGAGGGTTTTTTTTCTGTATATATGTATATTAGATAATATATATGTTAGAATGCTGTGTTCCTGAACTTGAAAATGCAGTTTCTGCCAGGTCATGAGGCCATCAAAAAAGGTCTCTCTCAAATTATTTCTCTTGCCATTCTTCAGTTTAAAACCCAAGTGTAACAACACAGCTTCAGTTTTACTAGATTATAAATGCCACTTTGTAACCTTAACTCATTTGTTTATTTTTAAAATCAGACTGATTTATTGTCTGAAACATGTTTTTATTACTGAAACTTAACTTTCCAGTTTACTTTTAATAATTGTGTTGTTCAATAAAATAATGAACAATCTACTTACACAGGGATGTTACAGCCGTGGTTGAAATACTGAATGAGATGCTACAAAAAATCATGTCAGTTGAATGCAAAGTCCCAAAACATTTCAAAAACAAATACAGAAACCCCAAACAAACAAACCAACAAAATTACATTTCTGATAGAAACTACAGCCTTGAATGTTCTTTTCCCGAAGGACTTTGCTAATTAGAGTATCCTATAAAGTTACTGATAGTAATAGAAAAAGTCATATGAGTGATTTTGGAAGTCAACAAACACAAATACTGAGATTATATCTTACAAATAGAGAGCTTTAACCACTGAAGTAGAATCAATAATGTTTAAACGTGGGGATGCTTGGCTTAGTTGGTTTTACAAGTCTTCCTCCTACGTGAGTCTCTTATTACACTGCATCACACTGGTTCCCAACCTCCAAGGACAGGTTGCTTTGTCTCTCCATCTTGGTAGCAATGGGGCGGTAGCCATCTCACCGGTCCTTTTGATACACACAGCTTGTGGGTAAAGTGTGTCTAAAGAGCCGATGGCATATGAAATGGGGTCTTCCACAGTTTCTTCTTGTCCCCTATGACAACTCTTTACTGAATACAGAGCATGAGAATAGACAGCAAGATGCAAGCCCAAATGCAGTAAATCCTAAATCTGGATTGTAATAAAAGATGTATTTTAAAATAATGTATGAATGCACATTACTCTTGTTATTTTGGTTAATATTACCTAGATTTAAATTCAGTAGTTCACTTGTCTAACCTATCATTAAAATAAAAGTTGTTTAGAGCATAAAAAGCAAATGTTTACTTTTCATAAAGACATTTGAAGAGTTATATTCTAATACTTTTGCTCAGCTGTGTAAGGGAAGAAAAACTTTTAACAGATCTGACCCTACGGAAGGGGTTCTGTTTAGCATCAGCTCATGGGCACATATTTTCAAGTTGGTACAAACTAGCCTCGGCACTACTGGCCAAATTTGATGCTCCAAATTTATGAGAGTTGTTTCAAAAACTGTATAAAGAAGGAAGTGTATACCCACTAAAATAAAGTCATATGTTGTCTGAGGCTTACCTACTTCTGTTGAGTTCCTTGTGTCAGAATTTAAAATAAGAACATCCTATTTTTCAAATGCTTCTTCTCATTGGGAGTCAGTCAGACAGATTCATTTTCATGGCAATGGCCCAATTATGAAATTTATGGGAGCAGTAATTTTTCAAATTGACTAAATAACTAATCAGCACTAAAGAAAACAGTTGCCATCCTTCTTTAAGGCAGAAGCAATGATTTCTGACATGCAATGCAGCAGGTGCTGGACAGGATTTTTTTTCTTATGATAACACAAATTGGTACTGAATCTTGAGGCTTATGTTGAATGAACGTGATGGAACATATTACAAACTGCATCTCACATTTGTTTTACCCAAAGAAAATGACAAATAAAAAAATGGAAGTAAAACATCTTGTGTAATTTATTCGGGGTTGTTCACCAATTTCTTATTTGCTCCAGGCTGTAACATCAGGCAGGGACTGTTTCCAAAATATCATATTTTTTCTTGTGATACAGTTTTTCACAATCTTAAAAAAATGTCTGTTATTAGAGCAGATGTTCAAAGTCTACCTGGAATGTTCTGGAAATCCTCCTAAAGGAAATAGTTGAGAGAAGGGCAACAGACAACCACAGAAGATCCATAACTGGACTTAAAAACAGTTTGAATCAGGAGCCTCGAGGAGACATGCATATCGTTGCTACATTTCCCTCGAGGCAGGCAGTGTGTGCGAGCCTGACTATAATCTTGCCATAGACAGAAGCCCTCTGTTTGGGTGGGAGGCATTTTAAATCAGTTTTCTGAGATAGATCGCAATTTCTCCCATTTGCTTTTTGTTTCTGCCTCCTCCCTAACCAACTGCTTCTTCTTCTCCCACCACCTCCTTCAAGTTTGAAGCCATCAATTCATGTATTTAAATGTCCTTGAAAACTGAAAGTAATCTAGAAGGTTATTAGCATATGGTTATAAATGTTAATGGCCTGACACCGAGGATGGGCTTTTCCTTTCATGGATGTTGTGAACATTATGAGTTTAAAAGGGGAAAATCTTCCCCATTCAGAGTGTTGCCCTGGCCCTTCATTCACATGTCAGGAGCCCATTGTGTGACCAAACTTTGTCAGAGGCTTCTAGATGTTTAGTGGCAGCAGCTTGCCATTGAGAGCTGGGAAGAAGGCTGTTGAGGATGGGGAGAGTCTGGCCTAAGCAGCCAGGTGGTGGCCAACTGGCCAGGAACTGACAGACGATTTAACCTAACTAGGCTGTACAGTGAGGCCTGCGTTACAAAAGGCCCACATGTGTCCTTAGCAAGCTTCATTAACTCTTTTGGCTAGCACTCTACCCCTCTGACATATTAATTAGCTGCATTGCTTTCTCTGACTCCAATTTAACCTTTCTATTGGTCACTCAAGTTGATCCATTGGAAGCATTTAGATTAATATGTATGCAAAATTACTTGGAAAAATAACTGTAGGAGGAATAAAATATTCTCTGTCACTGGACTGATTTTATAATGAAATAATAATGATAAAAAAATGAGTGGCCATTAATATTTTACTGAGAAGGGTGGTCTATTCTGTATTGTTAATAAAGATAGGACATCAATTACTATGTAGTTATGTACCGTGATGGGTATAAAATTGTCTTCCTTTGTACTAATAACAAAGGAAAATACTATAAAACTATATTTTGAAGCTTTTTAAATTGTCTTAATGACAAGAGTTGACCTGGCCTTGGGAATATAAATTGACTCAGGTTTTTGAGCAATTTTTACAAATTAAAAGAAGTGTTAAGGGAAGGAAGTTATTATAAATATTTTTAAAATTATAAAAAGTCCAGAGCATTCAGAGTACATAAAATATTTCATATGTACATGGGTAGATCTGGATATGATGAATATATATATATCTATATTAGCTGATAAAACAGTGATGTGGTTTTTGCATAGTCTTTGCGATTTTGCATTTCATACATTTAGTACATTTCATAATCAACTGTTATATCACATAAACTATGACTATAGATGCAGAAGTATTACATTTCATGATGGATGGGCCTAATTTGTATATGTTGTTTGTTTTTCTTATAGAACATTTCTTGGTACAGTTGTTCTATAGATGTAGAATAATTTAGAAAAATCCAAAGGCCAAAAAGTGCATTTTCTATATGTGTACTTGGTAAGCAGTAAATCTTCAATGGTATAATATTTTAAACTTCTAACAGCAGATTAGTCTCCTGTCAAGTCCGCTGAGAGTTGGAAGTAGAAGCAAAAGAAAACTACCCATTAACACAGAGAACAAATGCAAGAAGAATATTATATAAAAATGATTCACAGATTTGTTATGATCATTTTCATTTCAGTTAATATTTATAGTTGATAAGTACCCCAAATTATATGTGTTGGTGAAATTTCCTCATTAAATACCACGGAGTCTCAGTGAGGTTTTTGTGGCACTGTCGTGGGTCATCTCCTTGGCCCTAGGTTTCCCATACATTTACACAGCAATAAAATAAGGATAATAATACCAGTCTTTAAAATGTATGAGTCTCCACAACTAGGAAGAAATCTGAATGGGGCTAATCAAGGCAAATATATGGTCATGGCCAATATGAATATTTTGTTACTGTTTTTATTAGGTGTATACGATTATTTGCAGTTATGTACAATGAACTTATTAGATTCTGTCTGTTCTGGGTTGGTCTCTTTAATCCATTTCTAAACAGTATGTGGACTTACATAATTTGCATATCACTCCAGAGGGTAAAATTATGGAAAGATTGATTAGATAGAGTATAATTTTACTGTATTCTAGCAAGTCTATCATTTTTTCCCTAAAGAATTCTTATCTTGAATGTAAATCAGAATTTATTATTACCCTTAAATTTCAAATTATAAGCTAGAGTCAACAGTCCTGGAAACACACATCTTGATAAAAAGTTAGTCTTCCTTTTTTCTAAGCATCAGATGAAATTATGAAACAAGTATCAGAGTACATTTGTAGAGGTAATAATACACTTTAAAGCCAGGAAATTGGGAAAGATTGTACACTAGTCAATTTATTCAAATGTCAAAAGAATATAAGATTTTCTGGTTCTGAATTAAAAAAAAAATCAAACCAAGCTTTGTACTTTTGACAACAGCATTTACAAAAGAATGTGACACATTCTGTTTGTCTCAGTTTAACTAGGAATATACAACAAACACTGTGTACCCCTGTGTAATTCATTTTTAATTAAACCAAGCTTTGCGGATATGATGACAATGGTTTTTGTAAGGGGATAAAAAAGTAATTGCATTTTTATTTGACCCTGAACCTTTCACCTGGAGAAATAAACAAGAGTTGGTTGTATTTGGCAATAGAATGTTGACTTTGAAAATATACCCCTTTTATTTGATGTGATATAAAAAAATGCTTAAACAAATTGGGTCACAAGTGCCAGCACTTGATAATTTAAAGTGTTGTAAAAACAATTGGTGTTTACAAGTACAATTTGCTTCAGGAAAATTTGGCACCACTTTAACTTGGAAAAGTGTCAATATTTTATGATATATTTTTATACCAGCCATGCTCATATTACAAGATCCATTCCAAGTACAAGTTCTAGACAACTTTAAACTATTCATTTAAAGTTGTGATTTACAGGTGTATTATAGTTACTTGTTATTTATTAAAGCTCATCATTTTAAAAAATTAAAACACAAGAATAGGTATATATATATATATGTGTGTGTGTGTGTGTAAGGTTTATTTTGAACTGTGTTAAATATTAACTTTTTAAGATTTTTAAATAAATTGGTAAACTTTTATTTCATTCTAATAGACTTTTAAATTGCTATTTCTAAATATTATGTTTTGAAATTTTCAATTTTAAATATTTTATTCCTGCAAGTGAGTTATAATATTTTTCTTAAAGGAAAGTTTGAAGTTTCCTTTTGGTTTCAGAACCATGCCTGTGATTCTATTCTGGTTCCTTCATATTCTGAAATTTCAGGTATTCTAAAAGAGAAGTTATAGGAAGAAGATGAGAAAGAAGAGGAGAGAATGGGGAGGAAGAGGAAGAGGAGGGCAGCAAGGCCATTCTGTTCTCCAGGATTTAATTTCTCTTTCCGATTAGTTTTACTGTTTTGTTGCTTTTAAGTTTTGTTTGTTTTGACCACCACCCCCTCCAACTGATTCTATCTTGATTGTAACTTTCTTTTTATATTACTTGAAAGTTTCATATTAGTTTTGAATGATATTTTTTATATTATCATAGAGAACCTAAATCTTCTAACATCTCATGCCTTTTCTGTATTGGTGATGCAAATTTCAAACCATTCCAATTTATGGATGTCAGTTAATATTTATATTTCATATAACATAGTCAAAAATTATGGATGTTCTAGTCAAAAACTTGACTTGGAGATATCTTTTTAACTTACTTTTTATTGTTGTCCTAGCCATTTAATTTTTTTAGCTCTCAGTAAACTCACTTGTAGAATGAGAGTTACTCATTCTACATAACTCACAGAATTGTGTGACAATATTTTATAAAACATTTTACAAATATTAACTGCTTTAAATATTCCTGAGGAGAGGATTCTAACAAATGTATTTATGTCAATAAATATGTAAAATATTTGTCACTGCTGGAGTTTTATGTACATTACTTAGAATTTTTCTGAAATATACTATAAGCAAAGAAACTGAGGGAAATAAATAAAATTCAAGGATGACTTTCAAAATGTATAATTTCATTTACCGATGGGAAATTATACATTTTGAAAGTCATCCTTGGATAAATGACTGGATCAAAAAACTATGGTACATTTACACAATGGAATTCTATGCTGCAGAAAGGAAGAAGGAACTCCTACCCTTTGCAACATCATGGATGGAACTGGAAAGCATTATGCTGAGCGAAATAAGCCAGGCGGTGAAAGACAAATACCACATGATATCACTGTTAACAGGAATCTAAACAACAAAACAAACAAGCAAGCAAAATATGACCAAAGACACTGAAATACGGAACAGGCTGACAGGGACCTGAGGGGAGAGGGGAGAGAATCACAGGGGAAAAGGGGAAGGACTCACATGAACAAGTATAAAGGACACATGGACAATAACTAAGGTGGGGGGCGGAAATGGGAGGGAGGTGGGGAGCACTGTGGGGGCAGGGCTGGGAATATAAGACAGAAAACTGTACTTGAACAAGAATTAAATAAAAAAGCAAAAACAAAAAAATATATAATTTCAATTTTCTATGAAATTAAAATAAAGGCTTTTTTTAGTGTTTCAGACACTCATACAATAATGAATATACACAAAACACAGTTATAAGACACATATCACAAATATACATGCACAATTTTCCTAGACACTGATGAATAATTTATAAAATTAAAAGGTTTGCCTACATGTCATATAGCATCCAGGGCCGATGTGTGTGTGTATGTCTCAGGTCTATCCCCTCCCAAAATATTTGTAATTTTCCTAAATATTTTAAGAGTAGTTTTTCTTTTTATGTTTGATGCCATATCTTAACAAACATTTTTACCTCTATGATTGTGCAGAATGCAAGCCAGCTACCTGACAACAATTCTGTGCAGCAGGCCTGCAGGAGCCCCTTGTCTGGATGCTGTGCTTGGCTTGGTGTGCTCTGACAACTGAGTGTTGAAATCTCTGGGGGGGCAACCAGGCGGGGCTGTGAGTCTGGTGCATGGACTGCCTGCCTCCATTGGAACTCTAACAGTAAAAAAAAAAAGAATAAGATTTCTCTCTTGTACAGTTGCCTTCTCTTTCAATTTGACATTCTCTCTCCTGTTGGTAAGATTTCAGTCAACTTCCAAAACTGACAGTGGCTGACAGCCCACTCGCTGCACATGGGGAGGGTTACCTTCCTCCACTTTCCCTTTAGATTTCAGTTTTGTGAAAAGGTTTTGAAATTATCAATTAGATTTAGTACTTAGTTTGTTACAAGGAGTTTTGCCACTCAAAAAGACAGAAAATGTAAAAATAGCAAACATTCTGTGTCGGTTCACATTAGTGGTTCCAAGTTACAGGCACTGTTTACCACAGAACCCGGCACATTTCCCTTCGGCGAAGTGTGGCCCTGCTGGCAACATTTGGTGTGTTTTGTTTGTGTTTACTGTTATTTGATGCCTGTTGTATATCCTTTTCTTCCACTCCTTTTTGTCTTACTCACTTTTTCACTCTTTTTTACATACTGTGTCATTCGAGTAATTGTTGATTTGTTACTTCATTATACACCAAATTTTTCAAATAAGCTTGAGGCACAAAGCAAAAATATAATATTTAAAGATAGTGGAAGCAATAGTCCCCAAAAGAATCAAAGTATTGGAGAAAAATGCAAAGGTATGGATGATATTAACATCTATTTACTCAAGTATAATTTCTATTTCTATTTTGATTTTAGCATTGAAACTTCATTTGTTTATGGATAGTCCTAAAATATTGACAATAATTCTATTAGTCTGCTTAACGGTACATTTTTTCTCTAGCATTATGACCCATAAAATACTGATAATTAGGAGTGAACAATATATTGAGGGTTTATTATCAAAAGGGCCATGTAGCCGTTTTTTATGTGTAAACTTTTTAATTCATTTTTAAAATATTCATTACAACTTATATTTTTGTGTGTTCTCTATGCTTTTCTATCATTTTCTATTTAAAAATTTATGTTTTCACATATATTATAATTGATGTAGGAATTAGAATTGGAAATCTGTCAGTGGAATCATATGTCATTGCAAAGACATGCCAAGTGTTTTGAAAGAAATTCTTGTTCTGAACTTCTAGACCTCAGGCAATAACAGCCACCATGAATCCAGTACTCATTACTATGCATGGTACAATGGCTATGAATTTTATGGATGGGGCAGATTTTATGTTAGTTATTTTAGGTGCATTAAAATATATTTTAAGGACTTTCTGTGTTGTAAGTATTGTTTATTATTTATCGATAATGTAGTTTAATATTTTAATTATTAATATTTTCATAACTTACATTTTAAAGGATCCACAGTTTTAAAAGCACTTTTAAAAACTTACCTTCTATTTAGTTTACATTTTAGGGGTAATTTAATTTATATTTTAATTTATATTTTAGGGATAAATAAGAGTAATAAAGATTATATTTTATCAGGTGCTACTTATCAATAGCATTTGAATTCTGACATTAAAACTTTTTCCCTATATTTAAGATCAAAATTTTATTACCTGTGGTTATCATAAATCATACCATAAGAAGATAGTCAATAAATATGTGTGGTATAGAAACTATAGGTGTGACATATTATTAGTGTGTGATCTTTTTCTAAAAGCAAGGTGCACAAGCTATATCACATATTGTATTACACATTTTGCTTTTATTCCCATTTATCTTGAAGAATATAATTTCTTCATTTCCTTTTCAACTATTTAAAATTTTTATTTGTGATTTTTTCCAATGTTGAATTTTTCATGTGCATTTTCCTATTTTGCTAATGACATTGTGATATGATGTTGAGCAATAAAATGATTTGGGAGACTAATTAATAGGTCTTTTACTAATATTTTTCCAGTGTAATTCTGATCTCTACATCTTTGATTTTCCCTCAATTATCACAGGGGAGGGTGTAGAGAAGGTTATCAGAGAAGGGGTTTTAAATAGGTCTAATTAAAGAGAAAGAAGTGGCAGCTTTAAGAGTGAGTTACCATCTGATTTTATTTCTGATATTTGACTTCTGAAGTAATAGAACACATCTTTCATCATCTAAAAAGAAAAACATCATGATCCATACTGAAGTGCTCAGGGATCTTTGTCCAGACTAGTCCAAATACATTTACATTTACGAGGGAATGTAAATGTATAAAGTTCTAACCTTCTCTCATCTCTGTTTGCATTGAGGTCACTGGTGGGGCAGAGCAGGGAACTATGTGGGTAACTGTAGTGAAGACAGCCTTTGAGCCAATGCTAAGTGTTATGTTCAAATGTTGCCAATATTTTCGAACTCTACTACAAAAAGAAAAAAAATCTTCAAGAAATGTGGACAATGAATTCCTTGTCTAGCTCCTTTTTTACTTTTTTCCTATTAACACAGAGTCACAAACGTGTGTTACCAAGTCAAACACACTCACACTTGTAGATACATGTTCCCAGCAGGGTTTCATTTGTGTTCCGTGCTGCGGTTTGCTGAAAAACCCTCTCATGTGTGTAGTTGTTTTCATTTTTTAGCTTGTCACAGCATGAAATCAGGGTCTCACGGAGGGCTTTTTTTCACTACCTTGAAACTTACAGGCTAAGTGATTTGAATGTCTGAATATGCAGGGCTATAGCTCAAATGCGGTTTGTTTGTTCCTATCATTTCCTTCTATGAGCGACTAGAAAAGTCACAGTAAAACAACGTGTTATGTAGTTGATGTTCAGATAACCTGTTCTTTTTGTTTCTATGTTTTTCCAGGACAGAGTGAATAATTTCTTTCCTAATAATCCTCCAATGCATAGTATACCAGTTACAAGATATCCAAAGGGGTGCACACTAAAAAATGATTTCATTAAAGCTTCCCTTTCCTTCCTCATTTCAAAATTATCTTAGAGAGACCAGTGTTGACTGTGAAATGTTTAGACATTGTCATTGATACAATTCCAAATCTAATGTTTCTTTTGTATGGTTTCCACTCAACCATAAACTGGATCAGAAGTTAGTTTCTCTTGATTTTCAAGGATATATACTCAGTTCCCCAAAAAGAAAGATGTGACTGTGCCCTTAAAGTTATACCATGTTTATTTACTGACTGACATGCAACTGGTTAGGAAGCCACAGCTTCATGTTGCTTTGGGTCATTATGTTGTTTTGACATTACGCTTATTTTACAGTAATCGGCATACTAAACAGAGGGGAGTTCGCTCATATCTGTAAAAAGACGGCTATGAAAAGCAGCAGTTTAGTAGCATTACAAGGCCAAGAAAGATTAAGGTTTACTTGCATTGTGGTGCAGCTGATAAAACAATTGGACAGTTGCCAAGATTCCTCGACTTCAGCTTTGTCATTTATTTTATTCTGTCATTATTTTTTAACAGAAAAAAAAGATTTATTTCTATGAAACTCTGAGGTAGTAAACCTGTACTTTGCATGAAAAAAATTTTCTGGAAAGTAAAATGCATATAAAAATGCTCCAGCAATTTCACTTTATGTAGTTTGCTAAGACTCACTTATACAGGAGGAGCTAAAATAACTTTCAGAGTTAAAAATATTTTTTTCAGGGCTTTTGACCAAGATGTGGACAAACCAAGTATATGGTTAAACACTTTAAGTAGAACACTGTCCATATTCTTTAACATACTGTAATTGAAATTTGTTTTCATAGTTTTGAAAATGCTTCTTTTTATTTAAACATAAGTGCTTCTATGTTATGATCAAGCAATTTATGTTTGACATATTTTAAAATAACCTCCTAGATTTATTATTTAAACTACTTTCTTAAGCTACCTGTTTTTTTTTACACTGCATTTTAGTGTTTTTTAGGCTTTCCATAAACTTACAGGTATTTATTGGATGCCTCTCTTGTTCTCAAAACTGTTTTAAGCATTTTGAGAAATGCTGAAGAATTCCTGAGAAGGTTACAATCTAGCTGTAAAATTATAACAGAGATAGTAAATACATGGACAACGACTCTTTTGATTTCTACTGAAAATTTTTCTTACAGCAAAAGGTAGCGATTGTATACTGATTTACATACATCAGATTTGTTAATGAACTGAAATTTTTGAAAAAACATTCAAATAGATCTATTTGTTAGGTAATCAATAATCATCTTAAAAGAAGATGAAGCCGAACACTTTTTTAAAATTAAAAGACAATGTGATACATTTCCATCGTCCACCTTAGATTTCTGTGTGTGTGTGTGTGTGTGTGTGCATGTGTGAAAATATGATCTGTACTGATTTTACACTTGGCTGTTCTGGTTTTAAAGGATGAACTACAGGCTATGTATTTTCTCTACTGATTTGTGCTTATTAAATACTTTTCTACATGAAAAAACAAAGACACTTTGATGGAGACTGCAGTAGACATTTTAAATATGGAATACTGTGTGGTGTTTTAAACCTGTTGGACTTCCTAAATTTTTAGTGCAATGATCAATAAGCATGCCTTAAATATTATCCACCTGCATTGAAAAGTATCATTTCTAGCTACATGATTTGAGGAGTGCAGGGAATAAAGAAAATTTCTTGTTCAAAAGTTATGAACAATTTTAATACAATGATAACAGAGCATTCACCCAAACACAGGCCACTCTGCTCAGACACAGAGTCCTGCTCTGCCGTGCAGGTCACAGGCCCAAAGTGCCAACGCTGCAAAGCACAGAGGGGTGACGCTGCAAAGCACAGAGGGGTGAAAGTCTTGAGTCAGACCTGGTTTCCAACTCTTCAAATCGCCATTCCTTGGCATAATACTAGCACCTTCTTTAAGAACTGCCCTGGTGATTAATGAAATACTGTATACAACCTATGTAAGCAAACATGGGCTCTTAGAGATCATTTGGCAAATGCCAATTGTTATTTCCTTTCTCATTTATGTGTTACCTATATTTCACTAAATTTTTCTCGTGCTGTTATACGTTTCACTTTTCTTCCATGTCTTTTTTCTTCATTTTTTTCCCTTATGATTTTAATCAGTCCCTTCCCATGTCACTCCTTTCATTGAAAAACAAATGTGGGCCTTGTACCGCCCTTCATTTGCTACAGCAAGGGCATGTCTTCCTGGTGGCACTTTTCTGTCCCAACCAGGGTTCCATTCTGACAACATATTTTTCTTCAAATTGACATCTGTAAAAGATCAGTCCTGGAATGTGTAATTGCTAGTTGTGCAGCCTGTGAAGTACAGAAAATATGGCTGTTGATCATGGAGAGTGGCTCAGTCACTGACTGAAGTTTAAATACACAGCAGGCCCCCCTTATCGGAAGGTATGCGTCCGAGCACCAACGCTGGATGCCTGAAATAGAGGGTACTACTGAGCTTTCATCTTTTCTCTTAGAGGCAGCACTGTATAGCTTCTTTTTGGCATGCCCGAATTGCCAGCATCACTACTCTTGTGCTTTGGACCTATTATTGAGAAACAGAAGGTTTACTTGAGCACAGGCACTGCAGTACTGGAACAGTCACCTGATAACTGACATGGCCATTTAGTGACTGACAGGCAGGCAGAATGTAGAGCACAGCTGCTAGACAAAGGGAAGATTCCCATCCTGGGCAAGATGTGGGGGTGAGTGGTGGAGGAGGATGGTATGAGATTTCAACACTCTATGTAGAATGATGTGTAATTTAAAACTTGTAAATGGTTTATTTCTAAAAATTTTCTTTTAATCTTTTTGGTTAACCGCGAGTAACTGAAACAACAGAAAATGAACCTGCAGATATGGGTGAATTACTATATAGGGTTATCTTCTAAAATAGGAATGCATTTATAATTTGATGTAGGAAATCTATAGTTTGAATATATGTTCAATTGGCTCTCCATATAGTTCAGGTAAATTTCTACTCACTGAAGAAATTTTACAAGATACATCTTGCATTATTCCATGAAGAGGAAAATGTTAAAGAATGATGAAAAACAAAAGGAAAAGTCAATGCATATACAAAATTTAAACAGAATAAATTATGGCTTAATCAGCTTTTAAAGTAATAGGTATTAGCCCTGGCCAATGTGGTTCTGTTGGGTGGAGCATTGTCCCGTACACTGAAAGGTTTCCAGTTTGAATCCCAGTCAAGGCACATGCTTGGGTTGCAGATATGGTCTCTGGTACAGGTATGTGAAGGCAGCCAATCTCTCCTCTCTCTCTGTCTCCCCTTCTCTCTCTGAAAGCAATGAAAAGTGTGCTCAGATGAGGATAATACATGTATAAATAAATTATAGGTATTGAATTGTGTTATAATTCAATAATAATTATTCAATTATTATTGAATAATTCTTTTGCTTTACCTGGAAATACTTTATATGTATATGAAAGTTTAGGTGTAACTAACATAAATTTAGCATATCTTTCTACTTCTGTAATGATGTTAGGAAAGTTATTCCCCACTCACATGTTTTTTGATAAACTTGGATGAAAATCATCCTATGTGACATAAAACTCCATGAACTATGTTTTCCACCTCACATAGTATATGTTTACTTTGTTTTTAAATGTTTTTAATGAAAATTATCTGTGATAAGTAGCTTGGTCTTTAGATTGGAATACGCAAAGCACTCACTGATACTTGTTAGAATGTCAGACATTTCTGAATCTGAAAAGAAAACTGATTACAAATATGATTTTAATTTGGAGATTCAAAGAGTTAATTCTTGAAGTCAGATTTTCAGTATAGAGTAAAATCATCCAAGTTTTTATTTTAAAGATTTTATT
Organism: Sturnira hondurensis; assembly: GCF_014824575.4. NCBI lineage: Eukaryota > Metazoa > Chordata > Mammalia > Chiroptera > Phyllostomidae > Sturnira > Sturnira hondurensis. The sequence goes on along the minus strand of NW_028083059.1, from coordinate 12,416,403 downwards.
TATTTATTTTTTAAACAGAGGGGAAGGGAGAGAAAGGGAGGGTGAGAAACAGCAATGTGTGGTTGCCTCTGGCACTACCCTACTGAGGACCTGGCCTGCAACCCAGGGTTGTGCCCTCACTGGGAATTGATCCTGTGACCCTTTGGTTTGCAGGCCAGTGCTCAGTTCACTGAGCCACACCTGCCAGGATAAAAATCTTCCAAGGTTTTTATGATAACCCTGATAATTAAAGTAATTATTCATATTCCACTATATGCATATTCAATTATATATATGTGTATATATATATATATATTAAGTGTGTACTTATACCTCTGAATGTATTGAACAATACATTGAAATTAAATATAGGTTAAAAATAGGACCACATAAAGTGGAATTAAATTTCTAATTTATGTCTGCCTCGGATACTTTACAGAGACCTTGGAAGTGTTTATTCCATTTTGGGTAGTCCTTACTATTGACTAAATATTTGTATCTCCCACAAAATGTGTATGTCGAAGGCTAAATCTCCAATGTAATGGTATTTGGGTGTGGGCCTTTGCAAGGTACTTAGGTAGTAAAGACTGAGCCCTCTTGAATTGGATTAGTGTCCTCCTAAGAAGAGATAAGAGAGAGAGAATCTCATTCTCTGCTGTCTGTTGTGTGGGGATACCATACCGGGAAGATGGTTACCTGCAAATCACCAAGTGGGTCCTTACCAGACACTACATCTGCTGTAACTGTGATACTGGACTTTCCGGTCTCCAGAATTGTGAGACATGAACATTTGTTGTATTATCCCCCAGTTCATGGTGATTTGTTAAAATGCTCTGTGCTGACTAAGACAACCCTGGATCATGCTTTGGGTGGGATCTATACAATTTGGTCTTTTCTCTTGCTGTACCACTCCATCAAAGACTCAAAAATGTGTTCACATCATCCTCTTCACACGGTAAGTTAAGCCTATACAACTTTAATATTTTAATTTTTCCATCTTGCACCTCTTCTTCTTCTCTATCACTCAAGTCCTCACCCAGTCATTGCCAAGTTTGAAATATCCTTTACACTCACACATAGATACGCACATAATTACACAGTTTAGCTCAATGGTGATTTAATATAATCTACAAGACTGAATTTGTTTATAAAAGATGGATGAATTTTATGTCTTTTTTATTAATATAATGACTTTTCAAAGAATTTATGTCATTTTTAATTTATGAGCAGAAATCTTGAGTTTGTTGCTCTGTATGTTTTTTGAATGACTCAAGAGATAACTGTCTATTTTAAGAACTGTGAAGAAACTACAGATTTTTTTATACTGGTTTTCTATCTGTAATTCCTTTGTTAAAGGCTAGACTTGAATAGAATTATGATTGCAAGGTTTTTGAGATTCTGTAAATTAAATAAAATCACTAAACCTTAAATGACCAGTTAAATATCCTATGAATATAAAAATGTTTTAAGGGTATAAATTTTTATAAGGGCGAATGCTATTTGCCTTTGCAGTCGAAATAGGAGCATGAGGAAGAGCATGTAAAAGTAGCTGAGTAACTGGTTGACTTAAGTAACTTCATCCAAACGGAGGTCCCTTTGCAGCACTGGTATCGCAGTAAGTTACAGGCACAAGGATTTAATGGCATCAAAACCATCGTCCTCTGTTTGTACTTGAAAGACTTCCATTCATTGAGTTGGTAGTTTACACGGGAATTAATCCAATTATATTCCAGTTGTTTTGAGTTTAGTTTAGATATTCCATAACTAATCCTACTTCTAATAATCATATGCAGAAATTACAAAGCAGCAGTCAGTAAAGAACTTCAAAATAAATGAGCTCTGGAACAACCAAACTGTTATATTTTTAGGAGTATAATCCAAAATATAAATGCATGCTGAAAAGGCATTTAAAAATTAATAATACATACTGCACACATGATACTCAATTTTTTTCATGTCAGAATTTCTGGTATCCCTTGTGATTGTTAAAACAAAGTAAAATAAAACTCTTGAAAGTGAAATAATTTTACAGTCCCCCTGCTTTTCTAATTAAGCTAAGTGTTTTATAGTAAGATGAGGATTGGGAATCATATGGAAAAATAGGGGCTTATGAAAAGGGAAAGCATCAGTGATATTAGGATCCAAAGGGAGAAACTGTTCTTCCCAGGATTAAATCGTCAAAGTGTCCCCGAATCGTCTGTCTGTCCCTAACAGGGAGTTTGATTTCTAATCTTTGGAAAGCATATTCTTGATTTCTGTACATCCAAAATAGAACAGCTAACTTTCTTTGCATGTTTCCTAGTTCTTGTTTTGATATGAAGTTTTAGCGTTTATCTTCATGTGTCCTTTGAAGACAGTGTATGGCTATGAATGTGCACCTGTTATCAAGGGGCATCTAAAATTCTAAATGTTGAAACATTATGCTCTCTCTTAATATATAACTTACAGTGAAACAGTTTCATGTATAATTGTAAGAAAGTTCAGGAAAGTTTTAGCTTTTTCTCTAAAAAATTGTGTTTATTTTTTCCACTTAAAAATAGATCAAATATCTTTTTAGATTTTGGAATTTTTGTAAAGAAATCTAAAAGTTAATCACCCTGCTGTCTTTTGGATGCTTACTGATCCGTCTGATGGCTAATGCACCATTAGCTTTGAATGAAATGGGCATTTAACTGGGTAAGTATGCACAAAGGGACTTATGTCTGATACATATTTAGTAAATGAAGAAATAGAGACTTCTGGAGAATCAAGTAACTTACCAAATGTCACAAAGACATCATTAGAATCAGAATTAGAATTCAGTTCTCTTCTTATTTTCTCATCACTCTCATCCACCAATATTTCACTGTTGCCTGAAGGGCTATGTCTTTTATGTCTGCTTAGGGCTAAAACTTGAAGAAGCTATGGAGTAGGTGACATTTAAAGAACACTTTGTTTCTCTAGTTATACCCTCTCATTTTCACATCATGGGGTCCCCACAATTTCCACACAGGTCTGCCCTTTCACCCTATAATCAGAGTATTCTGGGTTTACATGTTCACACTGTTATGCAAATGCAGTTTAGGTTTAATATACTATCACACACAGGATGTGGCCATGTTCTGTTGTTTAATAAATGGTATTTTGAGAAGGAGATCACTTTCTTGTCATTCAAATTTGAAGCATACAAAAACAGCCTATTTTCTTTTTTTTAAGTTTTAAAAAATATATATTTATTTATTTTTAGAGGGGAAGGGAAAGAGAGATGGAGAGAAATATCAATGTATGGTTGCCTCTCGTGCATTCCCTGCTCGGAACTGGCCTGCAACCCAGGCATGTGCCCTGACTGGGAATCGAACCACAGTTGTTTGGTTTGAAGGTCCGCACTCAGTCCACTGAGCTACACCAGCCAGGGGAAAAGAAAAAACAAACAAACAAACAAACAAAAAACAACAGTCTGTTTTCTTTGCAAGAAAATTCTCCTTTCCTTCCTTCCTTCCTCCCCTCCTTCCCACCCTCCTCTTCCAGCTCCTCTTTCTTCTCTTCATCTTTCTCCTCCTCTTCTCTCTCTCTCTCCTCTGTATGAAGAGGTACAAGTCTTTTATTCAAATTCTACTGTTTGCTTCTAGAAATAAAAGACTAAATTACAACATTATGTTTTTGATTAGTACAATTAGTGGTGTCCATGTTCTCTTTTAAATTTTTTAAAATCTTTACCCAAGGATATGTTTTATTGATTTTACAGAGAGAGAGAGAAAGAAAGGGAAAGAGGAATAGAGGGAGAGGAGGAGAGTAAGGGGGGGTGGAGAGATGTGAGAGAGAAACATTTATTGGTTGCTTCCCTGACCGAAGATCAAACCCTCAACTTTTTGGTGTATGGGTTGATGTTACAACCAACTGAGCCATTGTCCAGTACATCTATCTTTTCATATAAACTTCTCTCAGTAAAATCTCTGTATTATCATGAGATATTAATCTGTTGTGACAGTAGATTGTGACTTCCTCAAGAGCTAAGTAACTTACTGTACTTAGTCTAAGAGGCCCAGGAACCTGTCTAAATACTTCTGTTCATCTGTATAATAGTGTAAGCTTTACCTATTAATATATACCCCTGGTTTAATGAAATGCATACCAGATGGTAAGCCACCTACAACTTAGTTTGCATTTTTTCTTTTAAATTCTTTTTTTATTATTTCAAAAGAAAACCTTCTTAAACTTATGTTCCACTGTCACAAATTCAATGATGTGACATGAGTGCAAGTCACACTTCACACCGAGAAGTATTTTCTGATATTTTGTTAGTTGTGCTTGCATAGTACTGCCAATTACATTTATTAGCCCCAAATATTAAACAGCTGGCAGAATTCCATTGTGTATAAATAAGACATTTGAGACCTGGACAAGTGCCATTTTGAATACAGCCAGCTGGTGCTTTTTACAGTTTCATTCAGCCTAGCAGTACTGATTCCACAATGCATTCAGTGTTTAGGTAAATGACAATAGGAAAACATGCTGTGAATGGGGAATTCTATAGGAAATTCCACTGTGTAGAAATATAACATTTCAAAGATTTGCTAAACCAAGGATGTGATACAGTATGCACCTGTTTGTTGAATTTGTTGAATAATTTGTTACCTGAGCTATGTTTTTAATCTTAGTTTTCTATGTTCCCATTTTGTGAAGCTGAGTTACACCATGCCAATAATTGCTACTTTGTCAGTTTTTCTTTTCTAATTAAATTAAAATTCCTTTTTTCAGGAACCTTATGATTTATATTAATCAAAGTAATGTATTGAACTTAACAATGTGCAGTTTAGATTCTCACATCTTATAGTGGGTGAATTTATTTTTTCAGAGTCCTACAGATTTTAATTTTTAATGTTTGCTCATATTATCATGTACATATTCTACTTTTGTTATTAAATAGACACAAAAGCCCATCACGTTATTACATCAAATTAATATTTGTAAAATGATATATATCATTATTGCATTAGATCAAATATGCAGATAAATGTTGGTACAGTGACTTGAAGATTTTAGAATATAGTAAATTTGAAGTAACTGTTAAAAACTCTAAATGAAATGATGTATTTTGACTTATAATTACAATTCTAAAAATAGGCCCTTGTTTTGATTGGTTATATATTCCTAGAATTCATTGATAAATATCCTACAAAACATATGCATATATATATGGTGTGTGCATTTGTGGGTGTAAAAAGTCTAAAAGCATGCAGCAGTCTTGTCACTGTAGGCCCTTCCCTGAAATAAGGGGCCGTGACATAGCTCTGTGGCATTCCTGAAAGGAGTGGGCTGAAGAATGCAGCATAACCATTTTCTTGGCTTGTTAAAAAATAAATCTATTATATTTTCATTAATTAAAAAATCTCTTAGCACCTCAATCTGTTTTTTTGACATCTCTAAATATATTTTAAACTCTTATTGGTATATACTAAATAAAAACAATCTGAAGAAACACAGAATTGTAATTGGCAACATAAAACAACTTACATTATTTTAATAATAAAAAGTAAAGCTATCAATACATGTCATTTTGCTCTTCATTTGTTTTGTGATTTAATGATTTGCATACAAAAATAAATGAATTCATTATTTTTCATAGTTATCCCTTTAATATCTCTATATAAAATACTTGCTGAACAAAATGTTTTTGAAAAACAAGTAGGTGAAAGACATGCAGGAAGGAGTGAGCCAGCTAAAGTCCATTCTGTAATCAGCACACCAGTGACGTTCGTGTCCCCCAATACAGGAGCTCTGTCCTGAATGCTCACTGTTCTCTTCTGGTAGGAGCATTTGACAAGGCTCATGGTTCATTCATCTTCTTTTTCTAGAGACTTTTTCTTCATTTGGTGTCAGAGCACAATTTTCACAGTTCTCCTGCTTTACTTGACATTTCTTTTTAGGCTCATTTGCTCAATTTTCCCAGTATTCTTGATTTATTATATTGGAAGAACTCCAAACCTACTATTTAAATATTTTTTTCTGCAGTTATTTTCTACCCAGTATTACCATCTATATAGTGACAAGCCCTGTTTTCATTGTAACTGTCATGATTTTGTTTCTGAATTTCAGACTCGGAGAGCTTTTTGTCATCTTCGCTTGGAAATCAACTACTTCATAATAAACATATCTAAAATATCTTCATATTCCTTTGTCACATTTGTTCCTCCTGTAGTCAGTCATCTCTAGCTTCATTAATAGTTTCCTTCCTCACACCACTCAGATCTCTGCTCATAACAGTTAATCAGCACTGTGGTCCTTGACCACTGTCTCCATTACTCTCTTCCATTTTCCGTTATCTGCTCTCTCTCCCCCGCTAGGAAGTAAAAGTTCCATGGAACTTCACAATTTTCTGTGTGTTTTTTCCAGTGGTTCTATACCAAGTCTTGAATATTCTCTGGTTCATAATTAACCCTTAATAAACACTTTGAATGGATCGGATGTAAGACTGTAATAAGTGCTTCCCTCGTGTTCTACCCAGACCAGATGCTTGCACACGGTGTTAAATGGATTCCAGTCTGCTTAGAAAATGTTTTTTAGATTTTCTGAAGAGAGTATATATTAGTCCTTCTCAAGAATATGAAGAAAACTAAAGAAAAAATTGATTATACATTATAAAATGAGAAATATACCATACACTATAAGTGATATAAGTAGGGTTTTAGTATTAATGTCCAAATTTTCATTGCATTAGTATTAATATCCTATCCTACATTCTGAGTATATTATTGAAAATTATACTAAGGGACCTAACTAGTAGCTATATTCTGAGCTACATTTCTCTTCCTGAAAAGTTTTGATTTTAAGAAGATGTTCCTTTGAACTGCTCATTGCCCCATAACAACCTGTTCTGATGTAATTCTTTTTATTCCAGAAAAATAAGGCTTGCTTTCATTTGCAATATTTTTCACATCAGTCAGTCTTTTAAAACAGTTAGTCTTTTAAAACAGTTACTGTAAATATTCTAATTTTAACAATGGAATGAGTAAGAGGACATTCCGTTTGCTCAATATGCTCTGTAATGTATTATGACTATGTCTTCCTTTGGGCAGTAGCTCTGCTGTTTTCTACCCAGATATAATAATGGGAAACAAACTTTAAACTCAGCTACTTTTATTTGGAAGAATAATTTCAACAGCTGAAAACAGGTCTCTCATTGTACAGAAACTTGGCCTCTAAGACACTTCCTGTGCAATGCTATTAAACATCCCCCATCTGTAGCAGTTCAAGGCTTTACTGCTTAACTATTTCATAACTACTTAACCTAAAGGCTATATCTGCTTCTTTGAGATATTTTATATATTATATTAAAATTGGCTCACATTCTATTCATCTTTTTAATGCTTGCTTGGCAATGCTGAATAAAGAAAAATATTTAATGGCTCTTGACTCACTGAATTATAATAAAAAGTCTTATTTTTTTAAATTCTCATTCGAGCTCTGCCAGGCCTACCTATGAAAACAGATGAACCAAGAATTTTGAAGAATATAATAACTCAGCTAATTAATTGGGTATCTATAAGTATGAAGTTTATTTGAAAACTAAACTTTTAAACTTTTTGCATAAACATTATTATATGGTTAATTATTTGCTAAGGTTGTTGTGCCAAAGAATCACAAACTGTGCAGCTTAAACAACAGAAATTTATTTTCTCACAAGGTCTAAGTCCCAGATCAAGGGGTTGACAGGGCTGGTTCCTTCAAGGGCCGTGAAGGAAAAACCTCTTCCATGCCTGTCTCCTCGGCTTGTACATACTTGTCTCTACCCTGTGTCTTCACATAGTACGTGTCCAAACTACATCTTCTCATAAGGAACCCAGTTATATTGGATTTGGGATCTCCTTAACAACTTTATTTTAATTTAATTCTCTTAAAAACCCTGTCTCCAAATATGCTTACATCCTGAGACACTGAGGGTTAGGACTTCATCTTGTGAATTTAGGGAGGGGACATGATATAGCCCATAACACATGATTAAATTTTACCTCTTTCATGTTCCTTTTATTGGAAGAATTAAAATATAACGTTCCCCCTTTTCAATTGAACAAATATGTTGATAACCCCAGCTAGACATTATGAGATTAAAAAAACAATTGCATCCAAAAAATTAAAGTGGAATTTTTTTCTCTAGCTTACTACAGTTGTTTTGAGTCTCCATGGACCCAACCAGCTTTGTATCTTTGTATAATCTACTCCTGCAAATATATAAATGGTCAAGCACTTCACTCGATTCTGCAGCTACACACAGAACTTGTACTCTTAAAGACATTTACCTTCAGGAAAAACGTAACCTCTTTAGAGAAAAAAATACTTGAGCAAATCAGTGTAGTATGAGGTAATACAAAGAATAGTGGAACTATTTAGGGAGTGATGGAAGTGCACAGCTGAGGAGCAAGTGACTCAGTCTCAGTGGGAGGGAGAGCAATCTAAACCAACAAGGTGTCATCTGAGTTGGGATTTAAAGATCAAGGAGTAGCTCACTGAGTAGGCACGGGATGCAGCGGAGCAGGGGAAAGAGGAATTTTGATTTCTGTGTAAGGGGCAGAGTGGCACAGAAGTGTCTTTTGGAACTGCCTCTCCTCTCCCCACCCCCAAATAGTAATAACCACCAGATGAGCAAAACCAAATTGGTACAGAAGAGTGATTAAGAGTCCAGTCTGTGAACTTGAGTGCTGGAGTTCCAGTCTCCTGTGTGCCACATCCTAGTGTGGTATTTTACTGATTTTTTTTGGTAGCTTAATGTCTTTATCTGTCAGAAGGAGATATTAATAATTTTTAATTCTGTCAATTAATTCTGAGTATTAAATTAGATTATACATAAAAATACCTTAGGAAAGTGCTCAAAAATATTTAGTGCGTGATCATGTTGGGCAGTAAGTAAGCCTGATGACATAATACCAACATTCAAGAGGAGAATCCTGGGTATTTTGTTCTAGACTCCACACTATACTAACCTACATTCACCATCTACAATACTATTGGCTGATTGTTTATTTTGAAATCAGTGTGCTCTGAGCCTTCTTTGACCCATATGTATAAGTAAAAGTGTTAATTATCTTCAAAATGGCAAGGTTAAGATTTTAAAGTAGGAAACTCTAATANAAAACTTCATTTGATAGCCACTAGCCACAGTGGCTTTTATATATATATATATATATATATATATATATATATATATATATATATAATTAAGTAGAAATAAATGCTAAATGGTATTTATAACAATGTATGTGCTGTGGGATTTAGGAATTAGTTCTAAATGTGTAAATTTAGGAATTAGTTCTAGCTAATGTGTAAAATTAATTGGACTATCCCACCAGAATATTTTCATTCCAGTTTATAGAAATCTGTGAACTCTGGTGCTAATATTGCTTTTCTTTAATATAGTATTACAATGTAACTTAATTTCCTAGAACTGGCTCAGGTTGCATATTTTGAAAAGGATCATAATACAGAGAACAAACTAGTATATATTACCATTAGGTGCTATATAGTTTTAGATGTTGGAGGCATGTAACATTAGGAAAATAATACTAAGAGCTACCTTGTTGCGAATCCAGCACAAGCAACTGCTTTAAAACATACCAACTTTAGCTTCAGCGAGGAGAGCAGAAACTGATCACCAATTGTAATAATTTGAAGCATAATTTAGAGAAATATTTTTACGTAGCTATATTTTAGAACCTCTATAATTTATACTTAAACTTTAAATTTATCTGTGAATACTCACTGAAATCTTTTGTAAAAGATTGGATAAAATTTATTTGGATAATAAGTAAAGGTGCATACAGTGTGGATTGTATCAATAAAATCTTTCAAACCACAAAATAATAGGTTCTGTTAAATACCTTTCATAATATAGGCCATTTATAAGATAGGCAAACATGAGAGATACATGCATAAGTAAATGATCAAACTCTGAACAACAACAAAAAAGAATTCTGTAACTTATGTAGTTAGCCATGCATTTTGAATTTGACTTTTTTAAAGTTCAAAATTGCTCTGATGATAATTAAAAATTCTACTCCCAGTTGACAGTGGATTTTGCATTACTGTGCAAATAATTATTACAATTTGATAAACCTATTTTCACAATTTAATTTGTCACTAGGAAAATGTTATCCGTTCTCAACAATTTTTATAGTGGAGCAATTACTTCTTGTCTGAAAATTTTATGACAGAAAATAGTGTTCTGAATACATATGATGTAGTTCTTCAAGGGACTTTCAGTATTTGTAATCAATGTCTATATATTAAGTAAGTAATACTGCATCATATTGATTCTTCTCTATAATTTTATGAATACCCCATGTATCACACTTATTTCTAATATTTGCAGGTGATTATCTGAGATCGAATTGGTTTATTTAATTGTTTCTGCTTCTAATCACTTTCACTTTGGGCTATGAATTTGACACACTATATGTTGAAGAATAATCTATGTACATATATCATGTATTATGATCATATGATAATTTTCATAATAGAATGTTTACCACTTTTGATTTGCTTACAATTGATATTAGCTCAGATTTGAAATGAGGTTAAGTCTATTCTCAACCATCCTTCCAGAAATGTAACTTTAAAAATACCATTATTTCAAAACGTGTTAATATATACTATTAAGTATATAAATTTATATTCTCAAAAATGAAATTTCAATAAGGCAACAAGTTTTATATAAACTATAGCAATACTGTGCTTGCACATGTTTTAAAACCACTAATCTTTGCCTGTAACTGAGGGGAATTTCCAGATAAAAACTTCATACAGATTACAAATGAATCAGGTTTCCACTAAAACCTACTTTAAAATTAGTCCTTTCTTTCTTGCAAAGGCAATACAGTATATTGTCACTAATACAGGGCTGAGAATAAAACGTGGCTCTTGGTTGGTCTGGGCTGGACTCTTAGCATTGTGACATTTGAATGCTTTTATCTCTCTCTAGATGTTAATTTCTTAATTACACCTTGAGAAGAAATTCTCAAGGTTCTATAAGCAATAAAATTGATTATCTCAGGGCTGTTCAATAATAAAATTGTTTTAAAAACCTACAACTACTATAACTTCTTCTTGGCTATACCCTCCTTAGTTTCATAAAGTGTGTGGGAAAGCTTTACTAACAAACAAAAATTAAAGAAAGAAACATTCTTTATAGTCACTGATATCCTTCTGCTCACCAGTTCATTCTTCTCAGACCATATGGTTTTTACTCTACAGTAAATACAAAGTTCTCAAAATTCTGTCCCCTCTGATATAGTTAGCATTTTCTCTGTATTCTACTCCCCTTTCTAAAAAGGCTCCTTTTTATAGTATGTACCATGCTCCACTTGAAAACCTTTTTTGATGTGGAAAACATTTCAATATGGATGCTTTGAAGGAGCAATTTTTATAATTTCATTTCTTTCATCATCTCATCTTTCTCTTTCTACCCTTGAAGCATGAGCATTTTAAAATCCAATTTCAGATTTTTTCTTTCTTTCCTTTTTAATCATCTTAATTATCTTCAAAGTTTTAAGTATATAACTGCAAAATCTGACTTTCTACTCTTGTACTTTCTTCCCCTTCATTCTGGATGACCTTTGCAACTTTTGAAAACATCCTTGTCTGTGTTTCACGTGGACATACCAGACTCTGACTCTATTAAACCAAACTGGTCCTGCCTCTCACCTGCAGTGCTGCCTCTCTTTACTAATGAAAGTTTGCCATCACCACGGACTAGTGCCAACTAAGAAAGGCTTTGTCACTGAAGAGTTCTGGGTTTGAATCCAGGCTCCACCATTTACCAGTTATCTGATTTGGAATAAATTGTTGAATCTGTTACTAAGCTTCATTTGTCTCATTTGTAAAATTAGTTAATAAAAACACCCACTGCAAAGGGGTTTTCGTAAGGCTAAATTATGGTCTTTTACCAGGAAAGCCCATTACTAGTAACTTCTATAGAAAATGGTCAATACGATAATCAAAATTTAGCTTATAACCTGAATCATTTTCAGTTTTTCAATTTTCTTAAACCAGAAATTTATCAGTTGTCAAGTCTTAGTTCTGCCCCAAATATTAGTGTCATTCAAAAATTAATCCATTCATTTGCTCATTCAGTGAGTGGAGTACATGGAACTAGGCTGGATGCTGGGGACTAATAATGAGCAAAATGGACAAGATCTCATCACCCTTCCTTAACTGGCCACAATAATTGGTTCATCTCCCTGCATTCTTCCTCCAGTCCATGCTCAACACTCTTGTCAATGTAATGTCCCTAAATTGGATCTTTGGATTTCATGATCGATGAGAAAAACCTCAGTTACATTTCAAATCATTTCATATTATCCCCTCTCATTTCTACTGAATTTCCCACTGTTCTCTATGTAGTAACCAGTGAGGTCCTATGAAAAGGTGAGTCTTGCCAATTCTCCACTCAGATCCCAGGATTGGACCTAACCTTCAATGTTTACCCTCCTTTCCTCTGCCTAGCCAGGGTCTTCTCCTCTTCCTAGAACGTACCCAATACACTCCACTCTTTGTGGTTTTTATTTTTACTCGAGATAACTCCTCAGGGCTTTTTACTTCTATTTTGTTTGCATTGAATACTCTTTGCTCATGTGTCCACACTCTTTTACTCAAACATCACCTTCCCAGTGAAGTCTTCATCTTTTGTGAGCACTTCGTCTAGGTCTTTATTTAAACACCACCTTTCAGGGGAGGTATTCTCGGTCCATCCTTTTAAAAATCTTCCCCTCCTCTCAACCTTCTCTTTTGTCCCTTTATTTCTCTTAAAACATACCACTGTACAAGAAAACATAAATTTTACTTCTTTATTATGTCTTTTTGGTCTGTCTCTCCCACTAGAATTTAAAGTCTCTAAGGAGAGACTCTAGGCCATTTTGTTACTACTGTAATTCCAGCACCTAAGAAAGTCCCTAAGTGCCTAAGTGCTATTTAATAAACATGTGTTGAGTTAATCAATGAAAGACTAGCTTCATTTCTCACTTCAGCTGCTTCATACCCAAGCTCAGTCAGTGTTTTTGTCCATAGTCACTTCATCTGCCTGGAATGTGTTCTTTTCCTCCATCTCTCTCATCACCTATTTTCACTAGTCAAAAGTGAACTTATTAAATTTCTCACCTTAATGCCACTTCCTAGCTGTGGATCTCTTTCTCTGGTCTCACATGGGCATTGCCCCTCTTTGATAATGTATATCTCATTCTCCACCCGGCTCTTACTAGTTCCATGCCCAGTCTTTCAAGTCCTTTGGCTCTACCACCAAAATATTTTCAGAATTTGATCTGCTCTCCCTATCTCCACCAGTAATATCCTATCCTCTGTCCCCTGGACTGTTATAATAAAATCTTAATGATCTCACTTCTTACAGTTTTGCTATCTGTAGTTTCTTTTCACAGAGAAGCCCTGTAACCATTTTAATATGTGAATCATACCGTGTCACTCTTCTGGCCAAACCCTTGCCTGAATTGTCAATTGTCTGAGAGTAAAATCCAAAATTCCTCAGGTGGCCAAACGAGGACTAAATGCTCTTGTACTCCACCGCCTCTCTGACCTGCTGTTTTGGCACTTCGTGCCTGAATCACTCAGTTCCAGCCACAGTAACCTCCTTGCTAATCCTTGATTATAATGCCCCTTTCAAGTTCACAATCCCTGGGTTTTCTGTCCCCTCAGACTGATGCTTTATCTGCAGATATTCTCTTCTCCTGGTTTTTCACTGATTTCATTTAAGTGGCTGCACAAATGAGAACTTATCACTGGTTACCCTAGCTAAAATATCATATTCATCAACCTGTTTATGGAATTCTATCCTCTTAAGCTGTTTTATCTTTCTTTTTGGATGATAATCACAGCTCACCTGTCATGTGTGTGTGTGTGTGTGTGTTTACTGTTGCTTTCTCTAGCGGCTTTACTATTATTTTTTCCATGGAGCCAGAGGTCCCCAGGACCACAATGGATTTCTGTTATATGAAAGACTGCCTAATATTAGACTTACACACACACATCACCATTTGTATAGTGCAAGATTTTCAAGGGCAGGAAACATGACGTCTGTGCAATGGTAGTACCAAAAATAGTTTTGTAGCATATAGTTGCTACAAAACTATAAATTTGTTTTAGTTAGTTTTTCAGGTAAATATTTGTTTTAGTTAGTTTTCAGGTAACAACTCTATGAACACTCATTACCTATCAATGTTATCTATTAAGTAACTGAAAATCTTGGAAGAAAAGTACTGTTATCATCTCCATTTAGACAGATAACTAAAGCTTAACATATTGTCCAATATGGAGTAAAAATGTAATACATGACTAATTTTATTAAGCCATATAATATGCCTATTAACATCTTAGGTAGATTATATACTTTTATTTAAAAATAATAGTGAAAGGAAGTGAAGTCAAATGTGTAATACAATTACAGAACTATTTGGTAAAGTGTGGAATATTATTGGCAAAACTTTACTCCACATGGAATGACAAATTTATCATAGATAAAACACAGAAAGCTCATTTATAACAATATGAAGCAGTCCAAGAGTCAGTTAACTATTGTCATTAGTTATATATATTGAATTTCAAAATAGTAGGATAAACAACACATGTCAGAATTTGTAAGAGTACCTTAAACAAGTCTGAAGAAACTCTTTGTAAAAATATAGAGAATAGGAAAAATTAAAGTTAAAATACATTCTGATTATTCTATAATGAAAAATCAGTGTATCCTAATGACATTTTAAGTTAACTGAATTTGGCAGAATAATAACATTCATTTACTGCTTCCCATGTGCAGAATACTTTTTAAAAATAGATATTATCTTTTTGTTAATAACATCTCTAGAAAGAGTTCACTATCATTTCCCCCATTTTACTAATGTGTGAATTAAGTTATAGTCCATGACACTCCGATAAGTAGTGGAGCTAGGTTTCAAACCCAGAATCTGTCTCTAGAACTATGACCATCAGTCTGGGCTTTGCAGGATGCTCAATGGATGAAGAATTAAACATGGTTCTATGGAATACACCCTAAGAATCCCCAAATACAAATTCAAAAGAATATACGCACCCTCATATTCATAACAGCATTATTTATAATAATCAAGATCTGGAAGCAACCTAAGTGCCCATCAGCAGATGAGTGAATCAAAATGTTGTGGTACATTTATAGGACTCAATACTATTAGCAGAAATAATGAAGAAACTCTTACCTTGTGTGACAGCATGGATGGGCCTGGAGACTGTTATTTTAAGTGAAATAAGCCAGTCCCTGAAAGACAAATGCTATATGATCTCACTTATATGTGAAATCTAATGAACAGAATAAACCAATGGACAAAATAGAAACAGAGGTATACATACATGGAACAGATGGGCAGCCTTTGAAGGACAGGGAGAAGGGGGATTGGGTGAATGAATGTGAAGGGATTAGCCAAGCTATGGATGCATGAGCTAGGGACATGGAGAGTAGTAAAGGGATGGCCTGAGGTAGGGGGCTGGGTGGAGCTGGGCAAAGGAGAAAAAAGTGGGACAACTCTAATAACATGAGCAATAGCACACAATAAAATATGGTCCTGTGTAGAATGGTTGCTGCCCTTGTGGGAAGAACAGGAGGAGAAGTCTCTGTAGCTTTAAAATGAATGCTACAAAGCAGCTAGTATTTCAGGGAAATGCTCTCAAGAATTACATTTATTGTGTTAAAAAATAAACTTAGTTTTCTGAAGATCTGTGAAATGTAGCATATGTTTCACAGTGACATGATTTAATCTCGTTTCCGTCACTGTGACTGCTCCACAGGTATATAGTAAATTGCTGTGATTACTGTGGCTGTAACCCATTATCATAGCAGGAAATTGCATGAATCTCACAAATGATATGAAATGCACTGCTGTCACTGCTATGCATTAATTTCTAAGTAGTTGGCCATTTGTAATAATTCTGTAAAGGTCCATCTTAGCACAGTTTTCAGTCTAGACAAGTTAAGCCCATGTGCATGGAATTTTACCCCATTATTTTCGAGCAGTTATACCGTATTATAAAATTGTCTTTTTATTGGGCAATTTTATATTGAACCCTTTTCCAAGAGTTGGGAACATGATAGTTTCATTGCCCTAATCTTTAATATTTAAGGGGAATTTATTCTGTAAAAAATAATGTCATTTGGCAATATACCTAAGCAAGAAGACAAAGTGAGAAAACTCTCTGATAATACAAATGATGTTTATTTTTTAAAATGTTATGGAATAGATAAAATAGATTATTTTAACCATATTGTCCTCCTCTTTGCTAATATCATTTCAGATAATGGTATACTTCATGGTTATAGTTTTGAAAGCAATATTTTTTGGTATTAGAAGTCTGTTTTACATTATAAATAAAAACATTTTACTATTTAGATACAACCTCTTTATGTAAATTATGTATTTTCTATCCTTCCTTTGATATTAATATTATTCCTCACAGAAGAAACATAAATTCAAATTAGTAGGTTTAACTGAAAATGTTTGACTATTGTGAATTTGTATAATGTCTTCTCATGGTATATGAGGTCTGTCCAGAAAAATTCCAGGCATTGTTAAGATAACAAGAACAGTTTGTGTGACATCACTGTAACCTAGCAGCCAAGGAGAGTGGACTGGAATGTTCATGCTTGAGCAATGATGACCTCACTGTAGTAGTCAGTGGGGGAGGTCGATGCTGTTGAGTGAGCTTATGCACTATGTGGCCATCACATTCAAAATGCCTGAGTAAGATCTGATGAATCTCCATCAGATTTGCATTAAGTATGAACATTCCTCCACATAAACTTATGGATGGTTCAGAAGGCCACAGCAATGGACAACTGGTGATCATCACCTTAATCATGACCATGCACCCATTCATGCGTCATGTGCAAAGTTTTTTGGTGAAACAGCAAATCACCCAGTGATTCACTACAGCCCAGACTTAGTGCCCTGTGACTTCAAGCTTTTTCTAAAACTCAAATTACCTTTGAAAGTGAATAGATTTTAGACCATTTGTGTGATTCAGGAAAATAAGATGGGGCAGCTGATGGCGACTGGGAGAACTGTGTGAGGTCCTAAGGTGCCTACTTTGAAGAGGACTAAGGCATTGTTGTTCTATGTACAGTGTTTCTTGTATCTTTCATATTCTTCAATATGTCTCTATTTTTCATACTAAATGGCTGGGTACTGTTGGGACAGACCTCATATTTTACATTTTAGTTGCTGACATATTTTTTCTAGAAACTTATTTTCCTCTTATTTTAAACAATTTTTAAATGTTTACATTCTTAGAGTGTGTCTTATATTTACTCATCAAGACCACTTTCTGACACAGCTATTCAGAGTATCAATGCCTTAAACACCAAAAAACACACTTCTGTGCTTTACTAGTTACATAAATTAAAATTTTTGTTAATCACATGATATTTAGTTCTACTTATTCCCTATAGGGTACTTTATTTTAGATACAGGGCTAAATGTTTGGGAGGAGAAGAAGAACGAAACCAACAACCATGATGGGAGAAAGAATAATGAATAAAGAAATAAGCACCTTTATTAAATAATAATATATATAACAATGGGTGTAACATAAGTACACTAGGTGCTTTAAGAATACAGAAACTGTATTTTCTTCATTACTCAATTACTGATACAGAGCTTGATCCAGTTAATCAGTAAATATAAATTGAATGTTTTTGAAAGGAGGTATAGAGAGCAAAATGAGAACACTGTTCCATGAGAGAAAATTTAAGAATATGTAGGGATTTACATGCATGCACCTTGATATTTTTTCTGATACTTACAGTTTTTCAGTACAAACAAGCATCTTTCTGAAATATGATTTAGTAGTCAAAAAATTCTAACAGAGTGAACAGTTGTCACTCTCTTTAGGTGTAGATGTATCCTGTATACACATTCATAAATAAGTATGTCTTAATAATCTTTTGAGAAATGTTCAATGTACACTTATTCAAAAAAAGTCGTCTTATGACTTCTAGATCTTTGCAGTGGTCTTTCTAAAGTCTTTTTGTTGTTGTTGTTGTTGTTCTGTTTTGTTTTTGAGAACCAGCTACCAGTCCAGAGCTACCCTTGTGCCTGTGTTCCAAAGTTTCTCACTGTAGTAGGTGAAGTGAGACATGTCAGTTGGTATTGCTGAAATTGGCCCAGGCCTCTCTGTTCCAACTAGCTGTAGTGGAACCCAGTTTATTAAACAGGTCTGTTCGTAATTACACATCTTCCAATTTGTTAACACTTTTCCTCTCTATATCTGCCTTGTAGAAGTTCTAGCTTCACTACTCCTCCATTTCTTTTTCCTTAATCCTTTCCCAGGACCTGTCTCCCTCTTTTCCCAGCTTCTTTTAGGACCTCAGATAGAGAGTATCACATCATTTCCCTTGTGTGACACTTATGTCTGTCTCTCCTTCCAGCATCCAAACTTCCAGAGAACAAAAATGACACTTTAACTTTTGACTCTCCATAAATTCTAATCTAGGCATTGCATATGGACATATTTAATAAATGCATGTGGAATTGAATACAATGATAAGGCATTTTTAAAAATCACACATCACTAGAAAAACATAAAAATAGCAGCGTGTCTGAAACCACTTGTCCCACATTCATTCATACGAAGAAAAACATGTAATTGAAAGTAACCTTTGCACACGATTGTTTATGTCTTTTGGTAATGTACACGGTTCACATTTACCAGCAGATGCAAAATAAACACTATGATTAGATTTACTTTGTTTGTTATAATAATATCTTACAGTTCTTTGTGGGAAATGGGAGATGAGGTTTTCAGGTGAGCTCCTACGTAAGGCATGCCTGCGCTTTGGCAAATCCTAGAATCGAAGAACAGACAGAATGAGGGCTGAGCAAAGGGCCATTTTACATAGATAGCCAGGGCTATATAGACACTTTAGACATAGTTTACGAGGAGATTTGGAAGCCTGAGAAACTGATATTGAAGTATACTGTTAGGTCAGCTAGAGAAGAGAAATTAAACACCCAGTTAAGGGACATACAGCATTGGTTCTCAACCTTAAGGGTGCATTAGAATCACCTAGGTCATTCAAAAACAAATTAATTATTTTGGATGGGCACCCATGAAGCAGTTTTTCAAAAAGTTCACTTGCCAATGTGTATGTATGAACCATTGATGTAAGGGAATTAGACAACCTTTGGTCAATAACTTGGGGCATGTGTCCACAGGCAGAATGATGTGGCAACAACCCTGAGATCTCAGTACAGTGCCAGTGACTTCCAGCTGGGAGAGGAGTAACTCAAATTAAAGCCTTAGAATGTTGAAGGCAAAGCAGCTCTAGTTTTTGTCTCCGTTTAGGGCTTTAAGAAACTGAGAAGTACTGAGTATTAAGATGGAAGCATTTGTGAACACAAGGTGCTGGGTAAAGACAGAGAATTCAAGGTAGGGGCTTGCTTATAAGGGACAGAAGGATCCCCATACCCTCAAGTCTTTTGGAGACAATGGCCTTAGTAGCCTGTGTCTTTTAACTTGGAGTATGAACATGTGAGCACACAATATGAAGTACAGATGGTGTATTGTAGAATTGTCACCCCGATAAAATCAACTAAATATCACAATCTGCCCAATATTCCTAATAATTCTAAATAGGGACTATACCATCCTGACCCAAACTCTTGTTCTCACTCTGAAATCCTTCGTTGGCTTTCCCCAGTAGTTAAGTTACCCAAACTAGGCATTGTCCTGTCTATAGGCAATAAGACAGTTCTAACGCTGTTATCAATTTTCTGCTGAATACTTAGTGTTTAAAGGTGAGCATGGGGGGATGGATAGAGGTCATTACTGTTAAGATACTGGTAACACCGTCTCAGTCAGCCCCTTCTGGGCATTTCTATTCTCAAACTCCTGTGTGAATCTTTAGTAATGCTGGGTTTCCAACAACAGTCTCCATTTTCTCTCTCTTTGGTCTTCTGATTACAAATGCAATTTTCTGATTTGATCAAAAATCAACATCAACAGCAACAAAACCTCCAAACAATCCTATTCCTCATTAATCTCAGCTGTTTTATTTCCCTCTACCTTTTCATGTAATACTGTTAGAAATGTACATATGTATACACACATGTATCTGTGTATATGTACTTTAGATACTAGAACAGGCTAACAATATTTATAAATAAATGGAAGCATAATGACTTTTGTAGGTATATCTCTGCTTGACACTTGACAGTGACATCCTTACTCTGAGCAATTACACATCTCTATGCTTAGAATGCTGATGGATGATAAGTGTTCAACTGTATCTATGATGACCACTGAATTATCAAACTCTACGGGAGTGCATTAAGGGGAAGAAATGTGGGAGTAAGAAATATGAATAGAGAATGAAGAGCATGAACCAACTTAATGTCACTTATAATCACTGAATAAAAAGTAATTAGCATTGTAACATGCAGAAATGTCTTATTGAGCATTGAAATACAAAAGCAATATTGTAAACAATAGAATATTGGTAACTGCTTTTTATTATCTACAGATTTCTAAGAAACTGAATTTATGTCTTATTAGGTAAATCATAAACTTATTTTTTCTGACTTTCATACTATTTTTTCCAAATCATGTTAGCTTATGCAGTAAATGTATTGCAGTTCTCCCTCTTTAAAAAAAAATGCAAACATTTTTCTCCTCTCTTCCCATTAGCACATAGTTAAGAGAGAATCCAAGAGAGTAATTGATATCAATGAGTAAAGATTCTTAATTACTATAATTGAAGTTATCAGAATGATAGTTATTAGTTTAAATGCTGATTAATTATTAAAAATGTAGGTTTCCCCAAAAATATATGTTTGAATCAATGACATGGAGTTGTGCTACCTAAAAAATACAAATTAAGGATCTCTTTTGCATCCTACATTGTTTTTGATGACGGGGAATTTCACTGATTCTGCTTCTGGAAATAGATTTCAGAATTACATTGCTAAGGAGAGGAAGTCTGGATACAAGTGGATTCCATTATATAATCTGGGGTGGCCAGGGGAAACAGCACTGAGTTCTATCTGTCTTCTGTGGTCTAATGATAAATGCTTGGAATAAGAATCTGAGAGCCAGACTAAATATCAGAATTATTGAGTAGGGAGAATTGAGCTTTAGAAAGAATGTGAGCTCCTCCTAGTTATATATCCCCTTGTACTGAACACATATTATTGTGGGATACCGCTTACAAAGATTTTCGTTAGGAATTAGGAAAATTAATGGAAAGATCCTTTGAAGCACCTAGTTCTGTATGTCACCCATTTTTATTTCCCGATTCTGTCTTACAACAATGACTATGGCAATATACTATCTCTAATAACTTATAAACATTGCATGTTAGTTCTTGTAGTAGAACAATGGGGCAAATATCGGCATATTTTAAAATTATGAAGTGTAAGCTTTACTACACCAGCTTTAATTAGTGATGTTTTGTTTTTGATGCCATTACTGTGAAAATGCTCATTTAGGGATTTTATTTCTATTGTCTTCAGTCCTCAGTAAATGTTAGTGACTTGTTTTTGCAAGTGGTCTGAGATGGCAAGCCACCATCACTTACAGGCAATTTGGTCTTCATTACAAATTAATGAAGTGATAATTGCTCTCTGCAACCTTTTACATGCAAAGCATCGTGATTCTGTTTGCATTATCTCCTTTCAATTTATACCTCTGGGTTCAAGGACTTATGAAAGCTTGCCAAATGAGCATTGAGAGAGACAAAAATGAGAGAGAGCTCCATAATTAAAAATAATATTTTACATCAAATTGAAAAAGTCTCTCTGTGATCTCTTCTGTTTGATGTTTAGTAAAATGCTGTTCATACATACATAGTAGAAGAAATCTGTAATTGATTCATCAAAGTACAAACTCATATTTATTAAGGAAATCTTGACCTAAATTTTTAAAGTCAATTATGTTATTTTTAAATAATAATGCTCATTATCTAACTTTCTATAAAATACCCACAGAAAACATTTATTCTCTGGAGTTTTTGTTATATCTGTTAATGACATTGGAGAGCCAATGTAGTTGTTAGACAGCAGGACCAAAGGGGGTACATATACTATTACAGAAAGTAGCCCCCACTAGGTTCGAATTATCTGCCGCCAGAGGAAAGATGTCTCTCAATGCCAGAGATTTGTGAAAAGGAAATGAAATGTTTATTTAAAGTGATACAGACTTAGAGTAGTGACCTATTGTCTTCGTTAAAATATCAAAGTCCTTTAGGATACTTAAAAACACACACAGTCCTTCGTTCTCCCTGTACCCTAAACTGGCGTACCATATTTCAGGAAAAGTAGAGATCCCTGATTCAAGCACCATCAGCTGTGTCACCGCCAGGATCTTCAGTTAATCCAAAGTCATGTGGCACCTTCTCATGCCCCACCAACAAAAGTCCTTGCACCCCCTTTTCTTCCAGGCAAAGTATCCCCTACTTCTTAAGCCATGTGGCAAAAAGAAGCACCACAAAGCTGCGAGGTCCCCACTCTCACGAATGCCACAGGGGTTTCCCCATTAAAACTGCAGGGGTCCCCACTCTGGCCAAAACCGCATGGTTCTCTCTTGCATGGCTGCCGAGTCTGGGTTTAAATCCCCATGCCAACCTTCTTCTGGAATCCATTTTTGACTCCTCCTACAATCAGTTACACCTGCCAGCATTCCTGTATTGTTCCAAGTTTACTGGGCTGCCATTGTGAGTCTGGGCAGGTGTGGCCCCATGTCATGGAGCCAATCTTCTTCAAACTCTCATGCAGGTGCTGTAAGCAAGATGTAACTGAGTTACATATTGGGTGGAAGTCACTTCCATCTCTCTGGCTCAAAGCATGGCCATAGCTATTTAACATATCTATGAAACCAGTTAAAGGTTATAGATATGTTAAATGATCATGCCATGGATTAGCTGCAAAGCTGTTGCTGTACAAAACAGCTCTGCATGTTCCTGTTCCCCTTTCCCCCAACTCACACCTGTGGGGAAAGGGGTGAGGACATCATTTATATCTTTGTAATATTTCCAGGACACCTTGAGTTCTGGACCCCATTCCAAATCCCTATTTGGGGCCCCTCTCTTGGCTGCACCCTGTTTCATAGTGATAGAGGATTCCACATAATAATGACTTTTAACATCAGAGAATTTTGTAGCTCCAAGTCTGTTCACTCTTTTAAATTTTTTTTAAAATATTTTATTTATTTATCTTTAGAGGGGAAGGGAAGGAGAGAGGAAGAGAAACATCAATGTATGGTTGCTTCTTATGCATCCCCTGCTGGGAACTGGCCCCTGCCAGGAACTGGCCTGCAACCCAGGCATGTGCCCTGACTGGGAATCGAACCGCGATTGTCTGGTTCACAGGCCCGTGCTCAATCCACTGAGCTACACCAGCACTCTTTTAAATTTTTTAAATATTAAACATATATTAATTTTTCTTTTCTTTTTTAACTTTTATTTTTATTTAATTCTTGTTCAAGTACAGTTTTCTGTCTTATATTACCAGCCCTGCCCCCCCCAGTGCTCCCCACCTCCCTCCCATTTCTGGCCCCCACCCTTAGTTATTGTCCATGTGTCCTTTATACTTGTTCATGTGAATCCTTCCCCTTTTCCCCTATGATTCTCTCCTCTCTCCCCTCTGGACCCTGTCAGCCTGTTCTATATTTCAGTGTCATTAGTCATATTTTGCTTGCTTGTTTGTTTTGTTGTTTAGATTCCTGTTAACGGTGATATCATATGGTATTTATTATCTTAACGTCAAATCCTCAGAACTGAAACTGTTATGTATGTTCTTCTTCATAAAGTCTTCATAAGGTAGATGTTTGAAAATGGCATATTGGTGACTTTTAAAAACACAGTATGAATATTTTCTGTTTTATATTAAGATATAAATGTGTTTTGTATATTAGGTCTAAAGTCAAAATTTGTGTCTTTGTTGGACCTTGGGTGTGACAATGAAGTCAAACCAATTTCGCCTCTAGAAAACTAATGCCTTTCTTATTTTCTAAACTCTGAATGACCAAGCTTATTAAAATAAATAGTACTTTTTACTTATTTGCTTTTGTTTTGTTTTTAGGTTTGTAAGAGAACTAAAGAGAATTTAAGAAGTTTTTAAGCTATGTTGGTGGTAGTCCACAAATTAGTTTTGATAATTCAAACATCATAACATAAACAATTATTTTTATGAGATCAAGGGCAACATAAATATCATATTTCTTTTCTTGTGGTAACCATCAATTTAATAAATTAGCATTTTATCTTATTTTGTGACAAGAAATTATGAATTGAAATATCTATGTTTTTTATATAAATTTAAAATTTTAATATAGTTTAAAAGCTATTGATTAATTTTAAAAGTAGGTAAAACTTTCCATGCCATTGCTTTAGTGGAATAAAATTAAGAATACATTTAAAAAGGGATTCCCAAGGATTGTGTTTATTTATTGACTTACAAAATTAAGATATGTTACCTAAGTAGAACTTTATATTTGTTACTTCTTTGTGTGATTTTTACATGTATTACAAGAAAAATGAATTCGTATGCAACCTCCAAATGGTGAAGTTTTATGCTGCAGACTATGGAGGATATGAGGCGGTATAAAATTTCACAAAAGCACTGAAACAAAACTAAACTTACCTTAACATATACCTGAAATAAATTTATGAATGAATATGGCATTTAATTAGGATTGTGTAACACATATAGTTTCTTGAGAATGGGTATGGTATGAAAGACATCAAGGAAAAAACAGCAGAGTCCAGTTAGAGTTACAGGTAAACAAACGATCAAATGTGTCTTTTGAAAACAATGAAAGCACTCATGTTGACAAGAACATAGTGTATGTATAGTGAAATATAATTCACTAACCATAATTCAAACCTCTAGAAAAGTATAAATGTAGAACCAGTGTTTGGAAAAACACAAATGTGAAATGAAAGTGTTATTGCATAGGTAATGGGAGGCATGGAAGACTGAATTCAAGAATGATATGCTACAAGATGTATCTTGCTGGCAACAGTAGGCAAAATGGGTGTAATTGTAGAATTGTAAGTAACATAAACTATCTGATGCTAGCTTAACATTTTCTCAAAACATGTTACAAGGATCAGAGAAGCCAGGCCTCACTTTTCTAAAAAGATCTTGAAACACTTTAAGTGTTTTTTACAATGACACTTAACTGTTAATAACAGCAACAACCCAAATAGCCATTTATTTCTTGCTTGTGTAAGACTGAATGCTGGGGGAGAAAGAAAGCATGGTTATATTTTTACTTCAAATTTTCTTGCATAGCCTACCAACACATATTCCTTTAAATGACTATGTTTAAAATTTTGTACATGAAGATACATGGTAATTACATCATTTAAACTCATTTTGCTTGGCCATATATTGGTTTTACCAAGATGTGGTCCAAATTGGCAGACGGTTAATAAAGATGAATTTATACAATCATATTTTCATTCTTTTAAAATAATAAACAAAGAAGTAAAATATAATCCTAAACTGCACAACAAAACAATTTTACAGTGTTATTGAAGACACCTGATTTGAGGGCTTGATTCCGGAATATTTGGCTAGGTTCGATGAAATGCTAAGCAACTTTTACCATGAATATCCCACAAACTTCAATGCACCTCATTGTGCTCATCAACATTATAAAACACTTTGTGCCAATGAACTCAGAGGACCTTGCAACTAATGAAAAAAATTAAAACAAGAATGTTATGGCATTGTTCTACATCATGACCTTTAATGGGTAACACTGAAGTTTTTCATTATTTTTTATGTTCTGTGACACCATTCACACCCTGGTCTTATTTATTATTTATTCATTATACTTAACTTAATTAACTCCTTTTTCTCCATTGTTTCTTCAGTGGGAAGAAATTAGTGGTGTTGATGAGCATTACACGCCCATCAGGACCTACCAGGTGTGCAATGTGATGGAGCACAGCCAAAATAACTGGCTGAGGACAAACTGGGTCGCCAGGAACTCAGCTCAGAAGATCTACGTGGAGCTCAAGTTCACCCTACGGGACTGTAATAGCATTCCATTTGTTTTGGGAACTTGCAAGGAAACTTTCAACCTGTATTACATGGAGTCTGACGACGATCATGGGGTCAAGTTCCGGGAGCATCAGTTTACAAAGATCGATACCATTGCAGCTGATGAAAGTTTCACTCAAATGGATCTTGGGGATCGTATTCTTAAGCTCAACACTGAAGTTAGAGAAGTAGGTCCTGTTAACAAAAAGGGATTTTATTTGGCTTTTCAAGACGTGGGGGCCTGTGTTGCCTTGGTGTCCGTGAGAGTGTACTTCAAAAAGTGCCCATTTATAGTGAAGAACCTGGCTATGTTTCCAGACACCGTACCCATGGATTCCCAATCCCTGGTGGAGGTCAGGGGTTCTTGTGTTAACAATTCCAAGGAGGATGATCCTCCCAGGATGTACTGCAGTACAGAAGGTGAATGGCTCGTACCCATTGGCAAGTGCTCATGCAACGCTGGGTATGAAGAAAGAGGTTTTGTGTGCCAAGGTAAGTCTTCCCTCTTTTTGTAAGTGCCCCATTTCTCATCTGAGAGTTCACCATGGAGTCATTGAAAGTAATGCATTTAGCCTGCCCTCGCTTGGCAGGAAATCATGCCTTAAACTGAGCAGAGCCTATCTATAGACTAAATTTGTCCCACTTGATGTGTTGATTCATAGGTTTTTTTAGAAATATTAACGTATTTGAGTATGCAGTGCTGGAGTACATCCCACTAGAGGTGTTACATATACTATTTTTAAGTTTTTTCCTGCTATATAATGACTATGGTAGTGTAACTCTAGGAAAACATATTTTTTTCTGTCATTTTTATGGAGAGACAAGAAACATCACTGGTACTCAGGTAATCTAATTCTAACAGAATTAGATAGTGCTGTTGACTAGCTTTGTGCTTTTCTGTCTCATAGCTTAATGGTCCTTTCTTATACATTCAAATTTAAATGTATAAATGTGTAGGAAAAGTACCTATTCTTTAGAATCTAGTCTGTTTTAACACCTTTGTTGTTACACTCTGCCAAAGGAATTGAGTTTAGTGTTCTGCTTATGGCCATTCAGTAAGTCTCTAGTCCATGGGGAAGAAATTCATATACTTTATAGATAAATTTACCTTTCAATAACAATTTGAACAGAACGTGGCATTTTACTTTTGACTAGCAACATAATTAATAAGAGCAAATGGTACACTCTAGCCTTATACTTCCCAGTATTATTTAGATCCTTGGCAAGCACCATTAAAATACTAATTCAAAGTACAGTTTTGAAAGTTCTGTAATTGAAACAATGCACTAGCAACTCTTTGCTTATATACATGAGTGGAGAGAGAGGTCTAAATAGCCTTCATATTCCACTTTGAATTGTATTTTATGAACATGATATTATTTCTGATACAATATTTGGGAGATTAATTTTAAATAAAATAATTAAGGCTCAGCTTAAGAGGAATTTAAAAATTGTCTATCTCTTGCAATTTGATCCCTATGGAATCCGTGTCTGATACTCATACCCAGAGGACTAGATGTGTCTACATTTTAGCAATATGTATCAATTCTAAGCAGCACCAGCTCACAAAATATTCCATTGAGCAAGAAACCTAATCATTAGATGTTTAGATTTTAAATGATTTTATGTAGTGACTTATATCTCATTTATAGTTATAAGAACTGGAAAATAAGTATCAGTGAAGTAGACTCACATAAAAGTGCTAATAGATAAAAAGCATTTAATTTATTCATTCATCATGCGTGCTGTCTTGTGGACACATTAGTAGAATACTTTTTTTAAAGAGTATCATTAAGTTGTATTCAGAAAGTTCACAATAAATTCAGTATTGCTACCACTTTTCTAACTTCACCTTATTTTACTGAACGGCTTTTTAAAAAGTAACTACTATGCTATTCAACGACATTCCATGTCAAATTGCTCCAGAGAAGACATTTACCTCAAAGTTTTACATCCTCTTCATTACATTGAGGGACATCACCAGCGCAGCTTCGCTATAAAAATGCTATGTTACTACTGACTTTCTCAGTGTTTAAAAATAATGGTTTCAGAATAAAAGGTACATATGCATAAATACAACATATTCTAAGAAAAGATCTTGAAAATAAATCAATAAAACAATTTTAGTAGAATTAAAAATGGTGTGTAAAATGGAATGTGATCAGGATTTAAAAAAGGGATGATACTTCAGTTATGTAATTTGAAGGTGGAGCACATTCGTATGGTCATTTCTGGACATTTGCTGATGCTGTCAGGTGCATTTTGGCTTCCTTTCTCTTCATAATCAACAAATCCTGTGTATTCAGCTTCTTAGACAAAGTGTCAAAGTATTCTACTTTGTTCTGAATTATGTGCAGTGCTGAGTATAAACCAATTTGATTTTAACAAATACTAATTTTAATATCCGCTTCATATATATTTTGTTATGCCTTGAAAATCCAAGACACACACATCAATCCTGCAGTCTTGAATCTGTGACAGTGTAGACCAGCGTGGCTTGAGGCTTGTGATTTGTTTTTGTTGTCAGTGATGGTGCTAGTGTTATGGTTTCCTTTCTTAACTTTTAGTTTTGGGTTGGTTTTTAATAAGCTTGTAGGCTGAATAGCTTTCTGTGATTCTCACAAATCAGCATTTGATCATAAGTACTTCAATTCAGGCACAAAAAAGTAAAAAATGAATAATAGCTAAAGAAACATATATTTCATGAGTTCAGTCTTATTTAGTCTGTTTTTTGTTTACAGAAACATCATGTTACTCTTTTTAAAAAAGATAGAACAATAATTTGATATACCCACTACTTGGAGTGAATGTATAGATGAATTTTAAACACATGAGGAGAATTTTTTAACACAGTAATAAGTAATCATAGCCTAAAACAGAGAAATAAGAGTCCTTCACTTTACTTCAACAAACATTTAATAAACACCTACTTCATTTCAAACACTGTGTTAAGATTTCAAAAATTTTTTAAATAGTTATAAAGCACTTATTTGATGCCAGACACAGTGCTAAATTAAGTAATATTTATGAGTTATTCTACTTTTAATTTAAAACAACCTCCTAATACATACTATTATTACTCCTATTTTAAAAATGAGAACAAAGCTTTGATGGTTGAAATATCTTTCCTTAAGTTCCTTAATGAGCGAGTGTGAGAGCTGAGGTCTGAAATCAGGCAGTCTGATTCCAAAGTCTGCAGCTGTAACCACAACCCACACTGCTTCCTTGTGATTCAGTCTGGTGGAGACAGAGGCTGGGAAACCCGCAAGGACACAAATTCCCCTGGAGTTAGAGTACTGTATGTTGAAGAATGAGTACGGCCACAAAGAGTTGGCACAAAGTAACTAAGAATACGTTAAGACAAGGTTCTAGATTTTTAAGGAAGATTGTTAGCCAAAATGTCACACTGTGGGAAGATTAAGTTTAGCCTAATCTAATAAAATCTGGGTATGTGGATTGTCGTGCACCTTAAGCATTAAAAAGTCTACCAAATTTAATTCAATAAATAATTTTTGACCATCTACTAATACAAATTAATAATGTGCCAGACACAGGGGAAACATACATGAATAAGTCATTATATCTGCCTTCCAGGAGCTCACAATCTTGTATGAAAGATAGCTACATAAATGAATAACTTCAGTGCAAAACAGACCAATAAATCTTCTACCAGGGCTACAAAGGTGCCTTGGTAATGTAGGGGAAAAAGAGATTAGTTTTGAGTATTTCAAAATTATGTAATGGAAATTGTTCATTAATAATGAGAAGCCTTTGAATTAAGCTTTGGACTCATTGTGCTTAGAAACTTTTGGTGCAGAGAGAAAGGGATGATGACTTTACACAGCTTACACATTTCAGAAGGTGAGGTTGGTAATTTGTTTATTGAATCATTATCCCAAAATTTCAAACTGTGGAAAAGTCCCATCAGACTTTGATATTTGTTCCACAGGGAGGCCTTATAGGGGGCGCAGCAGGGACTACCTTTCATGACCAGGCTCTTTTCTGACTTCAGGAATGAAATATTCTGAATTATTTATTCCACTCTAAATGGATATTCAGGACAGTAACTGATGAAAATGTGACAATCTCTGTTTGATAGGAAAATATATTAATAAACACATTTTATATTTAAAAACTTATCCATTACTTTCAGAACCATAAG
Source organism: Sturnira hondurensis (assembly GCF_014824575.4). Taxonomy (NCBI): domain Eukaryota; kingdom Metazoa; phylum Chordata; class Mammalia; order Chiroptera; family Phyllostomidae; genus Sturnira; species Sturnira hondurensis. The sequence goes on along the minus strand of NW_028083059.1, from coordinate 12,386,217 downwards.
CCAAGTCTTTGTATATAGAATCAGAATTCTAACCATGGCATTAATCTACTCCCATATATATGCAAACTTTCACTAAAACCCATTTTTTTAAAAAATAAAAAAAATTAAAATTGGAACATGTCTTTCTCTGACTTATTTCACTTAGCATAATACTCTATGGGTCCACCCATGCTGTCACAAAAGTAAGAATTCCTTCTATGGCTGAGTAGTATGCCATGGGGGAATGAATTTAGTACAACTGTTTTATCCACTGACCTACTGATTGGCACTTGGGCTGCTTCCAATTACTGGTTATTCTAAGTAATACTGCAGTGAACATAGGGGTGCATATATTCTTCCAAATTCATGTTTCAGGTTTCTTTGAATATATACCCAGAAGTAGAATCACTGGGTCATACGACAGTTCTATTTTTCAGTTTTTGAGGAAACTATATACACTTTTCCACAGTGTTTACACGGATCTTCATTCCCTCCAAGTGCACGCATAAGTGTTCTATTTTCTCCCCATCAACCCAAACACTTGTTGTTTGTTGATTCATTGATGACAACCATTTTGGCAGGTGTTAGGTGATCCTAAGGAACAAAATAAACAAACTGACAAAATAGGAAGCAGACTCATAGATACAGAACAAAAACAGACAGCTTTCAGAGGGAAGGAGGTTGGGTTAAATAGGTGAAGGTATTACACCAAAAAGAATTTCATAGGCACAGACAACAGTATGGTCATTACCAGAGGGAAAGCGGAGTAGGAGGAGGTCAAAGAGGATCAAGGGGGTAAAAATGGTGATGGAAGGAGACTAGACTGTGAACACACAAGCTGCAGATGTTGTACTATAGAACTGTACACTTGAAAGCTATATCATTTTATAAACCAATGTCAACCCAATAAAGTAAATTAAATTTAAAAATAAAATGAGAAAAGGTAGACAATATCCTTTTATCATTTATTCAGTTATTAAACATTTATTGAGCCTCAATGTGTGCCAAATCCTGTCAAACAACGGAAAAACAGAGATGGGCATTATCACTGGGTTTAGCTGATAATTCAAAAATGTGAGTGTGTGTGTATACAAATGAATGTGTCTTACAATGTAAAATGTTTTGGTCTCTGCCTCCAAACAAGCATAGATTTTTAACTGAATTAGAAAATGTAGTTAAGTTAATAATAGTTTAAACTGAAGACAAGGTATGAGTATTGATGAGGAAGAGGATATTGATGTGGGAGTCTTATGATTGATGGGAAATTAACATTTTTAGCAACAAATGCTTTCTGTTGCTGGTCTCTTTGCTATCTAGAAAACATGAGGAAACGAGTAGAAAATGATGCAGTTCTCTCTTTCAAGGACTGGTTAGAGGAAGAAAATTAGGGAGCAGTGAAAGAAATGTTGGTGAAGAATCAGAGATTGCATGCCAAGCAAACTTGAAATGCAGAAAATAGGCAGCTCCAGGAAAATAGAAAGTATTTATTATAATAAATTTGGTGAAACAGAAATACACATTAAAAAATAACTACACATGTTTCAACTAATAAGGGTAAAGATTAGTGAGAAAAGTAAGAAATAATGTATCAGACTTGGGTTTCTCACAGTTTCTTTGATATATACTTTAAAATATGGCTTTAGTTTAAGAAAGTCAATTCTCAATTTAATGATAGAGTAAGAAATTGTGGTATCTCTTAATTTACTGTGTGTGTGGCTCAAACCTCATTTGGACCATGTTTCTGAAATCCGGGCAAACTTGCAGGATGTTAAATATATAGTCAGACAGGTTGAGTTGTTTTTATAAGATGTCCATAAACCTACTTTTAACAAGATAAAATTAAAAAAATAAAATTATACATGTAAATCACCTGCTATTTGCTTTCAATCTTTGATTATTTTGTTTTACGTAACTTATTTCATTTGGGAAATCTTTCATACTTCTCATTGCACATCCCAGCATAATTCTTTTCACTTTTTAAGATTGGAGGTGTGGGGAAATTTCACATTAATTCCAAGGAAACCTCATGATCTTTATGTTTTTTTTAAAAAATCCTGGCTAATGAATTATGTTTTCTGCTTTGATTTAGTTTGAAGAGAATAAAGGAAACTGCTAATGGCTTTTTATATAGTCAATTAATTACATTTGAAGCAAACACCAGGAGGTTACTATAAATATCCCTGCTCCCACAGACTTTGTTTAGACTTAATGTACCAAATACCTTATTAATGTCACCGAAGAATCTGTTGCTCTGTGCTTTATCTCTGTGCATTCATTGTGGAATGCTAACTTTGTTGCTTGTTCTTGTACTTTAGCAGCTTCATGGAAAAGTGTGTTTGGTGTGAGGCATGAAGACATCTAGGCTTTTTGAGAGTTATTCATAATTATGTTTGTTTCACCTAGAACTTAACAATACCAATTTTTACTCTCCATTTATTTCTCTGTCAGTTCAGAAACTGTCTTCAAGAAGCCATCAAGGTTTCAGTAACAGAATGATTTAGAGATTCTGTTTGCCCTGACAGAAGAGCTGGAGAAAATTTAAATGCTCAGAAGTTTCTTTTTGTTGTTGTTGTTTTGGGGTTTTTTTGGTAATAATAAATTTGATTATATTTTTAACATCAATATTATTCTCATTTTCTTTTTTTAATTTTTTAAAATTTATTTAATGATTTTTCAAGTACAGTTTTCTATTACTCCCATCCTATCCTACCCCCCGTTCTCCCCCCCTCCCATTTCCACCCTTATCAGTTGTTGTCCATGTGTCCTTTATACTTGTACCTGTAAACCCTTCCCCTTTTCCCCTGAAATTCCCTCCCCTCTCCCCCCTGGTCACTGTCAGCCTGTTCTGTATTTCAGTGTCTTTGGTTATATTTTGCTTGCTTGTTTGTTTTGTTGTTTAGCTTCCTGTTAATGGTGAGATCATATGATATTTGTCCTTCAACACGTTTCTTAAAACCTTCTGAGTCTACATGTACCTTCTACAACTGCAGGGTGTTCATTTGTTTGAATGAGTTTAGAAGCATTTCTTTCCAGTTGTTCTAAGACTGGAAGGTGCTGGAGAAGATGGGCCGCTTCTTTGCAGGGACATTGTGCCTAGAACTTGGCAGATTATACTTAAGTTCTCAAGTAGATAATTACTGAGTAAATAAATACTGGGAGATTTCTATAAAACTTTGCATTTTTACACTGTAAATTCTTGTAAGAACATATTTTATATTATTTATTTTTGAATTCACGAGACCTTTCAAAATGGCATGCATATAAAGATGTTCATGTTCCTAATTTGAAAAGAATTTGACTATTGGAGCACATACAGTTGCAACAAGTTACAAGGAGATTTATTGAATTGTCGTTACAGTGTATATGAGTGTGCATGCATTGAGTACATGGAATAAAGCAGTAAGATTTTATATACCTAAGAGAATACTTTTTCTGTTATAAATATATGGTGAATATTGATTTTGCTGACTTGCAAAAATTAATTACCAATAGTTTCATACCTATAAAAAAGATCAATTTATGAAGATGCTAAAATTTGTTACTTAATTTTACACAATTCATTCTTAAAGTATGGATTCATCTTTTAAGGACTGTACTGAAATTATCAGGTTTCTTACCTGGAAATACGAAATTTTATTTCAAGTGTAGAAAAAAAGCCCTCTATTCTACTTTGCCGTTAGCTGTTACACACCAATGACTTTTCAGACAAATGAATTTATTTAAATAAAAGTATGCCACTTGTAAGTCATACTCTAACTTCTAAATAAATTAAGCAAATATGTTATGATAGCTTTGTAATAGCTATAAAATCTTTGATTTATACAAATTTCTGTGTCTGTTCACCAATTTATAAAATAAGTTTTGGCAGCATTAACACGATGCAGAAAACTTCTCCAAGCTTGTTCTCAAATTTGAGTTTTCATTCAGTTGTCTGTGTAGCAAAACTTGCTGTTGCTGGTATCTTGCTGTTGGGCTCAAGGGCAGCGGGAACGCTGCTGGTCAGACATGGGTGGCCAACTAGTCTGAACATCAGTGTCCTCATTCATGAAACGCACCCCTTAAAATTTCCAACAAATTTGATTTTTAGCCCACTGTTCAGTATCTGGCATGGGATAAAAGGTATGTGAGCTTATTTTTATTGTCAATCAGCAGCATTATTGGAATATATTGCCTTCCTTACTTTCTTGTTTTAATTTGTGTTAAAATACTTAGATATGACAAACTTATCCTTTTACTATTCTGTTTCTTAACTTAAACCTTAGCCTTTAGAGACACCTTGAGGGAGAGAAAATAGCTTATAATAAATTTATATAATTATGTATTTATTATTCTGTCATTGGTGGTCCACCTTTTTTCAATCAGAATTTTTTTTTCTTGAGAGACTTCATTTTTCGTTTCACTAAATTCCTATTCTATTCAATCGTAGGTGATATTTCTTCTAGTCTTATTGTTAGCATTTCTTTTTCTTTTCCTTCTTCTAAACAGCTCTTGATTTTTCCCATCTGGTACATGTCTCAGTTGCTTATTGTTTCTAGCGCAGGCCTTTCCACTGGTTTTTCCAAAGCAACCTTGAATTTGTAGATGGACATTTTTATATTGTATACCTAGAGAGATATTCAGGTTTTCACTGACTTGAGAAAATATAGTCCAGGAAACCAGCAATCAACAGTAACAAAATAAAATAAAAATGCTACATTTCCAACACATTAAATCTTCAATTATTTTATACTGTGCTCTGCAATTACAGTCATTATATGAAAGACTAGAATAGATAGTTGGAAAGGATATAATAATAAATAATGTCTTTGCTTTGCGAAAACTATGTGAGCCAAAAATAAGTAATGAAGTAAACAAAATATTGGGTTGGTCAAAAAGTCTGTTTAATTTTCTCTGTAAAATAAAACACACTTTTTTCATTTTCACCAATAACTTTATTGATTTGGATATTTTGAATATGTTGGCTATCTCCCGCTATTAGCTTCTAGTCAGTAGAGGCCATGGGTGCTGCTAAACATTTTCCAATATGTAAATCAGTCCCACAGAAAAGAAGTACTTGACCAAAATATCAATAGTATCAAGAAACCTCACAAACTCCTTTTGACATGATCACTCAGTCACCACACCTTCTCCATACACTGCACAAATCTTTTCTTGCATTTCAGTTGCATTTTTACTTTCCTTGAAATAATAAAGCATAAAGTGATGAAAATGTGGCATAGCCTCTTTCTTCTTCAATATTGAAAAGGTTGCATAAAAATTCACCAATGATGATGAGTTATTTTAAAAAGGATTTTATTCATTTATTTTTAGAGGGGAAGGGAAGGAGAGAGGGAGAGAAATATCAACGTATGGTTGCCTCTCGTGTGTTCCCTGCTGGGAACTGGGCTGCAACCCAGGCATGTGCCCTGACTGGGAATCAAACCGCTATTCTCTGGTTCGCAGGCCCACGCTCAGTCCACTGAGCTACACCAGCCAGGGCTGATGATGAGTTTTTTAAATGCTTACTGATATGACAACTATTAGAATACAATCCAACAAAATTGTTTTGAGTGGAATTAAAGATAACTAACACTACTAGAGCCATGGTACAGAAAAACTAAAGGAACACTTTGGCTCACCCAATATTTGTCAATCCACTTTACTCTGTGTAGATTTAATTTATTTCAGGCATTTGTTATGTGTACTTAAGAATCACCAAAATAGGGGAAAAGGCAGCAGAGAAAACAATATAAAATGTATGAAGTAAATGTTGAATGTGCTTATATGATTACTGTGTGATATTACTGGAAACTTGTAATCAAATTGTGTCAATGTACTATCTAAATAGTAATTAAGTAAAAACTCCTATCAAATATGAAAAAGAGAGGAAAAGTAAGGGAGCATATTTTGTTTGTGACTTATTTAAGTATGTAGTTTGTTTTTGAGTCTGTATGGAAACAAACAGTATAAATTTGAACCGTGGATTTGCATATTTAAGATACTAGGAAGAAATGTGAATTCTTTGTTCTGTATATACTAAAAATTAGATTATTTTGAGCAGTCAGAGACAATTTAATTGCAAACATATTTAGGACAGATATGCCTGTCCTTAAATTTAGGGAGGAGAACAAATTCCTATCTAACCATTTAAATACCTCATAATCAGTAAGAAGTTAAATGATCAGCCATGAACCACCATAAAAGACCCTAAAAATCACAGGCAGCTTTATAAATGCTAGTAACATTCTAACACAGAATTACAACTGAATGAGAATTATAGTGTTTTAGTAAAATGCTATTCTTGTACTTTACATGGGTTAATTTAGTTATATAACCTTATTAATTTTAATTTTATTGTTCAAAGAGGGAAAAATAGTAGACATTTTCTCTTTTAGTAAGTACTTTACCACCCTTTATCATAACCTGGAAGAACATTTTATAGGTCAGCATTCAGATATTTTCCTAAGGTTCTAACCCAGTTTATAGTCAGCCCTTATCAAGCAGCTGTAAGGTACCTGCTTTTGACCAAGTGCTATTTTCTGTATCTCTAAGTTGTGTGAACTTTCAGAGGCCATTACTGATTTGGTTCAAATAACCATTTATGTAACACCAATATATCAAAGGTATAGTCTTTGGAGAACACAAATAATTTGCCAATTGAATGGGTTATTTGTTTAAGAGTTGTCTGTGGCAAAATATGGATTAAGCTTCCCAGGACAGTATTCATTGAGCAAATCTAAAACATAAAAATGTATGTGTCCAATGGCAGAAACAAAAACAGCTTTTGTTTTACTTGAAATAAGTTGTTTCCATCATTGAAGCTTTGGATACCATTCACTAAGTACCTATTAACATAAACTCATCTGAAAGGTGATTAGAATCTTCCAAGAAAAAGTGATATCTATGCCTATTTATTTGTGAGAGAAGGGATATTGGTTATTCTGAGTATATAAAAATTAAACTGAGTTTAGCATCTTGATCAATAACACTGCCATACAGCTCATGGATCTGCCGTCATAATTTACTGCCAAGTCTAGTAAGACTCTGCAGGAAGCATTGAAGCTTCATTTCTATTTTTATTTCTTTACCTTAAACTACTTTGGGGTTTATGGAGACAGTCTTTTTTGGTTCTTTTTTGCTGGATGGCATTTGACTAAACAAAATTTTTAAAGCTTATGTATTATATAACCTATGGCTTTTTGTAAGTAATACTGATTTTGGAGTTTTCAAACTTCTTGCTTTTGCATTTTTTACTTTTATTGATAAATGATTAACATTAGTTTCAGGTATACAGCACAATGACTTGATATTTTTATATGTATTACAAAATGATCACTGCAGTAAGTCTAGTTAAACATCCATTACCTCATTTTTCCCCACCACTCCCACCCGCCCAAGCCATCCCCACCTCCCACCCTCAGTCCTACCCTTCTTTGGCTTTGCCCACGTGTCCTTTAGCTATTGAGATATTGCCAAAGTTTCCATGTTTTAAAATTTAGAAAACGCAACGTAATTTTTCAGAATGCATGTACCAATTCTAAAAATGATTACCGATAGTTATTAAATTTTCTGATCATTTGTTTTATTGTTTTTAGTCGACCCCTCCCAGAGGAAGAGAAATCAGACCCTCTGCAAAATAAACTGAGAACTGGAGCTTTTTCTCCCTCTTGAGATTCTCAGATTCTGTGAAATGCATCGGTAATCGTTCCACAATGATTGCTCTGCCAGTACAGCTTCATCGAACACTCTCCACCTTCTTTCCTGTGATCTCTCCCTCCACTTAGGTCTGTGTATGGAGTTTTGACAATCCCTTATTAGTTCCAGAGCAGAACTTATAAGAGCTAATAAGGGTTTACATTACAGCTCTGACAGCTGGCCCTAAACTTTAATGGAGAACAATTGTAGAGAGAAGTATGAGTTTTGATAATATTTGATGAAAGTGCTCTTAAAGTAAGAGCCATTTGGAAAGAATCGTATGACTGGACAGAGTGTACGTATGAGCCATGCTGTCACTTTTCACCTTCCAGGTGTGGACAAACAGTCTGTTGGCAGATAACTCTATAATCACTTTTGGATGCCTCTTTTAGGGAACAGAGTCAATAGCAGTAAAAGCAATATGTACCATACACTTTGGTCATTCTGTGATTTTCTATTGTTTGGATAGTTCTCTGAGATGTGTAGCTAGTGATTGTCCTTTAGAAACATGATCACAATGTGAATTTTGAATCACAGATTTTTTTTTCTGGAAACTTATGGATCCCAAAGGTGACTCAAGATCATGGAACAACTCTCATATAATCAGCCACAGACCTTTGTATTATAAAAAGACAAATAAGAAGCAAGTATGACTTCTAATAGCAAAAGACCTGAGTGTAAATACTCTGAATTCTCTGTTCAGTGGTCATTTACAGTGCTGCAAAGTTGAGACTCGGATGCTGTGATTGAGAGCAGCTGTTGCCTTTTGACATGAAGACTCTTTCAACTAGAAAAGGCAAAGCATATATGCTGTAGGTTGAGGTGATACCATTCCAGAATTAATGCATAAAGAACATGTTGTGAACCTCAGAAACGAGTCAGTGTATGTAATTGGTTAGAAAGGAATATTTTTGCTTGTTTGGCAGTCATTAGAGAAAAAAGTCTATATTTCAGAGATTTGGCTCTATTTGCTGTCTTTATGGTGCTGCAATATTAAAGATGAAATATTTCAATCTATCAGTCAGCATGTGTAAAAGTTGCGTGGCATACAGAATTAATATGCTGTAGGAGAGAAGAATAGTTCTTTCTTTCAAGCATTCTATGTTCTAAAGGTGATAGGAACTGAATTTATGCTAAATGAAAGTGTGCAAAACATTCATAAGAAAAACCTGCTGCTGAGATGTCTTGAATAGAGGGTTTTCAATCTCTATACAGTTAGATATTGCACCATTGTTTATTGTTGTCCACAAAAATATAACGAGCGCCTACTACACCTGGTGTCACTGGAAAGGTGGCTCTGAACAGAACAGAAACACTTGCCTGCCCTCAAAGAATTTAGTTTGGGTGGGAATATCTAGAAATCAACGGCTAATGCAAATTCTCTCTGTGCGCCACTCAGAATTTTAAAGCCTAGAGCAATGTTCTCAGCCCTGGCGAGATTGCCCCCAAGGGGCATTTGGCAATGTCTGAAGACGTGTTTAGCTGCCGTACTGGAAGAGGCGCTTGCTACTGGCATCTGGGTTTAGAGGTCGGGGCTGCTGCTACGTATTCTACGGTGCCCAGGGCAGCCTCTCGGCAAAAATCCCCCAGTCAAACATGGTGATAGTGTCAGGGTAGAGAAACCTTACTCTAGAATCACTTATTTTTTAGGTAGAGATAGGAATTAAAGCTAAAAGTTCAATTTGTACTTAGTGGCGCCTAAACTGGAACCCTGGCTCAAGCCTGAGTGTGAGGATTCTCTTTCTTTCTGGAATTTACTTAGAAATTTCTATAATTTCTGAAGACATATGAAGTCCTACTAATTATTTAGATCATTAGAAAATGATGCCTGCAAAAAAACAAAGACAAAACTAAGATTCCTTATCTGGGAGAAAGAATAAAGGTTTCAGGAATATTGACCTGAGATGAATTTTAAAAGAGGGGAAGAATATTACTTGCAAGGAGCCGGGCAAAGTGACTGGCTTTCAGTGGCTTGAATTTAGTAGTGCAAGAACAGAGAATGTGAAGAGAAAATAAAATAAAATCATAAAAAAAAGAATGTGAAGAGAGCAATGAAAGAGATATCAATGAGAAAGCATTTGGAGATTGAGGGCCTTTCCTTAGGCAAAGAGTCCAAACAGCTGCCATGGAGTTCGCTCCCTTTTAGGGTACTCTGAATGCTGACGTGAAATCCAATCTGGCATTTGACTCTCTTTTCTTCTGTAATGTGATACCAATGCGAAGATGATAGGTGGATGTGGCTATATCACACCACATATTGTATTAATAGTCTTTGTATGAGAGGTGTCTATGCTTCTAGTTCTAGGGCTGCTCCTTCTTTGAAAATTAGACCAGCACCTCAACATCAGCTGTTTCTTTTAAAAATAGCCATTTTTTAGAGGAGAGAATAGCTTCTACCTGAGCTGGGGAGCTCATTCAATCCCCCCAATGACTTATGAGGAAGGTGCCATCATGTCCCCACTTTCCGTGAGAGGAAAGTAGAGGCTTAGAAAATTTAGACAGTTGTCTGAGGTAACAGTTGGTTAGTAAGTCGTGAAACTGGAAGTTGACTGCGGAGCACTTGTGAGTGACCAGTGGTCACTTAGCCTCCCTAGGGGCTGTAAGGAACTGGAAGCCCACCAGCTGGTGTTTTCAGAAACAGCCCATGCAGCTCAGGGCTGTAATTATCGTAAAAATGCTTTTGAGGATGCTATTTAATACTTTCTGCCATATCCCCTCTCTTAGCCCCATCGTGGGCATTTTCCTCTGGCTCCAGTGAAAGGAATGGTTGTGTTTCTTCGGTTACTAAATTGTTTTTACTTTCCGTAACTGATTCATGTGATGGCCCCGATATCCTGTTTGCACTTCCTGTAGAAGTTCACCGAATTATCTGTCTTCCTACTCCCCCAAAACAGGTATGCCCTTGCAACATACTTTTTTGACACTAAATTCACAATTTTACTTTTTCCTTTGTACTCTTTTGTGCTCTGTTATTCACCTTTTATAAAGCATTTTATAGTGATTTAATCTATCTTGAATTGTGGGTGAGTCATAAATATACAAGAAGTGCCATTTGTTGATTGTCTAGTGTGTGCCCTGATTAACATACCACTTAAGCCTCAACAAAACCATTCCCAGGTAAACTTTAATGACCACATTTTACCAGGGCTAAGAGAACTTAACTAATTAGCCTCCTATCACAGTGTCAGGGTGTAAATTTGGGTTTGTCTAATTCTGAAACTTAATCTTTCTCTAACATAATATAATAAGTTAATATTTTTCATTTAATGCTTCCTTGCAAATCAACATAATGTGAAAATTAACAAGTCTGGCTGCCAAAAGAATAGCTGGAAAATTTGGTTATTGGAGTTGACATACAAAGACTGACACTATCTCTTTAAAAAGGCAGGAACTTCATATTCATTTACATAACACTTTCCTCTTTTTTCAGTATAGATTTGCATGAAATGCGAACACAAAGATGTTTTAACAGGGAATCTCTGGCCTTTATCTCCTGGCCATGTGGAACTGAGTCACGCCTCTAATTACCTTTGCTTCTCTCTCCATTGCTCCTGCTGTTGCTGAGGACATGATTGATAGGAGATGATGGCGAGTAGGGAACCAGGGCTCAGAAAGACACTCACTGTGTGCCCAATGTGTATGCTTGCACAATATGCTTCGTTATTAGCTTGACAGGTCTCCAAGTGGCAGATTGGGAATGAATTTTGGAGATGGCTGACATATTTGCTACACATACTGGTTTTTAAAAGCTTGTAAACATTGCTAGTATAAAAATATATGTACATATTTAAATATACATGTATATGTTATATACATTTAGCATGCATACCCTTTTAATTATTATAATATGTGTACTTATAAGTGATTTAAAAATTGCTTATAATTGCTTTTTTATTTTAGCTCTGATTTATATTATTTTCTTCCTTCTCCTTGATTGGAGATTTTTTTCTCTTTTTTAGTTTCTCTAGGTATAAATTTAGATCGATTATTTGAGTGAAAAGGAGAAAGAGAAAATAGTCAGTAATACTACGATAAAGTTACAAATGAAAGATGATTACTTGAATTACTGGGGTGATCACATTGTAAATAAAGTATAGAAATGCCAAATACTCTACTGTATATCTGAAAGTAATATAACCAATATAAGATTACATACCAACTACAAGAATACCTTTATTTCTGGAAAGCCTTATGCTAAGTGAAATGAGCCAGGTGGTGAAAGGCAAATACCATATGATCTCACCTATGAGTGGAACCTAATCAACAAAACAAACAAGCAAGCAAAAGACAACCAGAGACATTGAAATAAAGAGCAAACTGACAGTCACCAGAGGAGAGTGGGGAGGGGGATGCTGGAGGAAGGGCCATCAAGGAACATGTATAAAGGGCACATGGACAAAGCCAAATGAAGGTAGGTTCCAGGGTGGGAGGTGGGGATGGGTGGGGTGTGGTGGATAATGGAGACAGCTGTACTTGAGCAATAGTAAAAAAAGGAATGCCTTTATTTCTTAAAACAAATTAAGAAAAGCGTAGAAATTTTTAAAATATAAAACAACTCCACATAGTATTGGGCTGCAGCATGAATTATTGTATTTCTTTGTTGTTTTTAAAATGAGGCAGCATACAAAGTTAATAAATATAATATATATAACTTTCAAAATTTGGACAGATAACACATACTAATAAGGTTTACACATTTTTAGGTCAATAAATGTTGCTTAAAGTGTACAGTTCCCTAAGTTACTGATCAGGTTGTTTTTCATGAGAATCATTTATGAAATTATTTTTTCTTTAAAAATGTTATTGGTATTACAGATCACATTTTTTTGTTGCAGTCAGAAATTTCTTAACCTTTTAAGCTTTCTTAAAGGCTTCTATAAAGCAACTATGTCATTATTTTAGTAAAACCTCTTTTCAAATGCTGCTCAGGAACAGAATAATTTGCTAGGGCTTTTACTGTTTATAGTGGTTGTATTTTAGTGACAAGATATACACACTGCTTTACATCCAAATCTGCGTAACGGTGATGGTTGGGATAAGGGTGCTCTATTAGTGCTCAGTGCAGAGCTCCTGGAGAAAGGAAGCTAAAAGTAAAAGCAGACTGTATCTTTCATAAGGCTGATGGTTGCTCTTATTAATGATGAAAAGGAAATGAGAAATGCATTGGCTTGCTTTTTATTAAGCACAGTAGGTAAAGCAGATGAACGTTTGAAAGCTCATGGAGCTGCCATAAAGAAATTTAAACACGGTTCTTGTTGGCTCGTAGCCAAACTCATGCTGTAAACTTCAGACACGGGTCAGCATTGCAGAGGAGTCGTCAGCTCAGTGTTAGAGGATAGTCTGTACTTTCCAAGTCCAGTAATAAACCTGAGATTTACCCAGCAGGGTTGGCGAGATTGCATTTGTTTGACATGACTTAATATACTTCTACTTTCACCACAAAGCTCCAGTAAGATTCTTTAGCATGAAATGCTTGTGTCACGTGATTTTATACATTTGTATCTTGTTTATACTATTTTCTACTTTACTTTTCTTGTTTACACTATTACAGATGTCCCCATTTTCTTCCCCTTTGCCTACCCCATCTTCCCACTGCCCTCACCCCCTCTTCCTCCCTCTATCATTTTATTAAATCTAATATCTGTGAGAGAATTTGGCTTCTAATATCTATAAGAAATATCATAGAAATCTAATATCTATGAGAGACAAGGCTGCATGCCTTGTCCTAGACAATACTATCTAACGGTTAGAATTAGGAGAAAACCTTTAACTATGGCACTAAAATATGGGTACTAAATTGTTTTTAAAATGAATTAAAAAAGAAGCTTTGTTACAGCTGTAGATTGTGGTCTTTCTAATGTTAGAAAGCTTCCACTCCTTCATAAATCCTTTCAGAATATAGTTCAAAATCTGTACATAATAGATGCATCTTGTACGTAACTCTTAACAACTTCTTTACTTATCAATACTCTCCTTTTTTCACATATGCACTGTACCAATGTGTAACAGGTATTATAAGTGAAGCAACAAAAAATATGTGTAGCTTTCTCAAATGTAGGTAGGCATGCATGATGGAGATGGAAGTACCTGAACCTAGGATTTGCTATACTCTCACCTTTTATTATTTTAGAGAATTACAACATCTCTATTTCCTACAGACATTTTTCTGTAAAAACTATTTGAAATTAAACTTCATAAATTAGAGAACAATCTCAATGTTTAGCTGATCAACTTACTGGTTAATTGAAAAAGTAAAATATTGAGACCTTCAGTAGTGTAGATAAATTAGAATAGTTAGTTAATAATAAAATGATTAAACAGATTCTACTATACTAGAAAACACATAGTTTGCCTTATCCCAGTTCATCTTTTATATTTTATAACTTTCCTTTTTTTCAAAGAAAGAAAAGAAAGGCTACAAAGAGCAAATAACAGAAAAGTAATTGCCTTAACCTCTGAAGAGGGAAGAAGGGTAGACTAGCCATAGGTTTATAGTAAAGATAAAGATACCTTTACAAAACCCATACATTCTAAATAGTCTTTAAATGTTGAAGAGATAGACAGAAAAAACAGTAGCTTAATTTCTCATACACAAATACAAAAGTCTTCTGTGATTTGGAAGATTTAAACTTTAAATCTTCCCCCTTTAAAGAAAAAGAGAAGTATGAACTTAAATTAAAACATTAATGTATTTCTTTAAAAATATAAATGGTAGATGAGCCCTGGCTGGTGTAGCTCAGTGGATTGAGCGCGGGCCTGCGAATCACATGATCGCGGTTCGATTCCCAGTCAGGGCACATGCCTGGGTTGCAGGCCAGTTCCCAGCAGGGGACTCACCAGAAGCAACCATACATTGATATTTCTCTCCCTCTCTCCTTCCCTTCCCCTCTAAAGATAAATAAATAAAATCTTTAAAAAAATAAAAAATAAATAAAAAGCAACTTAGTTTAAAAATTTTTTAAAAAATGGTAGATGAAAAGNATCTTCCCCCTTTAAAGAAAAAGAGAAGTATGAACTTAAATTAAAACATTAATGTATTTCTTTAAAAATATAAATGATAGATGAGCCCTGGCTGGTGTAGCTCAGTGGATTGAGCGCGGCCCCACGAACCACATGATCGCGGTTTGATTCCCAGTCAGGGCACATGCCTGGGTTGCAGGCCAGTTCCCAGCAGGGGACTCACCAGAGGCAACCATACATTGATATTTCTCTCCCTCTCTCCTTCCCTTTCCCTCTAAAGATAAATAAATAAAATCTTTAAAAAAATAAAAAATAAATAAAAAGCAACTTAGTTTAAAAATTAGAAAAAAATGGTAGATGAAAAGGCATTTGGGAATTGTCAAATTACCTATAGTGGAAACTATCCATCCTGGAATATCTATTTTAAGATGTGAAGATTAGAAAGGTTATAACATAATAAATAATTACACCTTATTTGCTACTTTTATTTGCTGGTCATTTATGGCTCATAATTATGTGCCGTTGCTGAGATGATTGTAATCTAAAAAACGCCTTTTATAATCTAGTGCATTCTATGTCTAAGAAACTCAGTATGTTCTATGGACCTCAGAGGACACTCTAAGCTTCCTCTGAAGGCTTCTGGCAAGTTTATAACAATTTTCTAAAAGTACACTAGGTTTGAAAGTAGATTAAATGAACCTTTACATTTTCTACCAGTTGTAAGATTTTACACACCTCAATCATTCACACCTGTTTGTGTTTCTCTTAGCTTAGTGGTTATCATGTTCTTTAAACTGATGCCAGTTTATAAAATTGGGCCATGGTAGCCTACAGCCTAAGGAAGACGTGTTTTTCTCCCAAATGATTTTATAGGAAACATGTTTTGCTAATTGTTAAGCTAGGAATCCAGGGTGGAAAACGTCCCCTAAAATGCCATGATTTTATGCCAGGAAGATTTTTATTTTATATCAACACCAAGGCCACCTTACTTAAGATGCATAATTGTAACCTGTTGGGGGATTCAATTTCAAAGCCAGTAGGAAAAGACAATTTTGAAATTGAAAATGGGTAGAGAATACACACAGTGAGTGTGGTAAACATCACAATTGGCAGCCTGGGTATGGGGCAACAGCCAGAAGGGCTATAGTAACAAACACAGGTGTTTAAATTATATTTGCCTGGGGCCTCTGTGGGGGCCACAGTGTTCTATGCTTGAGTAAACCTCATGTGCGTCCTAGGACTGCAGAGTGCAGAAAGCAAGTAGAAATATTCATAGCTGTGACCTTGAGGTTTCTTTCTTTTTTGTTTGTTTTACTATTGTTCTATTAAGTTGTCCCAATTTTTCCCCTGTTGCTCTCCTCTGCCCCACACAACCCTTCCCCCACAGTCAATCCCTACCCTATTGTCCATGTCCATGGGTCATTTACATGTTCCTTGACTAGACCTTTCCCTTTCTCTCCCATATATCCCCTCCCCTCTCCCCTCTGGTCTCCGTCAGTCTGTTCCTTGTTCCTATGACTCTGGTTCTAGTTTGCTTGTTTTGTTCATTAGGTTCCTCTTATAGGTGAGATGATATGGTATTTACAATACACAAGTGCTGGAAACAGCCTAAATGCCCATCAATAAATGAGTAGATAAAAACACTGTTACATTTACAGGATGGAATACTATGCAGCTAAAAGAAAGAAGGAACTCCTACCCTTTGTGACAGCATGAATGGAATTTGAGGGCATTGTGCTAAGTGAAATAAGCCAGGTGACCTTGACATTTCAATAAATGTTTACATTACATTCTCTTTACTGTGTTGAAGTATTAAGCAATTGAACATTTTACAGTGTTTCCTTCACAGAATGCAATGATCAGAAGCATCATTGTTATAATCAGGATAAATGGTATAAAGAAGAAGGCCTAGATTTTATTTTGGCTCTACTTCTTAATCACTATGGGACTCTGCACAAAGCAAATGAACCACTCTGGTTTATTTCCTCATGTATAAATCGGAGATGACAAGAGATACAATAGCATCTCCTTTGTAGTATTGTTGAGAGAATAAAGTGAGATAATGTTTCACCACAGTTCCTGGCACATAATGAGTACTTAGTAAGTTAGATTTTATCTTAAGAAGAATAAAGCCTTAGTTATGGGGAAAAGTCAGCTAGTTATCAACAAACAGCTTATTTGGAAGTTCCAGGTATACAGAAAGCCAAGGATTTACTATGTATCAAATAAAAGGATAAAACAAATAAAATCAAATTTAAACAGTATACAATTTGTCTTTTCGTATACAATATTTTTGTACTCTAGATAGAGAGATCTTCAATTACTGTGTATTTAGAACTTAGACTTGTCCATGATTGGATAGTTTTTCAATAACAAATAATACACTCAAATAGGGGTTTGTTTTGCTGATCTGATTAACCTGGTTCAAGATTATTTCTTTTAAAGCAAGGCATTCCATATCATTATGAATTCGTTACATTCAAAATATCTTATTTTTTGACATTATTTTTTCTTAACATGTAAAAGACTACTTATTCAGAGCGAAATAATTAGGTACTTTGCAAATGACACAAAGTTTGAAGCTCAAGCCTGATTATTGAGACTTAATAACAATTAAATCCCTGAGATGCATTCCATTGTAAGATTATGTGAGAGGGCAGTGCAGAAATAAGTATGACAATGTACATATAGATATGAAGGGAAGCAGAGAATAGATTATAAGGCAGGAAGTGAAAGAGTGAGAGTACATACATATTGTATAATAAACTTGGTTTAAAATATTCAAAAGAGAGAAGTCAGTGAAGAACTGGTACTCAGAAGTCCTTCAGTGTGATATAAAAATGTTCAGTCAAATATAGAATTGATCCTTGTTATGAGTAGTATGTGTATTTATTCATGCAATACTCATTATTTTGTGTCTTCATTTCTACCTCTTTTTTCCAAGTAGAGAGACAGAGTTCTCACATTGAGTTTTTAATTGTGGCTAGTAAGGGTGTCATCATTTTTCAGTGAATTTTTTCAAATCACCTTGGTGAAATAAGTATTAGCCTCTCTGTTTTAAATTCTGAAATTGACCTCAGGCTTTGGAGGCAGTCTTGTTTAGATATTGAGGACATAAGCCCAAGAGATCACTTCCAGGTCTCTGATTACTCGGTCATCAATCATAATTTATTTCCTGTGTGTTTCTGAGTAAATATTAAATTAAGGTAAAAAAAGCATGCATCACTAAAAGTGGAATATTTAAATCAATACGTAAATGAAAATGTTTTATGTCACGGTATAAATTTAAACCCTGCAACTTGGTGCAGAATTTGCCCAGTTCTCTGTGTCCTTTCTGGAACACACTGTGAGGCCTGCTCCCTGTGAGTGCTGGGGTATTAGAGGGGTGATTGATTGATTCACAGCTTTACCTGGGATTTCAGAAGGCTAAGTATTACTATTTTATCCATTTTAACACTTCAGAAAAAATTTACTGTAATAATTCAGTCAGGATGTCCCAGAACATGATGACTATTATTTTCGACAGTTTATTTGTAATGTCTCATGTCCAAGAATGACTAACTCTTCTATTAGGTTGTTTAAACTGGAAAGGTCAAGTGACTTAAGCTTCCAAAAATTCATTTAACAAATTTCACATTTGCTTTCAGCACTTCAGTTCCTTTCACCAAAGTACAAAATATCAGGGCTTTAGGTACAGTGAATTTACAAGGTTAATTATAGTGTATTGTGCATAACACAGTCATTTTGTTGGTATTTCGATATTATGTTTGGCATGAGTGGTAACATTGTGAAGTAGATTTGCTGTAACTTTGACTTCAGTATCCTTCGTTAGAAATGGCTGGTCTGTGAGACACATGGTCCCCAGATAAAATGCCTACTTAGATTCACTTTAAAAAATTTTAATGTAGTTTCTACTGAAAACAGTTACACACATCGACTGGTATTCACTGACAGAGTGTGTGCAATTGTTAATATGTAGTTAAGTGGTCCACAAAAGTTTAAAAATGAAAACTGAATATCAAAGATAAAAACTTAACTGCAATATTGTATTTTTAGAAAAAAATTAGAGGAAATGCAAATGTAAAAGCTTGTAGATACAGTTACAGTGAATTAATTTGCTCTTCACATACAAGCCTAATAAATACAATATAGCCACAAAATTGATTTTTTAATGCATCTAAAACAATAGGAAATAGAAAATTAATTGATTCTGAGTGCATAACAATAAATAATAGCCATACTAATTTTTTAAAAATCTAGTGCATCTCAGTAAGACATTCATTTCTAATAATATTTATTTACATTTATAAAAATATGTATCTATGAATTTTCAACATTCCTTTAAAAAGTTATAGGAAAATTAATTTGCAGCCTAAGAAAATTATTATTAAAATAAGCTGTTCATTTTAACATTTTATCATATCAATATATATTAGAGTGATCAAGATAAGGTTTTCAAGCATAAAAGTGTATTCCCTCAGCATATTGGGAAGTGGATTGGAAATGTGACCACAAAGAGAAAAGGAAATAAGCAAAAATCCAGATCAGAGAAGAGGATGAAAATATATTTTTGCATAATAATGGGTATCAAATCAAAAGACTTGACTTGGGGCAGTGAATATACAACACAGTGTACAGATGATGTGTTGTAGAATTGTGCAGCTGGAACCTGTATAATTTTGTTAACCAGCGTCACCCCAATAAATTCAATAAAAAGGAAAATAAATATAGTATTTAGATCCCACTGAGTGAATTTAAAAGGATGGAGTAACAGCTTTATTTTAAAATGTCAATATTTATGATATGCTAAGAATTACATCATTTCCAATTATTTACACTCATGAGGAAACATTTTAAATGTCAACTTTAAAAATAAAGTCAGTACATAGATTTTAAAAGATTATCTCAGAGCGCATGTGATAAAAGTTAGAAATTCATAGATCTAGACCAACTACTTTATATTTCTAATGAAGAGATTAAGATCCAGAACAATCATATATATTACCAAGGTCACCCCAGCTTGTTAGCAGCACCTAAGTAGAAGAGTCTATGGAGACAAGAAGGGATTCCCTTCAGGAAACAAAAAAAGTGCTCAATGTCACTAGCCATCAGAGAGATGCAAATTAAAATCACAATGAAATATCACCTCACACCTGCCTAATGACACCATCAATAAATCAACAAACAACAAGTTCTGAAGAGGATGTAGAAAAGGGAGAACTCCTATGCACTCTTTGTGCGCATGCAGAATGATGCAGTGCGGAAAACTGTGTGGAGTTTCCTCAGAAAACTAAAAATGGAACTGCCTTTTGACTCAGCATCCCACCTCTAGGAATATATCCTAAGAATCCTGAAACACCAATTCAGAAGAATATAGGCACCGCTATGTTCATAGCATTGTTGTTGACAATAGCCAAGATCTGGAAATAACTCAAATGCCCACCAGTAAATGAGTGGATAAAAATGCTGTGGTACATTTACACAGTGGAATACTACGTGGCTGTGAAAAAGAAGGCCCCCTTACCTTTTATGACAGCATAGATGGACCTAGAGATTATTATCCTAAGTGGAATCACCTGGTGGGTAAAAGGCACATACCATATGATTTCACTTACATGTTAAATTGAGTAAACAAAATAAACTGATAAAATAGAAACAGAGGCATGGATATATAGAACAGACTGACAGCTTTTAGAAGGGAATGCAGAGGGGAGGACTGAATGAAAGAAGGTAAAAGGATTAGCCAGAGAATACATATGTGTAGGCTGCAGACATAGTCAAAAATGTAGTGATGGCCTGAAGAAAGGGGGTGTTGGGGTTGGGTGGAAGGGGGCAAAAGGGGCAAAATGTGGACAATTCTAATAGTGTCAACAATAAAAATAAAGTGGAAAAAACAAAGAGTACAACATTGAAGGTAAAATTTTAGTGAGTGAAAATGAAAATGGCCTCTCAAGGTTGTGGGAAGATTTGAAGATAGGAAATGTTGTTACCTAGATTTACTACTTGCCTCTCTAAACTGTAGAACATTTTAGTCTGCCCGCATTGCACATTGTTGTTGGGAAGTATCCGGATACAGGGAGAAAAGTTATGTTGGGGCTGGATGCCTTACCAAAGATTTTAACTTTTCTTCAAATACTGTGTGTGGGAGAGGTAGCTTTTAAAGGTTTTTAGTAAAATAAAAAAGAAAAAGAGCATAAATCTAACATGGAATTTACAAGTAAACACAGTGACCAGAGAGGGGAGGGGAGGGAATTTCAGGGGAAATAGGGGAAGGATTTAGAGGAACAAATATAAAGGATACATGGACAACAACTGAGAAGGGTGGAAATGGGAGGGAGGGGGGAGCATGAGGGGTGGGATGGGATGGGAGTGATAGACAGAAAACTGTACTTGAAAAATAATTAAATAAGTTTAAAAAAAATGAAAAATAATAAATAAATAAATTTTTAAATGAAAAAAAAAATCCCATTGTATTTAGGTAGTTCCGATTATCTCAGGGAAGGCAATTTGACCAAGACATGATTTTAAGGGAAGTCAATCAAGTGTCATTTTATTTGGTTTTAGCTTCCTTCTGATTTTACAGTATGACTGTATCCACTTCACACACACACACACACACACACACACACACACACACACAAATCTCTGTATCTGCTCTCACGAAGGCTTTCTGTTTCAGGCTCTGGATTTGGTTATAAGGCACAAGCACTGTGGCCCCCATCACTTCCTCCACAGCTAAATATCTATGCTTCTGTTTTATTCCTTCTATCATATTATGTTTATGTTAAATTAAAAAATCATTAATCGCATAGAAATGTCTTCTTTGTTGCATATTTTCTCCCATATTTCTAATCATTGAATTTTTCTATGAGAAGGAATACATAATTTTTATTAATAACTTTCACTAATATAAATAGGATAAGTTTATTGACACAATTGTCCACTAAAAAATAAATATTTTAGTGCCATTTTATTGTACAAAAAATTACCTGCCATTTTAAGTGTGACATCAGTAAATTGTTTATGGTACAAAATATTAACAACATATTCCAACATTTGGATTATATCATCACATTTTAAAATACTTCTCACTTAGTGTGAATATAAATAAGTAAATAAATATATGTGTATATATATATCTATATATCTATATATATAGATATATATATATACACATATATAAGTATAAATGAAGACAACCTAGGTATTTTGTATTAACACATAACCTGGAGAGAATAAAGCTTGACATTCACCTTTTTCCTTCTTCCCTTTCTCCTTTCTAGATACCAGTTTTTTGTGTGTGTCATTGTTGTTTTTGTTTGTTGATGTGCATTTTTGGCAATACAGAATAGTGCGGTTTGAAAGTTAGCATGCATATGGATTCCTGTCAAATCTTGTTAAAAATACAGATTCTAAGTCTGTAGGTTGGGGATGGGGCCTGAGATTATGCATTTGTAACAAGCTGTCAGATGATATGAACAACACTGGACCATAAACCATAATACAATAAGACTTCAGAAACAAAAATCACACATACTTAGTCTGTTTATAAAAATTTTTTCATAAAGTGTAATTAATTTATTTTCTAATTTTTTGTTTATTGATTTTAGAAAAAGTGGAATGGGGTGTGGGAATGGGGGGAGATGGAGACAGAGATGAACATCCATTTGTCGTTCTACCTGTTTATGCAGTCATTGGTTGATTCTTATATGTGCCCTGATCCAGGATCAAACTTACAATCTTGGCAAATCAGAACAGCGGTCTAATCAGCAGAGCTACCCACCAGAGTAAAACTTAATTTAAATGTACATATTTTAAAAATGGAAAGCACACAGTTGGTGGTTGGGCAAAAAAGACCCATTTCTGGCCAAGCTGATAGAGCTGAGAAATCTTTGTTGCTGGGAGTATCAGGAGGTCAGGCTGGTAAATGTGGAGACAGCAGACAGTCTGACAAATGTGTTAAAGCAGATGGACCAGATTAGGTGGGGCAGACCAGAGTGCTGAAAGATTTGAAATACAAATTTATTTTGGAAACAGAAGGGCGTCTGAAGCTTCAAATAACTTTAAGGGAGAGATTGATATGGCTAGATTTCATGTAAAAAGTACGAATGCATCTTCTTTTGGAGGTATGTTTAACTTTCAGGCTTATGGAAAAATTTAAGTACTAGTGGAGACGGACGACATTTTTAATGATATAATTTAGGCACAGAAGCCATTTCTTAATTTTATGCCAGATGAAATCATGGAAGACAATTAATATTGCAGTGTGTTACACAAAATGGTTTCTTCAAACTTGAGAATATCCAAGTAGCCAAGAAAGAATTGAAGTGCTCTGTAATTAATTTTAAACACAGGCTCAAAATGAAAAAGATTTTTATTTTTAATCCTGTACTTCAGGTTGAAAAGACTTAGCTATCGACTTAGCAATCATTTAGGTCATTCTTAGTGTCAATGTAGACTAATAGTAGGCAGAAAAAACCTGTCATTTTTACGGGATCATAGCTGCCAGTTCTCTTTTATCCCTGTACCAAAATTCAACACATATACGAAAACTTGCCTTTTCTGGGTGTGGGAAAATGAATCTCTATTAAAATACGGACAAGTTTAGATTGTAATAAAATATAATAATTTATCCTGATACAAAAGACCACATATACTTCAGGTCTACATATTTACTTTCCATGAATAAAGTGACACCGAAAATATAAAAAATATTAGGATTTAAAAGCAGAATAATTTTTTGTCCTTGGTATTTGGCAGGTACTGTTCACTTACTCTATCATATGTGAATATAAACTACTTAGGAAATAAGAAATAATAGATGGGAAAAGTTGAAGGCTTCATTCATCTATTGGTAGCATTTTTAATGTAATAGATGTAATAGTAAAGCTAGTAATTTAACTGCGGTGCTTCCCCAAAGACCTACGCTGTCTTCCCCACTTTTCCTACACTTTTCTTCCCCACATTGAACTAGCATGTGCAAATGAGGTTGTCTGCTCTTTTTGCCCTGTTGTTAAGTCATGAACAGCAGGCCTTGCCTTGGTAGAGAGGCTATTCATAAGATCAAAGATTTTTAAATGTTTTCATTGTTATTGTTGTTGACATGACTTTTTGCTTCCACTTCCCCTGCTGGGCCAGACCCTAAGAACTTTGCACCAGCTGTTATTTTTTCTCATGTGCTGAATTGCCGTTGGTTTGAAGACTGAAAGGGCAGGGTGAACTTTATACCGGCTCCTCAATTAGAGCTGTGCTGTTTCTAACCAGAGACCGGAGTGTAAGCGCTACCCCCACTCTGAGGGAAATAGTGGAAGGTATAAGGAAGACAAATGAATGCATTTTTGAGTTTGTTGGCTGGAAAAGGCAAAATGTTAAGATAATTTTTCTCCCCTGGACTTTCGATTATATTTTCCATCATGCACAACATCATGCAAAGATGTTAAGATTACTCAAGGTTGCTTCAGGTGGCAATAATAATAATAATTCATTTAGTTTTAGACCTTTATGTTCATTCCTTCACTTATAGCTAAAGGGGAGGCACATATAATTGAAGCAAGTATCAGGTGCCATTCTTTCAGTCTGAAGTAGTACATGATCACATATCTCATTAAGAAGAAAATACAGTACTAATATATGGACTGATGTTGAAATGAATATTCATTTAAAATCAGAGCTGGGATGCCAGCCACTCATTTTCTGCCCCAGAGAGAGTCCCTGGTGGAGAGAACCTTGGGAAGCCGTGGTTCCCAGTCCTGCTGGCCTTGCTGTTCTTCAGGCGGCGCCTGTGGAATCCATGGGCCATGGCGTCGGCTGCTCACGCAGCCCAGCTTGGCCCTCCATATGATGAATACCTTATGGGTTAAAACAGGAAAGCATGAAAACAATAGTTGCCAATTTCTGCCAGAATTTCAATGCTCTGTAAATCTTTAAAACATTATCATTGAAATCAATTTTATACATACATTCCTTGGAGAAACTGTTATATGACATGTTTGTAGTTCTCTAAAAATGGTTTCTCAAAAAAATGGTTTCTCTATATGTAGTTCCCTATAAAGGGGCAAACAAATGGTTTACTCTTTTTACAAGTTAACAAGAGGAAGTTCTGTGTCACTTTATTTTTTTAAGCAAGATACATCTATTATTTTTCATACCCCATGCAGTTATCACTTGGTTTTTACCAGAGATCAAGACCTGTAAAAGATGTGTATAAACTAAATAAATTAACGTTGCCATTATTAAAGTGACAGGGATTTTAAAAAATTTCTAATACTTTGCACAGACAAAAAAAGTATTTCATTGGAGGCTTGCAGTTGAGGTGTGGTTTGGTTGGAAGGTAAAACAATGGGAGGCAGCCTCTGGTAAAATGACACAGATCTTAGTAGTAAAGCTCAGCAACAGCTTGAGAATTTCACTTCTCATATAAACCAAAGGCAAAAAATATGGGGTAAAATCGAACAACTTATGCCATAAAATTTGCCATTTTTAACTGATATGAAATGAAAGATCAATTTAAATATAATTTTATAGAGTTCTCATGATGTTATACAGACAGGAATAAAAAATAAAATAAGTAACATAATGAGTCCTATAAAATCTTAATATCAACAGAAAAAAATAATTTGATTTACATGAGAGATTACATTAAATTTTGATATTATTAGATTTGCATTTGACAGCTATTTTCATGTATTTTAGTCAATAAAATCTTGTAAAACTACAAAACCATGTATAAAAAAGAATTACTTAAGAGTAATGTAACACAGTTCAGTCTGTGTGAGTGGATTTCATTTATATTTCATTGTTTATTTTCTGTCGACATTTTAACTAAGTAAGGTAGTGTCGGTTGGTTGTGATTTGGCATATATGGACCAATAAAACTTGCCACTTCCTTCCTGGGAAGCAGGGACAGCTAATTACCTCAAGCGGTGAACTTCAGTCATACAGTTGAATGGTGTTTAGATGGGCTTAGCTGGGTTGTTTTTAAAAGAAATACTCTCCTGATACTCATCGATGGCTTTATAGAGTAGAGCAGCAAAAATATCCATGAAATGCGCATTTTTTTCTTGAACAATATCTGAACATTCAAAGGGACAAAAAAATGACTTTTATTGGCACTATGGAGAGTTGAGCCTGAAATCAAATATATTTTAAATAAATACAGGGGTGAGCAAAAGTAAGTTTACAGTTGTTCATACAGTAAAAGACATACAAGTCATTATTATTACATCATTACAATTGATTAACTCAAGTAATGTCACAATGGCACAGTTTACTTACTTTTTCCCATTCCTGTATATGTGTATATGTGTGTATCTGTGTCAATAGCTCAATCTCTTAATTACTATAGTTTCATAATAAGCCCTGGTAACTGAAAGGTCAAGTTTCTCATTCCTGACCTTTATTCTTTTTTACACATTCAACAATCATGCTACTAAATGCCATGAAAATGGTGTTGAAATAGTTTTGTGATGTGAATATGCAGATAATTTCAGAAAAATGATATCCCTTCTGTGTATTACTGTTATTCATGAACATGAAATATCAATACATTTATTTAAAAATTAAATATATTTTCATAAAGTACTATTATTTTTCTTTTGGAGTCTTGATTAATTCTTAACACAAAATTTTATTTAGATTAAAATTAGGAAATTATTTTATCAAAATACATTTTAAGCAAGTGAAGCAAATTCGAAACTGAGAGAAATTATTGTCAATACATATAACTAAAATATATATATGAGTAATGTATAAAGAATTTCACATATTAATAAACAAACAATGAAAAGTGAGCAAAAGTCATAAACTGACATTTCCCCCCAAAAACAAACAGAACTGTTCAATGAACATAGAAAGGGTATTCAATGGTACTAATGATCAGAAATGCAAATCAAGAAGGCAGTAAGTTATATTTTCAACTATTTAATTTGAAATATAAATATACGTATACATTTAAATCAGATATCTCAAGTTTTAGAGGAGATATAATTTTATATTTTCTAGTCTAATGTTAATGTAACTTATGGGAATTTGAATGCTTTAACCACTTTGGGAAAATAGAATTAGTGTCATTATAAAATATAAACTAAACCATTTTGCTAGATATATAGCTAGGAAAAATTCTTGTTTATTTTCGTAATGGTATAGTTTTCATGAACTATTGTTCAAACTATATAAGACCTGGAAATAATCTAAATATCATTACAAAGAGGGTGGATGAATAAGCTACAGTGCATTGGCAAAATAGAATATTATACATCAATCAAAAATAATAAAAAATAATAATATAAAAATGTGTATGAATCTTAGCAATAGAATTCTAAGTGACAGATAAGTCCTTAAAGTGCATTTATTACAATCTACTTTTTAATATAGTTAAAGAGAACTAATTTTTTAAAGTGTTAAAATATTTATAGAATTAAGCTGTATAAAAATATTCATATTTATAGCCCTGCTGGTGTAGCTCAGTGGATTGAGCGCGGGCCTGTGAACCAGAGGATCGCAGTTCGATTCCCAGTCAGGGCACATACCTGGGTTGCAGGCCAGTTCCTGGCAGGGGACACACGGTACATTGTGTGTTTCCGGCAGAGGCAACCATACACTGATATTTCTCTCCCTCTCTCCTTCCCTTCCCTCTAAAAATAAATAAAATTTAAAAAAAAATTCATATTTAGAAAGCAAGATCATGGATAATGGAGGGAGACAAGAATGGAATGGGGGAAATAATGTGATCAGATGTGTGTAGCTAGTTATCGTCAAGTTTCTATTCTAAATAGTTAACTTACAGATACGTATTATAGTACTATAAATTAAATGAGTAAATGAATGAATGAACAAATGAGTGAACAAATAAACAAATGAATGCATTAATGATGGCCATACTGAGCTAATTTAAAAAGGCTTCTATAAACCAAAGATTATGATTAATTTAATTATATAAACTCAGTATCAACAAAAATAAAGTGATATTCATAATTATCAGCCATCTTATATTTTGTCTACCTTTTTTAAAAGCTTTTTCTGCCTGTGATTCCAGTGAACTTGTATGAAAACTTAGTTAGTGGTAGACAGTATTTTCACACAGAATAAGTTTGACCTGATAAGTCATGGCCAATTTACAGTTTGTAGAAGTATGTTAGAAATGACCATTTAATTTTTTGTAATTAAAGCCCTTCTTTAGTAGAAAGGATCAACATGGCTTTCAGCATATTAACGTGGAGTAATCAAGGAAAGATTTTTCTTTCTGAGATACCCAAGGGAATGGCCATGACAATATTTAGTATATTCTTTAAATAACTATTTCCTATTCACTAGTATGTTGAGTATCTTAAGTTTTGAAAAGTAAAGTATATTTTTAAGAGGAGATAGTTACACAGCATGTGGTTGTCAGATGGAAAAGTAAGGCCACCTTCTATTCAGTTTGTCAGTTGGCTTAACATTCTCTGCCAAAGAACCAACACAAAAATTTGCATAAAATTTTAAATAAAAACAATAGAAAATTGGGAAACTTAAGAAAATATATCATTATGTTGCTGGCTTAAAATCTTGCTGAGGTATGTGAATCAAGGTTTGAATCTGATAATTGCAATTTTTCTAAACATATAAATATCATTTGATACCTTCTTCCTTTAGTTAGAACCATAATTAAGCTAGTCCCCAAATCACAAAAAGATTCTTCTTTAAGAACAGTTTTAACATAAGAAATCCATTCTTGAGTTTAACAACTCTCAGTTTAGGGAAGTCTTTCATTTGTTTAAATGTGGAGAGTTGTCCTTTATGGCAATTTATCTGTAACCAACATAGGTTGCGGAAAAAAGTGTTGCCCTGGAAAATTTGTGAAATAGTGGCTTAAAAAATATGAAGTTGATCTTTCGTATTTTATTGCATTGTTAACCTCAATAAATTACTTACTTCAAATCCATGACTTTAAATGCCAAGTACTTGTAAAGCAGGTGCAAATATTTAAAACTAAACTGCTTTATAAATGTTTGTACTAAACTACACCATAGACTTGATTATATTTGAAAGGGAAAGAAAACTTTCTAGGAGTTATTTGGTAGTCATGAATCTACCTTTTATTTTTTTTCTCAGAAACAGAAACCAATTGTTCTGTCTCAAACAGCTAGGTTTATATTGGGTTAAAAAAAAGATTCTTCCCAGCATGGTATAAATACATCTTAAATTTGGCCACATTTCCTTGCTCAAGTATATGACGTAAGAAGTTACACAGTATAATGGAGTGACTGAATACTTTTAATCTTGAGTCTTTCTGTTCTTTGTACCTCAAGTCAAAAAAGAAAGCCCTGTATGCTTTATCTTTAACTATTGACTATGGAATATCAACAGTGATCAGTGCTCACACGAAGGTGATTCTACTGTTCCAAGTAAATACTTCCTTATTGTAAATTTCATTACTGAGACCAAATCAAGTAAATTGAAGATAAAGGAAAACAGAGAGATATTTTGCCAGTCATTTCATTGCTTTCCACATTTCAAAATACTAATTTTATAATTTTGATTCTTCAATCAAATCCTTTTACTACTGACACTGTTAAAGTCCTAGCCAAGCAAAATAATAATAATAATAATAATAAATTTTACGTTTTAGGATTATTATAATGTTATAGGTGCTGTCAATTTGAAAACTGAAAGCACTGTTTATACAGTATATATTCTAACACTACAAGAAATGTTAGGTTCAAATAAAGTAAATGGGAACTTACATAAGCATTTTTTAAAAAATCAAGTAAACTTTCTGAATCCATAGCTTGTGTTTAAGGATCTGAATGTATCAGAGACATTTATCATCACTCCTCCTCTCTTTTGTGACCTTTTGGAAGGAGCATAATTTATCAAGAAGTTATTTTTCAATAATCTCTGCACAGGATAACTTGCTTTTTTTCTGATCTTCAAAGTGACAGATTGCATAGGTCCAGCCTCTGTGACTTAAACCACCGACAGTTTCGTGTTTCCGAGTGCTTTTTTTGTCTTGCTGGCTGATTTGATTTATAACAGTTGAGGTACTACAAAATTAAAAATTAATTAATGTGAATGAATTCATAATAAAGGGGACTGTGGCTATATTGAGATGCTAATAGGTCTATTCCAGACCTATTCTAGCCATCTGATCCTCTGGAATATCCAACAGCTGCGGTAGGCAAAACTGACAACTGAGCACATTCAAGAGGCAGGGTCAAGAGTGTGGCATCTGACCCCAGTGGGGCCAAGCAGGGGCTGCTTGTATTGAGATTCTGCTTCTGGGATGAAAGCAGGTCAGACGGTTGAAATAATGTGTTTGTATGGCATTACTGGAGAACCATTGTCTAGATGTGATGATTTGATCTCAGGATGTGGTTTTCTGGGGATTTTTTTTGTGGAAAATGGCTTTCTGAGCAGTTCTCTTTAAGAGTTCCAGTAATGACAATGCTTGCTCCATTGACTTTTTATTGGGAGAATGCATAATTAATGAAATTAAGGTTTCTAGAAAAAAACACAATTACTGGTGTTCTTAAATAAGTATACTTTTATACAACATACACTAGCTATCATTCATGCATATCGAAATGTAAAATATCTGTACTCTGAAAGACAAAAATTATATTTTACATCTACAATAGAATGTTTTCCTTTTTATGTAACTATTTAAATTGTAAAATGCCTACTGTAGGATGTTATATCTACCACAAAATAAATATATCCTGCTTTCTTTTTCTAATTATGTAAATAAAATATGCTCAATTATGAAATATTTTTGCTTAGATTCAGAGTAAGCCAAGGAATTAAGGTCATTCATATTTCAATTATTTAAAATTATAATTATGTGCCTGACTGGATAAATGGTAGAAAATAATAGTAAACTAATAAGAATTACTGATAATTGGCTGTCAATAACAACCAAAAGCACCACTGGTTCTTTTGGAGTGACAGTTATAGAGTGACAAAGTTGTTTTGAAACAATTCATTGCATAATCATTTTAAGAGAAAGTTTTGAGAGCACACCTTTATAATTGAAGTGTTAAATTTCAAAATGACTAGAGCAACACAATGCTTCTTGAATATTTAACATATGTATAATGAACAAAATCAAACAAAAATTTGGATTTATATTGGTTTGTTTTGCAAAGACGTACCTCATGTTTCCTTAAGAAAAAATTTTCATTTTTGTAAAGAATACGTTGTAGCTCCCTAGCTATGAAATCACCAGTACAATAACTAGTCTGAACATTAAAAATCAAACAAACAAAAAATGTCATTGGATAACAATGTAATGTTCAGTGTTTCTTCTTGATTTTTTTCTGTATTTCCTCAGGGAAAATAAGGAAAAGATGATTAGCTATTTCATAGAGAACCCAATTACCTCTTTGTTTCTAGAGGAAATTTTCATAACACATATTAATCAGTGATTCAGCCAATCGCTTTTGACCTCCTGTAGCTAAATGTTAAGTAATTGAAAAGTGATTGGCATATCCCCCTGCCCACTGCATTCAGCTAAAATTTATAATGGTGGTGATGATTTTCATGGATTTTAGCAATCCTGTCACAGCTATTTCTATTTCATTCACCAACAATACTATTAATGCTTCTACTATTTCTACCTCTACTAAACTGCTACTACCCTAATTAACACTGCCATGACCAATAATACCTGTTTTTTTTTTGAGTTCTTCCTTTGTGCTAGGCACTGGTCTACCACACACACACACACATTTAATGCTCGTAACATTTTTATTTGCCAAGTGCTATTATTGTCTCTATTTCAAAAATGAGATAAACTAGATGGTTTATCAATCAATTCCTTTTTAACACCCACGACATGGTTTTAAAAAAATGTGATGTGCATTTTTGTTCTCCTTTAAATAGTTCATTATTTCTTTATAACACAAGTAAGTAAAAATATACTTACATATTTTAAGTTTTTTTCCAAATAAAAGTATGACCAAATATAGCTCAAGGAACAAACTAAATATTTCCACTAATTAGTGAATCGTTTAATTTTTCCCCTAGGGACACACTAAAGGGATCATCAAACAGAACCGTAAATCTCAGGCTTGGATTGATGGGCCAGTAAATAAAATTATATTTTAGTGTTTCAGGAAACAAGATTAGGTTGTCCTTTAGTGAAATGCAATGCTGATTTCAAACTTAGGTTGATTCCTTTAAGGTGCTTTCCAATCAATGAGGATATGAAAGGAAATGCATAGTTGGCAGAGTCGGGAATTCAGTTCAAAGTCTAAAGAGTAGGGTAATTGCTACAAATGCTGCAATATGAGCTGATGACTTTTAAGGCAGTTTAAGTCTGTAATTCTACTGAGACTACCATTCCCGCTACAGGTTAAAATCCATAGACTATTCCTGTTCAAAATGATGATCACCATTTGTTAGGAGATACACAGGGACATTAATGTTTCAAAGAAAACAATTTAAGATTTACTGTAAAGTTCACTGTGAAAACCACGTGCAATTGTGCACTGCGGTATAATGTTTTAGTATTTCCTTTATAACTTTTTATTTTTTATAGTTTGTAATTGATCAAAACCCATGGATTGCGTGGGGTTCTCTAAGAACCCCAGGTAAACATAATCTCACTCCCTGTCCATTCCTAGTTGTTTTTAAATCAATTTTATTCATTTAAGTGTGAAAATTCCCCCACTTGGAAAAAAAGAAAGCCCCTTCCTCCAGTACTCTCTTCTGTACCACCTCAGCATTGCTTGCAGCCGTAATCCACCAACACAGTGCTGCGACTCGGAGCTTAGAAATTGGATTGTTTTACATTGGAAAACATGACGATATTGCCCTCAAAATTTATTTTACATTTTTGCAATACTGATTTTATATTACATTTGATGTACAAAGTTTGATTTAAAAATATCTGGGGGAATGGGCCTATACTGAGAGATTTTAACCAAAAGTGAAATGTTTTTAGCTGTCAATATCATTAGGTTTCCAAGAATGATCGTTTTTATGAAATCCGGAGGAAAGTTAGTAATTTTGTCATATTTTGTGCTTGCTTTGGGTAAAAATTTATTGAGACAAACCTGTATATGGGCTAAAATTTTAAAGTTTAAGTAGTATGATTTTTAAAATTTGAGTTAGTTGTATGACATGGATCATGTAATTTTGTACATATAACATATTTGAAATGTTTACAGTAAAAGGAAAAGTAAACTTTAAAAATATTTTATACCATCCATTAATTCTTATAACAAATACATTATTTCTCTTTTAATTTAAAATTTAGTAGTTATAAAGTTTGTATAGTAGTACTCCCCCAAATACCAATATGAGAAAAGAAACAAAGTCGAAAAATACAAAGAAGTGTGTAAAAGTATGTTTGTTTTTTATATTAAAATAGTATTTTAGTCACTATGGTGCTAATACCAATAACAGTAATGTTGATATATAACTTCATTAGTGGCTGTCATATGGTGTGAACATTTATTTTGTCAGCTACATGCTACACAGGTGAATGATCCTGTCAGAGGTATTGGTTTTCTAATTTTTCCAAATTCTGGCTTTGTGCTAAATATGTGTATTTGAAAATGAATTGACAGGTTTTCTTATGAAAATGAAATTGAGAAGACTGTTTTGAGCAAAGGTCAATTACTTAGCCCTCCCGATGAACAGTTGTACTCCCCCACAACTAGGTGTCTTACGGGTCAATTCGAATTATTAATGAGGATTGCAGGAAGGATAAGCCTGGTTGGACACTTTTGAAGAAACACTAAAAAAAAAGTA
Source organism: Sturnira hondurensis (assembly GCF_014824575.4). NCBI lineage: Eukaryota > Metazoa > Chordata > Mammalia > Chiroptera > Phyllostomidae > Sturnira > Sturnira hondurensis. The sequence goes on along the minus strand of NW_028083059.1, from coordinate 12,352,872 downwards.
AGAACAATTGAGCTAGACTATCAGTGTCTGTAATGGTTTTTATTCACTTTTATTTCATTGTTTTTTTTTAAATTGTACAGATATCAATCCCAGTAAGAATTAGTGCACACTTTATCTTAAAAAACAAACAACTTTGAGTCATGTTAAAACTTTTACCCCCTAAAATAAGGAGGCAAAATTTATGCTATTATATTAATTCATTCTAGAGTATCCAGATGTATAATTATCTGAATATTTGGAAGAGAGTGTTTTATAAATCAATGTTTTTTTCTTATAAGGGAGGGATTTAGAGGAACCTATATAAAGGATACATGGACAACAACTGAGAAGGGTGGAAATGGGAGGGAGGGGGGAGGATGGGGGGTGGGACGGGATGGGAGTAATAGACAGAAAACTGTACTTGAAAAATAATTAAATAAAAAAATTAAAAAAAAATAAAGCATTTTACTGCTCATAATCTTAAAAATTAGCATTCTGTTACTTTTGAATCTATATATAATCAAACTTTTTAAAAAGACTTTTTATGTCTTATAAATGACTGATGTTATAGATACTAAAATATATGTTTATACATCGCCAAAGTTAGTTTATTTTCACCTTGAAAAATAACAAAATGTAAGAAGTGAGAAAATTATAAGGTCCTTTATGTTGATTGTTCTGGTGAGATAGAACAAGTACAGAAATCTAGTAGACTCTCATAATTGTGAAAAATCCTGATGCAATGGACAAGATTAAGCTGTAACACCTTTTCTGAAGTGTGAATTAAGTCTGATGTTACAGGATCATCTGGAGTCGATGCTGATGCCTGTGTACATCAGGGAACTGTTATCAAAGTGTTAGCCTTGGCTGGTTAAATGAATTTTGCTTCAGGTTAAAAAGTCTTTCGGGAATGGTCAAATTGTTCAAGGACATCAATTCTAATTCCTGCCAAATATATAAAAATAAGAACACAATAAGGTTCTTAAAACCCTACAATATACAAGATCATTGAGAAATGCTGGAAAGCAGGATCTCAGGAGAAAAAATTAGATCCACAGTTGGACAGTGGCAGGAGTTTCAGTGAAAGATTAGGCCAGAAGCAAGTTCCTCTTTACTTTTCTCTCATGTGGTGTAACTGTGCTATGCTGAATTTAAATTGAAGAAATACTGACTCTTGAAAGAGAAACCCTCTGAAATAGTGGTGTAACCTTCACATAGGATATGAGAATGTTGCAATATTATGCCATTGTCTGAATTTAGATAGTGTTATTTTCTAAATTAATCTAAATCACCAAAGATTTTAAGGTGGCTGAGGCTAAAAGCCCCAATAAAAATTTCTAATACAGTTATGAAATTTTGAAGTTTTATAAGATAATTTGTGTATAAATGATTTTATAATTTAACTGGGAAAATAGGGTTTTGGATACTTAAAAGCCCAAGAAAATTGTTTCAGCAAAGAATAAAATAAACTCTTGCAACTCATTAAATCCTATTAAATAGAAGTAATTATTTTATATGCTTTAATTTTTAGAAAAAAATAGGTATGAAGTTAAAATTTTGTATTTTGTCATAAAACTCTGAAGTTTAATGCTACTCTTTTGGAAAAGAAGATAGCATTTCAATGGCTGCCACATCAATTTAACGTGACAGGGACATAGCTGTTTATAACATGATCTGCTATTAAATAGATCTGGCCCCCTGCTAGCATAATTCTTTGATTCTCCCATGAGGTTCTGTCAAAAAGCTTGCAAGGGACACAATAAAGTTGCCATCGTTTCCATGGTCTGGGACAGTTTGATTATTTCATATGTGAGTGTACTACGGAACAATTGCAACACTGCACTTTCTGTGTTACAGCAGACATACTTTCAGTCACTTTCAGGTTCTTCTTTGACAGAAATTTCAATAGCATGTAGGAAATTCAGAAATTCACTGCTAACATTTTAAGATTTACTAATTTTGCCTCTTATTACCTTTGGAGTCATCAGAAAGTAATGTCAGATTAATGTTCTCTGAAACAGTGGAATTTCCTTCTTCACAATATCAAACTGAGTTCCTTGTCCTAGGAGTACTTAGTGATGCTTGTTATATCTGACTTATATAGTTGTTCGACAACTATATACATAGTTGTTTTTATGTAAAACACAGACTTTATTCTTGTATTAATATTTATTATTTTATTATTTTCCATGTGAACAACTGTAAACGTACTTTTACCCTACTTTTGCCCTACCCTTGTATATTTATTTAAAATGCACTATATAAGTAAGAGCAAGAATTAGCATATAATATGTAGGGCTAGTGGTATTTGCTTATCATTTGACAAATAGTTATTGACCATCTACTTAGTGCAGTACTTTTCTAGATACTGAGGATAATTGCAAAGCCAAATAAGTTCCAGTCATTATTCCCAAACAGCTCCCAATTTAGAAGATAAAAAATAGGAAGAAGGAAATCATTTGAAGGAACAGAGATTAACAGACACCATCCTCTGAGACTGAAAAAGATTCAGCCCAACTTGAGGAAATAGAGGGAAATTCTAAAGAGTAGATATGTTTAAGGGGGAACTTGAAAAATTATTAGGAGCGCATTAAACACATAAAATGTGAGGGATAAAAATATGAAATAAGTTAAAATTACAACAATTCTGATAGTAAAACACAAGATGTTAGCAAGTATGGCAAATATTTTGTTATTGCTGACAGGTAAATTGTGACCAGCGCAGGTATGGAAAATGTTAACTGAGAAATAGGCAGGAGACAAATGATATAGCATCTCATATACCATCCTAGGAATTTGACTTTTATTTATGTGTTTGGGAAGGTGCTTTTTCTTGAAGTTGGAGTCTAGCATTGTCTTTGACTGTCTCAAAACAAGTAATTGACCTAGAGAACTGTTTGTGATAGGAAGAAAGAGATATAAAAATAGTGGCTATTATAATTGTTCAAAAATGTGGATGGTCTTATCTGGACCAGTTTTATAAATTAAAAGAAAAAGCCAACCTCAAAAGTACATAGGGCATGAAATCCATTGATATAGGCCAGCTTTGAGAGAGAGAAGTCTAAGTGACCCAGTTTTCTGATAAAAGAAATAGGAAATATGTAAAAATGCAAAGCAGTGATGAGTTCAGTTTGGGGCATTCAAAGTCATTGTGGGACATCCGAGTATAACTATGACACAGTCTTGAAATCAGAGTCTAAATTTCATTGCTAAAGACATGATTGCCTTGTGAAATTCACCAATAAGAGATGCTACTAAAAAGCTAGAGTGGATGAGGTTGCCCAGAGAGATTGTGAAAATGAATACAATGCCAATATAAGGAGCCTTGGGGAACACAGACGCTTGAAGGAATTTTCAGTTCTTTTATGTCAATTTCCTGTTGTTTATGGTACTTACCTTTAATTCACTCATTCTGCTGGTTCCCTCTGTTAGTGAGCACACCTACGTATTCCCAATCAAAACAGAAGTAAAAATACTTTCACAGTATATTTTCTTGTTACCTTACTATTTAACTTCTTTCCTTATTCTCAAATAACAGAAAATCTAATAATTTCCTCAGTTAATTGAAATATGTACTACTTGTACTTCTTCACCATAAAGTTCCTGCTTATTTTTTTCCTTGTGGAACTTCATGGAAGTAATATTCTTGGTGCTCACAGCATGGTACTTCCAGGTTTCAAACCAATGAACTTTATATCCCCTTAATTCACCTGATCGCTCAGAAGCAAGTGCTCCCACTTGATTGCTATACTGATTATAGAAAGTCTGTCTTTCCACATCTCAGTTACACATTTTCAGTACTACATTCCTGAATAAGGACAGCCAACTTTGTTTTCAAACAAAGAAAGTTGATTTCATCCAAAACCAAAGTCAGCATCCTCTCTACAAAATCAGTTCCTCTGAGCCACTTTTCCCCAATAGCAAAATCCCCTTTATTCTTTTCTTAGAAACATAGAAATTTTATTGTAGAATCTTTATTGGCTTAACATTCTCACACATTTACTCAGTAGATTCCCCTCTTTGTATTTGTTGACTAATTTGCATATCTTCCACCTTCTTTTAGGACTTGAAAGTATTGCTGATTGTTGGTTTGGGGGTGTTTTTATTTTCTTTTTAAAAATTGTTGGTCTTCTGTGTCTCCCTACCTTTATCTATCTTGTGAAGGACTGCAAGACTAATTTCTCTAATTTGTTGTTCTAGCTTCTTCTTCTTCTTTTTTTTAATTTATTTTAATTGTTGTTGAAGTACAATTTTCTGTCTTTTACTCCCATCCCAGCCTACCCCCCAGTGCTCCCCACTCCCTCCCATTTCCATCCTTCCTTAGTTTTTGTCCATGTGTCCTTTATACTTGTTCCTGTAATCTCTTCTGCTTTTCCCCTGAAATTCTTCTGAAATTCCCTCCCCTCTGCCCTCTGGACATTGTCAGCCTGTTCTCTATTTCAGTGTCTTTGGTTATATTTTGCTTGTTTGCTTGTTTTGTTGTTTAGGTTCCTGTTAAAGGTGAAATCATATGATATTTGTCTTTCACCGCCTGGCTTATTTCACTCAGCATAATGCTTTCCAATTCCATCCATGCTGTTGCTTCTTATTCTTACATAAATCCTCAACATCTTCCATTGCATTCTAAATCCCTCAACTTCACTTTCAAGAATGTAGTCTCAGTCACCTTCTGTTCTTATTTCTACTGCTATCCTGTACTAACCTAATACTTAAACAAAACTCAAGGTCTTTCTGAGTTCAACAAATTAGATATAATAACCACATCAGACTTTCCTTAAAAAACCCAGAACTGTCATCACTGCCCATTACTTGGGCTTTATTCTATTACCCTTTTTATTGGGATGGCTTAGAAATCCAACCATACGTTTTTTTCAATATTGTATCTCTAATAACATTTTTTGTGAGGCCTCAACTGATTCTTGTCATGAGAAAAATTCTCCCAATGAACGCTTGCTGGTACATTTCTATGTGATCCACAAACTTGATAACAAGGATCAGTCATTGTCATCCAAGTAAGTTCTACAGCCCTCTTCGCGAGGCTGCATAGGTAGAAACTGTTAAAAACAAACTCTTGTGGAATTGTTAAAAAATTAGTTGTAGAATTAGTTGTCTTGGACCATAAAAGAAAAGATCCAACCTTAAGTCTAAGCAGTTAGGCATATGGCATAATGTCTAACAGTTTTGCTGTTAAAAAATTGAAAGTAAGCACTGGCTGGTGTAGCTCAGTGGATTGAGCTCCGGCCTGCGAACCAGAGGATCGCAGTTCGATTCCCAGTCAGGGCACATGCCTGGGTTGCAGGCCAGTTCCTGGCAGGGGACACACGATACATTGTGTGTCCCCAGCAGAGGCAACCATACACTGATATTTCTCTCCCTCTCTCCTTCCCTTCCCCTCTAAAAATAAATAAAATTTTAAAAAAAATTGAAAGTAATCGAAAGTTCAATAGTCAAAGTTCTAGAGGAACTGGGTTTTTTGTTTGTTTCTTTCTTCTTTTTTTAAAATCAAGATCTTTTATGCTAAAAAACAAATCAGCAAAAAAGCATGAAAATATAAACTCAAACAAACTCTGCTTAATATGAACCTGTGAATAAACACATTTTTCAGGAATTTTTTCCCTTTCAAATAGATTATGGTTATGTCTTTAAAAAAGAAAACAAATATAATAACTTACAAAAAGCGAATAATTTCTTAAATGACAGTAGTAATTCTGGACCAAATTAATTTATGATATGAAAACATTGAAAGTGACATATGAGAAAGGTGACAAAAATTTACGAGAGCATATTAAGTATTATGTATATATCACATAATATTACAACCCTGAAGGTAGGTGAATAAATCTAATTAATAGAGATGAAACCATAATTCTGAAACATTAAGTCATTTTCCAAGGAAACATAATCAGTGAAGGGCAAAACTCTGATTTAAATACAAGTCAATCTGGCTACTGAGCCCATGGTCTTTAACCTATCACAAGATTACAAAGATAAAATATTAATCAATCAAGAACAAATCACAAAAATTAAATATACTTTATTTTAATGACAATTTAAATGTTTGTTAATTTGTCTTACATGGAATAAGTTAATCCACTGATATGCTTTGGTTTACTTCATGATATTTTATGTGGATAAAAAATTCAAACTGAGTAACATTTTAGCCCCAATATTCTATTTAATAGAAAAATATATCAAGACATATTCCGAGTACCTCTGGATATCTCTATTTAAATATACTTTGTATTTTCATTGTTAGTCATTGGTTTTATCTTTCTAAATGGAGCATATATGGATAAAAGGAATTATGCAACATAAGAGAAGGAAAATCACGTGTTACACCTTAAACCTTAGTTTCTGTATGTCTTCTACTCAGAAATAATAAATTATAGAGCAAAAACATGTCATAGTTAGAAGAACATTTAAAAAGAAATATGAAATATTTGCAGAAGTAATGCAATTCTATATATTTCTCATACTGCAAACCATTTCCAAATTTCTACATATGCTTGCCAAGAACAATGATAATTAATGTTTCATTGAATTATTTGAGAAATGTTGAATTCCTGGACTTGCCTGTACCATATTTAAACATATCGTGCTAGACTAAATCTCAGGAAAAGGGAGAATATTTTATATATTTGGTTATTTGTGTTAAAAAAGAAAATCCTCAAATGGAGTTCAGATTCAAAATACATTGGTTAAAAAATGTATCCCATTTGCCAGATGCTATTTCAGCAATTTTTAAATTCCTGGATATTAAGAAAATCCTTAATCATTAGAAAACAATGAACCTTTTATCCATGCATATTTTTTAGAAATATTGTTTGGCTTTCTCATGCTCTTTATCTTAATAGATGTCAACAGCAGGTAAAATATGATTTACAGGGAGTTCATTGTTTACTTTTAATACTTTGTATAGAATGTGATATGATTAGATATCATTATATTTATTGAAGGTAATAGTATAAGAGATCAAAAAAGTTTAGGGAAAACATTTGTAGAATTTAGTTTTTCCAACTCATTTTCTTCTAATTTATTTTATCCCTGCCCCCAACTTAGTCATCTCCCATTGCCCAATGTCATCTAGTTATTCCAAGCAATAGAAAAAAGATTTATAGATTGACAAGTAGGGAGGTGAAACACTGGTTAAGAGTTCTGCAAATGATACTTCTGATCCCAGTAGGAGTTATAGGTTTATATTAGAAAAAAAGGCAAAGTTTTCCCTGTTAATAACTATAAATTATATGCTATAGGATTTTATCTCTTTCTTTCTTTTTCCAATCACTAACTATACTTCACTTTAGGGGGGAAAATCCCTCAAGTACAATACATGACTGAGACAGGTACCATACATTTGCATTTGAGGAAACCTTGATATTTTCTTTAAAACAATAGATTTACAAGATTAAAAGATACATACAGTTCACACACACACACCATGCCTAGCTCTCCATCTCAAAGTTACACTTAAAAAAGTGGAAGAATGAAAGTTCTCAAAAACATTCCTGGCTTAAAACAGCCTTTAATCATTAGCATACCCCTGTTTTCATAGCCTCTATAAATTCATGTATTATAGCTTGAACTCTAAAAGGTATGTATGTATTTATTAGAAAGTTATACTTACACAAAAGGTCAAGAGAACTGCCGATTTCTTGCAAAAAATGTAAACTTTAAGATATGACTTTAATTTAACAGAAAGAATTTAGGCAGATTCCTGTGTCTGTACATTTTATAACATGCTAACTGTTTTACATTGGCTTAGACACTAAATTTAGTCATTAGGAAGTTTACAATTAAGAAACTCTGAGTTGAAGTCATGGTTTGTGGTTAGTTTATTTAAAACAGAAAAAGTTAGGATGAACTCTTTTTTGAAGCAGTAGCAAAAGCTCATGATGTGGTAAGCTCATGATCTTGCACAGTGGTGTTGAGATACCTGCTTCCTCTCCATATTTTAAATATACTCTAAACTATAGAGGGAGGGAAATCACCTAAAGGAAAAGAATGTTAGTCTTCTTCATTGCAGTGCTCATAAATAGTATCAAGTATAGTCATTTGCTTTGACCATTGAATACCTGCAATTTGATAGAAAATTATACTAGAAAATGATGAACAATAAATTCACTGCTCTTTTAGCCTTTTGAATTTGTTTCTCCACAATAAATTAATATCATTAATTCACATTTATACCCCATAATTAACAACATTGTAAAGTTTTATGAGCTCTTATGAAATGTTTTAAAAATGTACCTTAGAATTTGCTTTGCTTTGTTAAAAAATAGTGTCTGCAGATAATAATATATGCCTGAAATCACTTTCTTCTGCACTAATAAAATAGAGAATAATCTTCATATACTTAGTATTGTGATTAATATTATTTCTTTCAGTGATGTTACATCCTGTCTAAATAATAGGAGCAATTATATAATGAATAAATATATTTATAATCATGTGTCTAGTGAATACTGAATTTTGGTGTTGAAACAGTTTAAAATTTCCTGCCCATATAGCATCAACTCTATATAAGTAAAGAAAAACTTTTAAAAGACAAATATATTGACAACATTTGATGTACTTAAATCATCTTTTAAAGTGTTAATCTCTTTTATAAATGTCACCTAATCCTAAAAGCCAGAAGAGCAGAAGACTTCTATACCCAGCAGAACTGATAAGAGCTCTTAATTATGAAATAAAATAAGCAATGTTTTTAAACATTTTTTACTGACTGAACAATATGACGTGGGATGGGAGGAGAGTGATAGAAAAAGAGAGAGCCTTCACTATTTTGTGTTTATAACTTGTATTTACAAGATATTTCCAACTACTTAAATCTACTTAAATCAGATTTTCAAGCCAAGTAGAATCATGTTTAGAACTTTAAATAAATATAAAGATTTATTGAAGTGTATAAAGATTGCAATAGCTTTCCAACTCATCTCTCTGCTTCTACCTTGCATCTTCCTTCTCCATGTCCCTTCTTAAAAAAATTGGAGTGATCCTTACCATTGCCCCCTAAAAGTAATCAGGCATTTTTTGTGAAATATTTGGTTTTTTATTTATTTAATTACTTTTCACGTACAGTATTCTGTCCCATCCCATCTCACCCCCCATGCTCCCCCCTCCCTCCCATTTCCACCCTTCTCAGTTGTTGTCCATGTATCCTTTATATATGTTCCTCTAAATCCCTCCCCTATTTCCCATGAAATTCCCTCCCCTCTGGTCCTGTCAGCCTGTTCTCTATTTCAGTGTCTTTGGTTGTATTTTGCTTGCTTGTTTGTTTTGTTGTTTAGCTTCCTGTTAAAGGTGAGATCATATGGTATTTGTCCTTCAACGCCTGGCTTATTTCACTCAGCATAATGCTTTCCAGTTCCATCCATGTTGTTGCAAAAGGTAGGAGCTCCTTCTTCCTTTCTGCAGCATAGAATTCCATTGTGTATATGTACCATAGTTTTTTGATCCATTCATTTACTGACGGGCACCTAGGTTGCTTCCAACTCTTGGCTATTGTAAATTGGGCTGCTATGAACATTGGGGTGCATATGTTCTTTGGGATTGGTGTTTTAGGGTTCTTAGGATACAATCCTAGCAGTGGAATTACTGGGTCAAAGGGCAGGTCCAATTTTAGTTTTCTGAGAAAATTCCATACTGTTTTCCATAATGGTTGTACCAGTCTGCAATACCACCCACAGTGGACCAGAGTCCCCTTTTCCCCAAAACCTCTCCAACGTTTGTTGTTTATTGCTTTGTTTATGATAGCCATACTGACTGGTGTAAAGTGGTATCTCATTGTGGTTTTAATTTGCATCTGTCTGATAGCAAGCAGAATTGAGCATCTCTTCATGTGTCTCTGGATCCTCTGTATGTCCTCCTTGCAGAAGTGTCTGTTCAAGTCCTTTCCCCATTTTTTAATTGGGTTAGCTGTCTTCTTAGAGTGAAGTCGTGTGAGTTCTATGTGTATTTTGGAGATTAAACCTTTGTCTGAGGTACCACTGGCAAATATGTTTTCCCATACCATTGGTTGTCTTTTTATTTTAATGCTGTTTTCTTTAGCCGCGCAGAAGCTTTTTATTTTGATGAGATCCCATTTGTTTATTCTTTCCTTTATATTCCTTGCTCTAGGGGACATATCAGTAAAAATGTTGCTGCATGAAATATCTGATATTTTCCTGCCAATGTTCTCCTCTAGGACTTTAATGGTGTCACGGCTTATATTTAAGTCTTTTATCCACCCTGAGTTTATTTTAGTGTATGGTGTAAGTTGGTCCTGGAGTTTCATTTTTTTGCATGTAGCTGTCCAGTTCTCCCAACACCATTTGTTGAAGAGGCTATCTTTACCCCATTTTATGTTACTCCCCCCTTTGTCGAATATGAATTGACTGTAGAGAGTTGGGTTTATTTCTGGGCTCTCTGTTCTGTTCCATTGGTCTATGTGCCTGTTTTTATGCCAGTACCTGTTTTTATGCTGTTTTGATTACAGTGGCCTTGTAATACCGTTTGATATCAGGTATTGTGATATCTTCTACTTTGTTCTTCTTTCTCAAATTTGCAGCTGCTATCCGGGGTCTTTTATGGTTCCATATAAATTTTTGAAGTGTTTGTTCTATGTCTGTGAAATATGCCATTGGTACTTTAATAGGTATTGCATTGAATCTGTAAATTGCTTTGGGTAGTACGACATTTTGATGATGTTAATTCTTCCAATCCATGAACACAGTATATGTTTCCATTTGTTTGTGTCTTCCTTGATTTCTTTCTTCAGTGTTGTGTAGTTTTCTGCATACAGATCTTTTACCTCCTTTGTTTTCCACTAAGATCAGGAACAAGACATGGTTGTCCACTTTCACCACTTCTATTTAATATAGTATTGGAAGTTTTAGCCACAGCAATCAGGCAAGAAAAGGAAATAAAAGGCATTCAAATTGGAAAGGAGGCAACAAAACTGTCATTGTTCGCAGATGACATGATAGTGTACATGGAAAATCCTATAGACTCTACCAAAAAACTGCTCGAACTAATATGTGAATTTGGCAAAACAGCAGGCTACAAAGTCAATATCCAGAAATCAAAGGCATTTTTGTATACCAACAATGAATCAGCAGAAGCAGAAATCAAGAAAAAAATCCCATTCGATATAGCAAAAACAAAAATAAAATATCTGAGAATAAACCTAACCAAGGATGTGAAATATTTGATTTCACATCTGAGGTAGAGAAAGTTTAATGTGATGGTTGCATATTTTGTTCAAAAGCAAGAAAGTGTTCAAAGACTAATGAGAATATGTCACAGGACATGGATTGAAGTGGCTCTCTGTTACCAAACAGAACAATTTGACTAACAAAATAAAAGTAACATAAAAGGAATAAAATAAAATAACAACAATAACACAATAATAATACTAGCATTGACATTATCAAAAATCCTTGACTGGAAAATAATATTAAATGAAAATTGGTAGGCATGGGTGAGATGGGAGATAGCACATTTTTGCAGAACATTAGGTGGAAAACGCATTGTATTTCACCAACTATTGTAAAATAATATAAATAAACATCATTAATGGATACTAAAACTCTTGAGTTAAAAGTGTTGAGAAACAAGATATTCACGTGGAGTCTAAGTGTTAGTTCACAGATTTGTAAAAAGTAACATCAAAGGGAAAATCATCTTGACAAAAAAAGAGACCTGACAAATCCACTCTAAACTAGTCAACAAACTTTGTGGCATTCATGAAATTGTCACATGCCTCTTGATGTAATGTAATAAGGAGTACACAAATTACTTATTCTTGCAAAAATGTCCAGTTTAACATTAATCATGAGGAAATAATCAGACAAACCCATCTATATTGTTGGACATTCCATAACCATCGAGCATCTTCAATGTCTTGAAATAACAAGAGGAAAGAAATAAAGCAGACAGATTTTTCTAGAATAGAGGAGATAAAAGAAATAAAAATTAGGTGGGATGTGTGTGGTCATGATTAGATTCTAGTCCAAAAAATCTTAAAGGATATTTTAAGGTGATTATAGTAATTCATGTGGGCTATATATTATTAGACAATATGCTACTAATGTTAAAACATTGGGATGTGATCATATTATTGTACTTTGTGATTTTATGATTATTGTGATTATATTATTGCCCTTTGTCCTTAAAAACACATGCTGAAGTATTTTAGTAATAAAGTGTCATTCTGTATGCAAATTACTTTGAAATAGATCACCAAGAAGATCAAAAGTACCAATAACAAACAATAAAAATCTATACAAAAAATGAAACAAAGGAGCAAATACAGTAAAATGTCAACATTTGGAAATATATATCAAAGGAGTACAGGGGTTTATTTGATTATTTTTTAACATTTTAAGGATTTGAAGTTTTTTGAAGTACTAAGTCAAAAAAAGCACCTGTATTTATATCTATGTCTATATCTATATTTATAGCATCTCTACGCCTATCTCATCTATATCCATATCTATATCTATCTGTATCTTCTAGCAATTCATGTCACTCATTTTATCAACATCTCCCAAAGGAGCCAATCTCACGCAAAGATAATGTCAACACCACTAAAATCAAGGTCAGATGTTTGTCAGGGATCAGGGCTGGGCTGAGCATGTAACAATAATCGGAGGCAGATATGGGAGGTGACAGAGCAGTTCTGCACCCTGACCGTGGTGATGTCTATAGGAGTCTGTATACACATAATAGAAATCAAACAATTGTACACCAAATGGCAACCATAAAAAGAGGATATATGGAAAATCTCCTGGAATTTGATTAAGGCTGGTATTAAGGCTGGTGGTTTAATTTATTGTGTGCATACTACCAATACCAGTTTCCTGGCTTGTGGGTATTCTGTATTGTTTTTTGCAAATTCTGTGGGTCTAAATTTATTACAAAATAAAAATCTTTAAAAAGGTGCCTCTGAGACTATGCACCTCCAGCCCAATTAACTGCTGACCTTCTCTACGACTACTGTGGTCATCAACTCTGCTTCTTGCTGTTCCTTGTGGACACGTCTCATTCTTGGTCTTTGCTCTAGTATTTTCCTCAGCAGTCACTTGGCTTGAATAACTATCGAGCATAATGGGCTTTAATACTACAGCATGTCACTGCTCCACAGCTCTCCCAATCTTCTTACCTTGATCCATCTCTTTTTTTTTCAGAGCACTTATCCTTTTCTACTATTGTCATAATTTTCTTAGTCATTATATTTATTGTCTTGCCTTTCTAACTAGAATAAACATGTCAATGGGTCAAGCATCTAGATTTCGTTTTTAGATGATGCCAAGCAGAAAAAAATGAGGGATAGTAATCACTGTCTAAAAAAGTGTTGAATTAACTAGCATATCTTGGATTTTTAAATACTGGAAGTTTCTTTGTGATTAGGGGGATGTGCATTATTTCAAGAAAATACTGTTTCATACCACATTCTTTGTACAGAATTGACTTAAGGCTCCAACAAGGAACAACTAAAGGATATTTTTCAGTTTGCCGCTACAGGCACTTTTGACAGAACATAATGTTACTTCTTTCTTTGCCTTTTTGTTTTGAACACTGTCAAAATCTCCCTCTGTGCTGACTTCCACACCAAGCTGATCTATGAACAGCCGCTGTCTCCCATTGTTCCATGGTAGGACTCTGGGGCCTCCACAGACTTTCCGCTGAAATCTTTGAGGCTATGCTGCTATTGCTCAGTGCACAGCAGCTGCTTAGGTGTCCTGCTGTCATCCATTCTCTGCACATTTCCTTCTGTGAAGTGACACTCCCACAAAGAACACCACCATGCTGGCTGAGGTTGCTCTTCTTCTTTTTCGGCCTCTTAATTTGCAGTAGGGTTTGCTGGCAGATGCTGAGAGGGCGCATGGAGCCCACTACAGTGTTTGTTTTCAGAGCCGGACTTCAAGAGGCTATGAAGGCCCTCTGAAAATCCACTAAGGGTGATTTTATATTTTAGAATTTTAGAATTATCTCACTTTATTATTTTAGCATTGTATATTCTTTTGTTTTGATGCATTTGAAAATATAATTTGTTGCTTAGGCTGTCTACATACATGTAGTGTTTTGCATCACAAACCTGAACTCATGTCTTACTCTTTGTACATTCAGCCCCTTTTAACACTATAGCTTCAATTAAAAGTCCTGTGCATGGAAAGCTGTCCCTGATCAACGAATGAAAGGATACCCTGTTGTGCTTTCCTGTGATCATACCCTACGTAGGACTTGCTGGTTTGTATATACTTTTAAATTGTGTGAGTTGTTTCTTTCCCACTGACATGCATACTTTGTGGGAACATGAGGGACACTTCTCCATGGCTTACCACTGTAGCCTGGCACCTAGCACAGGTATGTATATGACAGGTGATCAAAATGAATATTCTTAAGTAAATGGATTTTAAAGATATTTATTTGTTTTATTTTTAGAGAGAGGGGAAAGAAGGGAGAAAAAGAGGGAGAGAAACATCAATGTGTGGTTGCTCCTCATGTGCCCTCTACTGGGACCTGGCCCACAGCCCAGGCATGTGTCCTGACTGGGAATCGAACTAGTGACAGGATGTTCACAGGATGTTCCTTTTGTTCACAGGATGGCACTCAGTCCACTGAGCCACACAAGCCAGGGCTTAATAAATTGATTTTTTAAAAATAATTTTCGCATGCTATTTGAGTAAATTGATATTCCCAGGAAATAATTATTTATACAAAAGATAACCTCAACATTAGATATTGACTTATCATAACTCCAGTATATTATACTCACATTGTCCATTAAAAGTCATTTTTAGTCACTTCATCTTTCAAGTAGTTATTTAGAAAGTTACATTGCCTTTACCCTTCAAACTCACAGACACTAACATTTAAATACACACATTATATCATTGCCTATAATACTTGCTATTTATAGGCAATATAATTTTAGATAAAATGTAATAATAGATAATGTGATATTATAACATTGTTCATAATATAACTACTGATTGAATATCTATATCCAAAGGCAAAACAAAAAACATACAATATTTTAAAGCTGCAATTTTTTGTTTTTCACAGGAAAAAATCCAATTAATACAATTAGCCTCAGAGCAAACTGTGATGTTTTAATGTGCCTAGCCCACCTAACTGCGAAAATAAGCTCAGATGCTCCACGGACCTGTGTAATCTGTATGTATGGTGATGCAAAGAAAAATTTCTCAGGGCATTTACTCTGGTGGGAAGTCGAGTCAATTTCTTATGGCTGTCGTGACAGATTGCTATAAATCGGATGGCTTAAAACAACAGGAAAGCAGGCTCTCACAGTGTGGAAGCCAGCAGTCTAAAACCGAGACACAGGCAGGGCCGAGCTCCCTCTGAAGGCTCTAGGGGAGAGTTTTTCCTCGCTTCTTCCTGGCCGCAGGGAGTTGCGCAGTCTGGCTTTGTGGTCTCCGAGCGGCACCACTGCCACTCCCATCCCGTTCCTCCATGCACAGCCTTCCCCGCTGTGTGTGGTTTCACATGACTGCTTTATAAGGACTCCCGATACTGGACTTAGAGCTCACCCTGTCCAATATTTAGGTGAGACTTTATCTTAACTAATTATGTCTTCATAGACCCTATTTCCAGATAAAGTATACATTTGGAAGTTCCAGGGTACAATGAATTTACGTGGGGTAAGGGGAGTCTATTGAACCCGGTAAAGTCTGACTTCTGGCTCTCAAAATTTACATTCATTCCTTGTGCAGAATACATTCACCCCATCTCAGCACTCTCAAAACCTAACCCATGCCATCATCAACTCTAAGTTGAATATCTCAAATATATATCATAGACTTAAGGAGTTTCAAATTTTATCATTTACATTAAGTCTGGGTGGGAATCTGGTGATCTTGTGATCTACCCTAGAACTGCATTCCCCTCCAACTATTTACCTAATGAAACTAAGACAGAAGTTATCAGCTTTGAAAATGCAGTGATGCAACCAGCATAGGACTGACATTCCCATTGTCATAGGAAGAAAATGGAAGGACATAGAAAGGGGTCGCTTTCCCAAGCAAGTTGTAATTCCAGCGTGGCGAATTCGTTAGGTTTCAAGGCCCGAGAGCATTTTTCTGTGGCTGGGTGCTCAGTTCTGTAGACCCTAATGGCCCTGGCTTTACGTTCTCGTCCGCATCGACTCCCGCAGCTACTCTATGCCTTACTCAGTGAAATCCTACTCGTCTTTTAGAAGTTTACTTATTACTTGAATATTCTGAAGAACATGAGGTTCCCTTGTTATAAATTCTTATATAATACTCATCAGCATTGTATTAGTGTTCTAAATAATACAATATTATTTACATATAAATATTAGTGTTCTAAGTAATACTATATATATTGTGTACAGCCCTGGGTGGGTGGCTCAGTTAGTTGAAACGTCATCCTGTAAACCAAAATGTTGTGGATTCGGTCCTGGATCAAGGCACATGCCTAGATTGCAAGTTCAATTTTTGCTCCAGGCACAGATGGGAGGCACCGAATGAAGTTTCTCTTTCACATTGCTGTTTCTCTCTCCCTCTCCCTTTCTCTCTCTGTAAATCAATAAACATATTCTTGAGTGAGGATTAAAAATATATTTAAGAAAAATACATACATATTTAAGAAATAATAACGCTGTGTATAAATTGCTTGACTCCATATTAAGATCTGAAAAAGTCATTAAGAATACTGATGAAATGCAAACTGTTATCTTTTTAACAATTTCAAGATATGGACAGAACTGAAGACTTTTAAAATTATGAAAATAACTTTTGGATACAGATTTCAAATTTTAAATTATTTTCAGCATTGAAATCCCCATTCCATGAAGGTTTTTTAGGTGCATTTTACCTTCTGTTAGTGTTATCATTTTCGTAGTGTAGGTGCATCTCCAAAATAGTAATCGTAGTAAACAAAATCTGTTTTGCTCCTAAGTAAATTTTTATTTAAGGCTAAATTTCCCAGAACTGATATTTCTTTAATGTGACATCAGGGAAAATGGGGAAGCCCTGGCCCAATAACTTTATTCAATATCCTCCTTCACACATTAACTTTCATTAAGCGCATTGATGATGTAACGGCTCTAATTCTACAGAAAAGACGTTTTAATTTCTGAAAAAAAAAGCACCTCCAAAGACTTTTATTTCAATAATGTTTGTAAGCCTCCTGATGCACCATTATTTCATGAGACCCTTTTTGGGAAATTTATAAAGTAAAATGTGATATAACTTTTGTTACGTAATGAATCCCTGTCTGTATACACAATCCCTGTCTGTATCCCTGTGGTAGAATCAACTGCTTAATTTCTGACACATCTGCAGGGGTTTGTTCTTTCCATATGTGGACACAATGAAACAGTATATTCTAAGTAAAAGTCAGGTCCGAAGGATGAGGATTCCTTGAATACCTGGACAACCGTTTTCTTACACCCCTCTCCTCCATGTCAAAGTTCCTCTGCTTTAGGTGAATGTGATACTAGGAAGAAAGTAACTGTAAGAATATGCACAAGACTATTTCTTTTTCTTGTTTCTACCTTAGGAACTTTCAGGATTTGAGATAAAATTTGTTTGGAGACTTATAACTCAGGATTTTCCAGTCTGATGGGCACTAGCGGAAGATTCCTAAATACACTTAAATTCCTTGGCTGGCCCTCAGCTCTACCTCCTGGGTACCTTTACCTTGGAGTACCTCCAAGGTGCTCCAGAGGAGCACAGGCTGCAAAAAAGACACTCCAAGATCATTTAACAATAATAACAACAGCATAAAGTGTGGACTCACTTATACTTCATAAATATCTATGAAATCAAAATTATTATTAATTACACTTTAGAGAGAAAGAAACTGAGACTTACAGTTTAAGTCACTTGTCCTAGGTCACATTATTAAGTGAAACACACAAGATTTGAACCCACATCACCTGGCTCTCTCTACTCACTCTGACTGGTCTACTATACAGCCCCCGTGTTCATTGAAAACTGTCGCTTTACTGACACCAGCTTAGCGGAATCTGAACTGATCTTTGTATTAGTTGGACTTAAAAAATTCTGTTTCATATTTTGATGTGCCAATATTGAACTGAGGATATAAATCCAGTTGTAGCACAACTCATAAATCAATAAACTTCAATTATTTCTATAGATTTTGACTAAAAGACTCAATTGTTATAAGTAAATGTTTATTAAAAATCTCTTAATTTTCCTTCAATCCTGAGAATATAACTTTTTAAGGCAATTAGCATATTCGATCATCATGAGTGATTTAAATGTTTTACTGTTTCTTGACAGTTTCAGCTCTTTAATATTTTTATGTTCTATGTCTTCATCTCTACACTTGTTTATTATTGTTATGATTTTAAATACTTAATCTTATTAAGAAGTATATTATTGAATATAAATCAACTCAAAAATAAAAGTGGACTAGGAGAAAATTTCAGAATAAAAATATCACTGTAATTTACCAAATATAAAATAACATTATCATAACCCATTTTAATGTGTTCTAATACACTTTTTTTCAGAAACAGATTTATTTATCCAAACTGAGAGGGCTAAGACCTTTGGAAGCCAATGACCTTTAAAAATGATTTTAAATAGAATTTCTTTTAAAAATGAGATTGTCTGATATCTCTACCATTTCTTCTTCTTCTGTCTGGGTGCCTTTTTTTCTCATAGATGATAAAAAGAGTTGCAGAGTATAAGCAAACTGGTTGAAGGGAAATCAGACTCTAAAAAGTCAGGGATAGAAATGGAATGAAATAAAACGTGAAAGAAGGTGAGTGGTAACTCAGCAGGGTAGTGGATAAAGTAACCTTACCTCACCAAAGGTTATATTATAAAAGTTTAGTAGATAATGATAAAAGCTTAAAGAAATTAAACAAGATGATGAGCATCCTTGTAATTTTCTTTGTGATGTTAAAAAATGATGCCCGTGTACTTGAATTGCAAGTGAATGAGGGATGGCTCAAAGCATATAATTAATTATCTTTGGCTATTTTACACTGTGGCTAATTCAGATGTTATTCTCTCAGGCAGAGAGGAAGAACCTTGATGTATTCAGTCTGGAATCCTGTTCTCATAAAAAAGAAAGGCTTGGGCACCATCGACTGACACTTACATGTCACAACCCTGCTGTTCTCCCTAGAAACCAGGAAGCAGAATAGCAAACAAAAGAGGTTTCTAAATGAGCATTGAAAGTCCCCCGTGTTGGAGGAAGGTGCATTAAAAGTAAGGATGGCACGGATATTGCTGTTTAAGCCAATTATGTTTTTAAAAAATAACTTTATGAAGGCTGTCCTGGTGTGTCCAAGCAATACAAAAGCAATCACTGTTGCTGTTGCTTTTAAATTTGAACTTTGACTTATTTTTAATTCTTGTTTTTAAACCTGAAAAAAATTGAGAATAAGTGGTCACCAAGCATAGATATAAAAGTTTATACTAGACCGCTAATATTTTCTGAGTTAATCTTGAGTTTAAGTTTGAGAAAAGAACAACAGATAAACGAATATAACATTTGGTTTTAAAGCAGTGTGATTTCATTAGTCTACAAGTATGTGTTGTTAATAATTTTAACTGGTTCCTACGAAGTTCTTTGTTACAGGTCTCATTTCACATTGGCCTTCAATGAAGTTTCTCCCAAATGTTTTCAATGATGCAAAAGATATATGAAGTTTTTTTTAATAGGTAGGATGTGCTTACTGATGTAGGTAAGAAAAATTATAAATTTAATTATTTGTGGTAGGTTAATGTAACTTGATCCATTTTTCCTAAGGATTCATTTAAACGCCAAAAGAAACAGTCCACTTGCTCCAGGCCACACAAGTCAGTGGCTGTGGGGTGGTACTTGAGAGGGATTAAAATTCACAGCTTCTAACACCTAGCCTACTAGGCCACACCAGTTTAAAAGTGTCCCCAATAGATCAACTTTCTTCTTCCTGAAAACATGTGTTTCCTAATGCAGTTGCTGCTGAAAGATATGTCTGTTCATGTGGCTAATCTTCATTGCTTAAGAAGGATTAATAAGAAAGGATCACTCATTTTCAAGTTCATGGCCTTCTTAGAAATTTAAAGGAGTACTTCAAGTTTCTAAAACCTTCAAATTTGATTTTCCCTTTTCTTATTTCTTAACATATGGGGTCTATCTGTCTTTTTATGTCTTTGTTTCTATTGTTTTAAACCATGAAAATTTTATTACATAATCGATGTGCTTGAAAGTGAGGAAATTGAATATATTTTCAGGATTGTAGACAAGTAGACTATTATATGTTATATTGATAACACATTAAAAGAGAAAGCCTAACTGTGCTGATTTTCAGGAAAAAATCTCATCTACACCTTTAGCACTTTAGCTATAGCAATAAATCAGCTGAGACTGAACATTTACAATGTTCTTTGAGGAAGGTGGAATTTATTATTAGCTTTTATATACTCCATTATTTTCACAAAGTGCTATAAAATAATTTTACAAGTTATTCTTTTCAACCTTCCTGTGTTGTGGTAAAGGATATAATTTTTCTTATTTACAAGTAAGAAGTAAGAGAAAACTGAGGTCAAAGCAATATTTTTAATCTTATACAAGGTTACAAGATAAACAAACCTCTGAGCATTAGTTAGAACTACAAAAATAATAGTTTTATAACATAACTATGTCTACTTTCCTACTGTTTTAAACATCGCAATTTAATTCAGAAATGTTTGTGTAACAGTAGTGCCCAATAATATTATCTTCATGCATTGTTTTTATTGTGTGCCAGATACAGTTTTATGTGGTGACTTATGTAGTCCTCAAAACAATCCTATGAGGATGATTTATTTCACTTTGAACAGACTGAGGCACAGAGAATTTAAGTGACATCTTCATACCTGAGAAACAACATAGAACGATAGTTCTCAAGGCTGATCTCCAAACTGGCAGCCTAGGCATCACCTGGGAGTTTATCAGAAATGCAAATGCTCGGATCCCACTCCAGACCAGCTGAGTTAGTAACTCCACGGATAGGGCCCAGCAATAGATGCTGAATGGATGATTCTGATGCATTCTGTAGTCTGAGAATCAATGAGTTAGAACACAGATTCTAGAGGTAGGCCGCACAGGTTTTAGTGATAATATTTTCACTTAGGAGCCCTATCACTTCAAATCAGTGGTCTCTCAAGGCCAGAGTCGAGTTATCTTTACAGTGTGAATGATGGTAATAGTTCCTTGATGAGCTCGTCAAGAACACCAAAGTAGACCTCAGGTAGCTAGTATATCTTCTGAAAATACCAAATCCAAAACTCAATTTTATTATCTATAGTAACAGAATTAATTATTATATGAGGGTCCGTTATTTTAATACACAAGGGGTGATCTCCCCCCAAAACCAGAACTGTCTTCTGGAGGGTGGGGTACTTGTCGTACAGACTTCCCCCATTAGGTGGGTGTTTGATGAACCCATCTGTACCAGTGTATCAGCTGGCATTGTTGTGAGAGGTCACAGTTGGCTTCAGTTAGTATTTTTGAAGATTCTTTCATCATGGCTGCCCATTTCATGATGGGTGATTTATGAGCACACCTGCCCACACAAAGCAGAGTGTTCAGCAGTTTTTGCCCCAAAACTACATGACCCCCGTTCCTCACCCTCTCTATTCACCCATTCTCAACCCCAGCAAATGTTTTCTGTTTGTTCATTTGTTTCCCATATGAAAAAAGTCCTCAAAGGGAAACATTTTGCCAATGTGGAAGAGGTGAAACAAAAAAAAAAAAAAACAGCAGAAGCACTGAAAGGCATCGAGGTCGACACGTTCAAATACTGCTTGGAGTGGTGGAAAAAATTGTCTGGAAATTGTCTGGAAGTGGTGGAAAAAATTGTCCAGGTGTATTGTGTCAAATGCAGTGTTAGGGTGGTCAGTGACGCAGGCTGTGAAAATATTTACAAAGAGACAAAAGTACAAAGAGCAGTTTTATTTCACTTTCCCGAGTGGGAAACGGCTAGGTGCAGAGCTGTGCGTTCAAGGCTTCTTTCTCCTATCAGGTAGTGGGGTGGTAGTAGAGCAGAGTGTTTCAGTGGGGCTGCAGTTTGTTTCGATGCTGCTTTGGGTGCAGAGCCAGGTAGTCATTGGCATCTGATACGTCCTGTTTTGTAAGTTCCTGGAGCCTCGGCGCCTTCAGGGCACTTCCAGTGATTTTCTAGTCCGGAGGATAAAGGCTCATACAAAAATTAGGGTCAGTCATGTGTCACGGGGTGCAGTGAGCTCTTAAAGGGCCTTAGAAGGGGGCTTATGTCTTATTAAAGAGTACTTTGAAGGTGACTGAAGTTTAAACGTGTAACACTAAAGACAAACCTTTTTATAAATAAATTCTGAGGTTTTGAGAGTCCCCTGTGTATTAAAGCATTCTACGTGGTATTTCACAGTGAATGGCCAGTGAGTAAGATCTCACATTATTATTGTTGTTGTTGTTTGTGGTAGTATTATTCATCATTACCATTGCCAGTAATGAACTAAACTTGTAGAAGACCGAGGTCATTGTTTCACCTTTGACTTCAGAGTCAAAAATCTGCTTCCACCCTTCTTTGACAGGACTTGTGTCCTGCCATCTTCTGAGTGCCTGTCTGTCTTTGCCCAGCTGTTGACCCAGCTGTTCTTTATGGCTAGCAGTGCTAGCCATGTGGACAGCTTCTCCTGATCCACCGCCAGCCTGATTCTCACTTTCCTTATTTCTATAAGAAGAGATGCAGCACTGTACTGAATTTTGTAGCTTGGGTATGAATTGAGTCCACTATAGGTTTTCTAATAAAAACTGTCTGTGTTTTGATTTAAAAACAGACAAATGAGTAAACAAAACACTCTGCTCCTTTCCTAGTATATGTCTCAAATTGTAGCAATTATTATAATTAATCAAGTAGGAAAATTAGCATAGAAAGAATATGCCCTCTTTTTACATATATGTAACTTTTGTGTGCACGAAATATAGATTACTCTCAGCAAATATTATTTTCTTATTGACATTATTGTGTTCTCAGTTTCAGCATGGAGGCCAAATTTTTGTTTATTTTTATTCCTCAGGGAACATTAAGAACAATTATATGAGGAATATATATCTTTAAATATAAAGTTCCTCTATTACCTTCTGTATCTGCGGGAAGGTAAAAATTAAGGCTATAACAACTCAGTTAGAAATGGCGATCTAAGATGGTGATTTAAAAAATCCAAAGTAAGGTTATTTTTACAGCATACAATGAAACTCAATATTATTTTGAATGGTGTTCATAACAAAATTTTAAAATAGTGGCTGAAATTCCATAAAATTAGACTTCAGATGGGGTGCCAAGCCTGCATGAGACCGGCCTGTTCTGGCCATCAGTGTCCTTGGTCTCGATGGTCACTGACATGCTTTAGAATCTGGGTTTATGCTCAAAGGAGAAGAAATGAGAGAGGAGGGGAGGAGAGGAGCAGGAAACAAAAAGGAAGATGGAATCACCAGAAATACAGGGGAAAAATGGTGTCAAATTAACCAACATATGTTTATTATTACATTAGTTACATTACAGATTATGACTACTGTGTTTATAAGTAAAAAGAAATTATTTTAATTATAATTTTACTTAAATTAAAAAAATAATAAATCATATAATTTATCTAAATGCCACGTGCTTGTGCTTGTACTGACAGAGTTCACAAAATTATATCACATTTAAACTAAAACCCTATCTTTTACAAATAATACAGTATCTGTGAACTTTGCCTCATTGCAAGTGTCAAGGAATTTTACCCCATTAATTCTTGTTAGGAAATGGAAAATGAGCGTATCCTATGCCAGACTTTGAAGTATCTGTGTGTGTTTGCAGTGAGCGGTGTTACTTGGAATCACGTCTCATTTCTCCAGTATGAGAACGCCTTAAAACCATTTCTGTTTAGCATAGTTTTGATCTCTTACCTGATCCATGTTTATATTTATTTCTTCTCTGCTTGTCCAGATTCATGTTTAACTCTGTCATGTTTAAAAGTAACACTCGTGTTTTCTCTGTGGAACACACATGGCCTTCTTATGCCTAGGAAAAATAGACAAGCACTTGAAGAATTGAAATATTTTTATGACAATGAGGGAATTATTTTCACAACTTGGAAATATAAACGGGTTTTAAAGTAAGAATATAAATCTGGGAGATCTTTTATGGAATTAATATTATCTGATGCCAATGCAAAAGCCTTAAGAAACCACACGTCTCTGGCTTGAAATAAATTCTGGCTTTGTTGTTTATTATAAAATTATCATCTTCACCAATTGATTATATGTTCATTAATAAAGTTATTTTTCTCCTTTATAAGCAAGTAGTTTATTTGGCCAAAATATAACATGTATCTATCATTGGATGATACATGTTAATATCCAAGTAATTTCTCTGACTGTTGTGAGTCAAAAGATTCTGATTTGTATTATTCCAGCTTGTTTAGCACTACCCATGTTTTCTTAGAGATATTACTTTATCTGTGTAAGCCTCACTTTGCTTATGTGTAATTGAAAATACAAGTGCTTGTGAATTCCTAAGAGGGGGTACAAATGAGATAAAGTAATAAAGGCTGTAGGAATGTAGCTTTTCTTTGCTGTTTGTTTTTCGTATGTGTTCACTGCTTGCACCATCATGGAAAACTTATATTCAGAGAACAGTAGCCAACTTTTTTACCTATTTTTATCAGTCTTAATTGTAAAATACCTAACTTAGAAGAGAGCTTTCCATAACTATAACTCCTGTAGATGAAGGCTTTTCAAGAGGAAATTGAAGTGACAAAAACATGCTAAGTGTGTGAAACACAGCACAGTGCAAGCAAACTCAATGCTCATTCCTCTTGGTAGTTGTGTTCTTTCAAGTCACCACAAACACTGAGTTGCTGCTCTTAGAAGAAATGAGAGTTTAGGTTCCTTTAGGCGTCTGCTCTCAAAAATTTCCATCAATAGATTAATACATAACCTTGTATCACAATTCCTTATTTAAAAATATTGTTCACTCATTAACATTAAACTCACTGCCAATAGCACTATCATGCAGACCTGAAGAAAAATTGTATAACACTTGCATTTTCTCTGTAAAGTACATCATGACCTTCTTGTGCTTAGGAACAATAGACAAGCACATCAGCCCTATATTTTAGAGCTGTTTTAAGTAGCAAACTCACAAATATAACACGTAAAAATGTCAAAATATGACACTAAATAGACTGCATATATTATGCTTGTTTGCAATATGAGATCTGAAACAAAAAGTCAAAATTTCTCCTTGTTTAACTTCAGCAGCGAGTGTGTTGGGCAACAACGTGCCCCCCTCCACTTTGAGCCTCCTGCAGGTTACCAGGAAAGAGCCTCGGGTTTTGACTTTAGGGTCACAAATAAATTGTAGTGAGTAGTTTAATTCACAAATACAGAATCCATAAATAATGAGGATCGACTTTGTTTGCATTTTTGTATTTATCCGTACTCTCATTTTGTTCAACTTAAAAAATAGTTGTTTTTTTCTTCTAGATATGCTTTAAATTTATTTACCTTTTAAAATTTTAAGAAAGTAAATCATTCCACCTGTCATGCTACTCCTCTAGTATTTTGTTTTATTTTAGTATTCTTATTTTATACATAAGAACCTCAAATGGTAAATGATTAAACTAAATAATTTATAAACAGTATATGAGTATTTTTAGAAAAAAGAAAAATTAAAGTAACTCTTTAAGTATAAACATCACTCTAATGTTCTGTGTTAAATTTTAATGTGTACTCATGAGTATAGAATAATATTTAGATGCCACAGATTTCTGATTTAATAGAGAATGGAAAACATGTTATAATTAAAATGGCTTATCTAGAGGTAAAAATTACTACCATTTTGATATAGTGAATCAAATGTTTGCCTTGTGCCTCTTTGTAGCATATTTTTCTGCATTTTTAAAGACAATAATGATTTAGGATAATAATAAGAGAGGGGGATAGGTAGCACAACCAAGAAAATTTAAGAAGAACTGAAATGAATAATCATAAATAATTTTCACCATGCCACTCGTCCCAATATAAATATCAAAGGAATTGCCATTTTTCCTGATTCAATGAGGTATCATGTTCCTATTTTATTTACTTGAGATATATGCCAGGTACTTCATAATTATATTTTTTCAAATTATCTTAACATCTTATTCAGTAGACATTAAGACTTTCAGACTTTTACTAATGATAAAACTAAAGCTTAGAGTACTTGTAACTTCTTCAAGATCAAACAGCTAGTAAGTAATTTCATTAAAATTGCAGTCAAATCTTAGTGATTTCAAAGTCCATCATTGTCCCACTACACCAGATTTGAAATATGTAGAACCCAATTCCTGCTGTTGGATATGCTCTCACAGTTTTGGGGAAGGCAATATTGAGTCTATATACTTCTTTCCTGGAGATTCATATTCTTCTGAAACCACCGAGAGCTCCTCCTGCTAGAGGAAACTGGATTTCCCTCTACAACTACATGTTCCCCAAATCTTCACAGGGTGTGGCTGAGAAAGGTGCATTTGTGTTTATACTAATCAAGTCTTTAATTTGTGAGAGTGCCAAGCCCTTTTCTGTTAAAAAATGAATTATTATCTCCCTTGGAGGTGAGCTTCAAATCAAATAAGTAAAATTACCTTTCAAAATGCAATTAACTCATTTACAAATGTGCACCTAACTCATTTTTAAATGAACTCACTACAATAAAATTTCTTCTCCAACTTTGAATTGTTTAACTTTCCCATAATAGATAGTTGACAAGATATAATATATAGTTTTGTGATTTTTATGTAGAGCTCTTCATATTCGGTTCAGATCTTCTGACTCCCTATCGTGAAAAAAATCTTAGTTTCTCTTTTTCATTAAATAAATATTTTATGGAAGGCATTTGGAGAGAAATGAACTTGGCTGAGAACTGGTACTGTAATAGCAAGTAAAGCAAAATCTCTTCCTTCAGTTGAAAGAAAAAACACAATGCAAAACGATAGCATACATATTCTACATGACCCAGGAGATACACCTGACTGAGCTGTGGAGGGCTGAGGCAGGTGACATCTGGGCAACAACCCCAGGGATCAGTAGGCATGGGACTGGGGAGACAAAGCAGAGGCATGAACTGCAGGGTAAGAGAGCACACTCAAGAAATCAAAAAGTTGCCAGCACCTGCAATTTAAAAAATAGATGCTCTCAAGGATATATATCTCCTTATAAATGCCTTCAAATTGTACATAGGTAATTTCTACTCCAGAAACATATTCTTATTGATTTATCAATGTCACAGAATGCCAGCCATAAAATATGTCAGCCTGTTAAATAATAAGTGGTAGTATGAAAAGGTTTATAACAAGTTCTCTTAGTTCCTTCCTTCTCAGATAGGATGTCTGTAGAGCATCGCAACGCACTGTGTGGAGTGAGGGTGCCTCTGCCAGATGCTTCTATTATTGATGGAACCTCTCACTAGCAAATTCTTTAAACTGGATACATTTTGATTGAGTAGAAAATAATGTTTAAATAGATGCCTGACTGTGAAGAGAATGGTTTTACAAATTTCTTCACAGTGCTCCTAATTAAAGTTCTGATAATACAGTATTGTGAGATAACTTGTTCTTTTCTATTTTTAATATGGCAATTTAACATGTGCATATAAATTAACAGCACAGGAGTCAAAAGCAGCAAAGATTGATAGTAGTCTCTCCCTTACCTCTTAAATATTATTTTCAAAAGAAAATATAAAAAAGTTTTGACTGAGAGAGAAAGTTTTGCAAGGCCTTTTATATTCAGGAGAAAGATTTATGATTCTAATCTGAATAGCCCTCTCAGGAAGTCTAGGTTCCCACAGAACACAGGAAATAATGTATTTTTTTATAGCACTAAAGGACACATTATGTATTAAAGAGGATATCTGAAAATCGGTCTGTTTTGAAGCTATGCAGCTGCAGTATTAACTCAAATAGGTCATAGCATTTTTTTTTACTTTCCAAAGTGATATTAAGGATCAATTTAATGGTTTTCAACAAGTAGGTCCCTTTTAAGATGTCATCTTGTAAAGCTCATGATTAGTTGCCTGGATAGCCATATAAAACAGCATTGACTATCTCATCCCCCACCTCCTCAAGAACAAGCACTTTGGAGTAATCAGGCCTTGCTGTGTCTCTGTTTGCTACTGTATTGCTAATTTTCATGTCTTGAAAATGGTCTAATATCAAGGCTTATATGTTCTCTGAAACAATTGTTTTCACCACATAAATGGCTCTGCTCTGTTGTCTTAACGTAGATGATGATGTGGATGATGAAGGTGATGATGGTGATGATAATAAGAAACACACTCTAATTCTAAATTTTAAAGTGGATTTTTAAAAAAATATATTTTATTTAATTCTTGTTCAAGTACAGTTTTCTGTCTTATATTCCCAGCCCTGCCCCCCAATGCTCCCCACCTCCCTCCCATTTTCGCCCCTCACCTTAGTTATTGTCCTTGTGTCCTTTATACTTGTTCATGTGAGTCCATTCCCTTTTCCCCTATGATTCTCTCCCCTCTCCCCTCTGGACCCTGTCAGCCTGTTCCATATTTGAGTGTCATTGGTCATATTTTGCTTGCTTGTTTGTTTTGTTGTTTACATTCCTGTTAAAGGTGNCCTCCCCTTTTCCCCTATGATTTTCTGCCCTCTGGAGCCTGTCAGTCTGTTCTGTATTTGAGTGTCATTGGTCATATTTTGCTTGCTTGTTTGTTTTGTTGTTTAGATTCCTGTTAACGGTGATATCATATGGTATTTGTCTTTTACCTCCTGGCTTTTTTTGCTCAGCATAATGCTTTCCAGTTCCATCCATGATGTTGCAAAAGGTAGGAGTTCCTTCTTCCTTTCTGCAGCATAGAATTCCATTGTGTAAATGTACCATAGCTTTTTGATCCAGTCATTTACTGATGGGCATCTAGGTTGCCTCCAACTCTTGGCTATCGTGAATTGTGCTGCTATGAACATCGGGGTGCATAGGTTCTTTTGGATTGGTGTTTCAGGGTTCTTAGGATATACTCCTAATAGTGGAATTGCTGGGTCAAAAGGCACGTTCATTTTTAGTTTTCTTAGAAAATTCCATACTGTTTTTCCATAGTGGTTGTACCAGTCTGCAATCCCACCAACAGTGAACTAGGGTACCCTTTTCCCCACAACCTCTCCAGCCCTTGTTGTTTGTATCTTTGTTTATGATAGCCATTCTGACTGGTATAAAGTACTATCTCCTTGTGGTTTTAATTTGCATCTCTCTGATAGCTAACGATATCGAGCATCTTTTCATGTGTCTCTGGATCCTCTGTATGTCCTCCTTGGAGAAATGTCTGTTCAAGTCCTTTGCCCATTTTTTAATTGGGTTGCTCATCTTCTTTGAGTGGAGTCAAGTGAGTTCTTTGTATATTTTGGAGATTAAACTTTTGTCTGAGGTATCATTGGCAAATATGTTTTCCCAAATATGTAAAGAAAATCCTAGAGGACCTCAAGAAAGATATGGACAGCAACGCAATTATAGTAGGGGATTTTAATACCCCACTGTCAAAAATGGACAAATCTTCCAAACAAAATATCAACAAAGATATTGCAGCATTAAATGACACTCTAGATGAAATGGATCTAATTGATATATATAGAGCCCTCCATCTCAAAGAAGCTAAATACACATTCTTTTCAAATGCGCATGGAACATTTTCAAAGATAGACCACATGATAGGACACAAAACGATTCTCAACAAATTCAGGAAAATATAAATCATACCAAGTATTTTTTCTGATCATAAAGTGGATTGATTACAGTCACATTAACTGAAGTAAATAATACTTAAAATCTAAGCATAATGTAACTGTACAAAAATCCTTCATTTCTAGCCAACACTACAGCGGAGATTTCATACATTGAAAGTTCTTTATTACATGGTCATCCAGATGACTAGGTACAATGCTTGAAAATTTTCACCTAGATTGTCATGAAAATCTAAAGGATAAAACAACAAAAAAATAAATCTACATTGCAAAACTTTAGTTGAGAACAACGTGGCAATTGTAGGGTTGTTCCAGGCCACTGAAAACATGATGCTTTTCAATGAATTACTTTTACTTAAGCATTTTAAAATATGTTGCTATAGGGATAGCACACTCTGGAGGGCTTTTATTACATAGGTTTATAGTTCGAACTCTAAACCACCCATTTTAATGGGAAAAATGATCCCATTATATCCTATTTGTTGTTATGATATGATGCTCCAATGCTTTCTTGCTCACTTTCTCCAAAAGTTTTCTGAAACTTTATGTTTAATAATGATTTATTTTCCCATTTTATGAAAATTCCCTGTGTATTTGCTAGGACGATTTAAAACACTTTTCTTTTTAAAAACCTTTTACACAATGATTCTCTATCAGAACCCCCCTCCCCCCTTGAATGGCAAATACAGTTTCAAAGGGATATGTAACTCTTACTTCTCACAGGGCAATCAGGAGCTTGACTGCAGCTGCCTTTCCAAGGAAGGTCCATGAGGTTTGTTGTCTCAAACGTATTTTACTTCTTGACAAAGATCTTTGCTTTTACAAGCTTTATGATGGGTTTATACTTTTTACTAGATGCCTTTCTAAAAACAAGCATAATTCCCCAGCAGTCCTTTAAAATAGAGTCAAAATACTTTTCTTTTGGAGGAGTTTCACCCCAAAGGCTAGTATGTTATATGTATTTCCTGCTTTACTTTTCATTTTAAAAAGATTTATTCTTAATCCCAGGCATATTGGGACATTTTTCAGACAGGTATCAAGTTTGCTGGGCCTCCGTGGCGTACTGGTAGACCGCCTCTTTCCATACATGGAGCTTGCTGCAGGTCTCTGCCCGGCAGGAGATTAGGGCCCAGAGAAGCTTGGCTCTTCCAGGTGGGAAATCAACCTGTCAGGACGAGTCATGGAAACATGATTAGTTTACTAACTTCATTAAATGAAAACATTTGCCACACGGCGTTCTTTTTCTCTCAGTGTCTGCCATTGCTGAACAATCCAGTGTTTCATGGGCTGAGTAGAATGCCATGTGTACACCAGCAGGAGGGCATTCCGGAGGCTTGTGGGCGTCCTCCGCCCTGTGATCTTGTGGACTCCCTGTGCAAAGCCCTATTTATGTGACTCTTTCTCCCCTACCCTTTTCGATATCCCACAGCCACAGATACACAAATTAAGGAGAAAGTAAAGAGAGGTTGCTTTACTCTGTTCAGATCTTTATTAATCTTATTAAAGCTTTGTATATGTAAATTATCAATTTCTCAGGTGGAGCATCTCTAATAACGAGGTCCATTGCCCCAGAAGTTTGCCTAATTCCCCCAAAGAAATGCTCTAAACTGAGTGCAAATTAACTTTTAAAAAGAAGATAGATTTCATTCCTCTTAAATGCCTCTTGCTGGGGGAGGGGTGTGGCTGAGCTTGTACTTAAGAGAGTTTAGAACTGCACCCTTAACTACTTTCTTAAGTATGCATCTGACTTGCTTGGTGGTAAACTGTGGAAAATTTGAACCAAATGTGTGTATGATGGGGGCTTTTCCTAGGTTTTTAAATAACAGAGTATGTATCATTTAAATTCTTGGAGTGGCCTTTTATTTTCAATTGAAAATTGTTTTTTGTAAGTAAATAGCTATTTCAAATAAACGACACTCTGTTTTCCTAGACATTTTTTTTTTTCTTTAGTGCATACATACAGACACAAAACCTCTTTCAGGTAGGAAGAAATACGCTCTCTTGTCCTAAGTAATGAGTTTTAAAGAAAGACTTCTTTCTTGATGAAATGTACACACTCTGTTTACCATTCAAGAAAGAGTTGGAGAAGAGGTCAGTAAGAAGCACTGCTCTACACATTAATATTTATAGTTATTGAATACGTTGTATTCATATGCCTCATGCTGTCCATGACTAATTAATTTTTATACTCTCTCTTTTTTTATATAGCTAGCTGCCTTTTGGTTACTGACTTAAACATATGTTCAATAAATGTTCAAAATAAATGGCACTAAAGTTTCAAAGACATTACTCAATTTATTTAAGATGCAATGAAGTGAGGTAGTGTGTAAGCTAATTTTTAATGCAGAACTTAGACTAATTGGCTTTTTTAAAGCAACTGAGTGTTCCTTAATAAGGTCATCTGGTACAGTGGTGAATCCTATAGTATTTACTTGGCACGATCCTAAAGTAAGCGTAGAATGACTAAGCTATATATATTTAACTACCAATCTGTCTTCTTGTTAATTGTTATTTACAGTCCTCTTTACTAAGTAGCCAATCATTATTAAAGAAAGAAAACAATAAATAGTATATGAGTCCTCTGTATTGTTGTAAACTGAAGTGGAAAATGCTAATTTAGACTAAAGGTAGTAGAACAAGAAAGGTTTATGTCAATAAAAAATAATCTTTATTAAAACCATTAAACCATAATATCTGATAATATTCTATTACTATCCTAAGATATCAACTGTGTTTTATTCATTCTGCTTATAAACTCAGAACAAATATATTAAATTATTGACTACAGTGTTTTAACATTTTTTATTGTGTGCATGTGTGATTATGTGTAGGTTGGTGTGTGTATATGTGTTCGTGTGTGATTGTGTGTGAAATGGGAAAACCAGAGTACAATATTACATAACATCAACTAGATATAGAAATGATGTAATGGCATTTACTTCTGCAAAGTATGAATGGATTTATTTAGTTATGTTCATATTTCACAATGACTTTTAAATAGTATTTTCAAGGAGGAAGCTTGATGAACTTTTAAATAGGACTTAAGAAATAAGTGGTTATGCATGGTCTGTATACAGCTCTGTGAGGCTGGTGCAGAAGCAGCATCGCAGTGCTCACAGTAATCAATACAAAGGCTCCAGAGGAGCTAAAAGGAAGTGGGGCTGTAGCTGGCAAAGGCGGTGCTGTCGCCAGGTCTCCTCTCTCTCATCCAGTTTCCACAGCTCAGAGCACTTGAGTAGTGACAAGTGACGTTTCCATTCTCATCCACCAGTACTGAGTGACGTCTTCTGGAAGGGCTGATTGCTTTTCAGATAGTAAAGTCTGGTTTAATCAGGTTTCCCTCGAATTAATCAATGCGTCAATATAATTATAAGACAAAGTTCTGGTACAGAATGGTATCTGCATGTCCCACCTCTGTACACAGCTGTAAAATATGTAAAGGAGCATACTATTTAGTAATAAGTATGGCACAATTATATATATATATATATAATGTAAAACATATTAATTATGGGGGCAACTTTGCCAGCAAGTCCAACCATCTGCCATGGATGAAAGTGAAACGACCAAGACATGATCTGCTTGGGGTGGAGAGGTGGTCCGTCTCAGAGGAGAAAAGCCAAGAGCCCCTTCCTCAATGGCTTTTATTTGGTTGTAAAACACAGGAATACAGGTAAAGCTCATCAATCAATGTCAGGCAGCAAGGATCAAACAATAGGTGACATTTCAAAGAAATCTGAGGGCTTAGTCTGAGTCAGTGTCTGTCAGAAAAAGGGGTTTCAAAAACTTTGGGAGACATATTCATTTCCTGCTTGGACCCTTATCATGTGAATGAAAGCACTCTTAGCAAAGCAGGCTTCCCAGGACTTTAGGAATTCTTTCTTATGCCCAATCACCCCGGATCTTGCTGTAGCTAGCAAAGGGCTGCATCACCATCTCCATCATAGTTTTTTAGGTTTAAGTGGATTAGAGCCAGGAAGTGCTTCTCCCGGATGCAAATGGGGATCCAGGGTATGTCAGAATAGCTGGAGGGTGAGGGTCCATCACTCCCTCTTCGCTGCAGCCCCCCCCCCAGTCCTTCCTTGAGGGCTTCCCAAGTGATTCTGTCTGGCTTAGGTTGCCCCTCCTCTGAGGGGTCTTACCTGTCTCTGACTAACCGACCAAGCATTGGGGGCAGGGGATGAAGCAGAAGCAGCGCTGCTGCCAGAGACAAGCTTTGTCTCCTTAGTGGCTCACAGTCCGGAGGTTGTTCACTCAGCCTTAGCCATGGGGGGCAGTTACAACTCCTGAAACCAGGCAGAGTGATTCCCAACAATTAAGAATGCTGTCCTCAGTATTGCTGTTTAATTATGATTAGGGTGGATTTTGTATGAATTTCCCAGATGTGGGAACAGCTGTATCTTGTCACACAATCAAGATCCATGTGATTAGACCTATATATTTTATTTAGAAAATTACTTGATGATAATGATGAATAAATTATAATAAATAAATAAATAAATAAATGATAAGTATTATTTACTAAATATCCACCATGGTGAGCATATATTAGCAAACATTCATTCAAGCAGTCTTTCATTCACCACATTTTATTGGTCATCAATTAGAGACTAGACATATATCTAGGGTCACGTAAAATGGTGAATAATCATAGATATTATTTTGGCTTCTCTGGCATTTCCAATCTTTGAGCAAAAAACCAACATTATTCAAATACTGATTTAATCAGAATTGTGTTTATTGATAAAATAGCCTATTCTCTAACATCCCTGAGATGTAATATTTAAGCTGATATGCTACAACAAAAGTATACTGAACACTCACTACATGCCAGGCATTAATAGGTGTTGGGGAAATAGCAGTGAACATAGAGACTTATCTTCTAATATAGAAGTTATCTATTTCTCCTCTTGCTGATTAATCATAAGACATAAACATCTTTTCCTGGAGGTAAATCTATAAAATGAATAGGTCATCTGAGGCACACCTTCCACTTAAAAGTTTCTTTTCCTGCCCCAAGTCTTTCTCAACACATCCCTTTCCTAAACGATGAGAAAGTGATGCTCCAATTCTCCATACTCCTGGGAATTAATCAGTCATCACAACATGATAGATCATAATTTCATTTGATGCATGCCATGCTTTTTCCCTTGTTTTTATTGACTATGTTGGTGTTTTTGAAAGATCCATTACCAGCTACAAGTGCCAATAGTGGGATATAAGCATAACGAGTGAGTAAATCTGGAAAAATTAAGTGAGTTATTACCATGCCCACCATGGGAAGCCAATAGATTATCTTTTCTCTGCACAGAAAAAAATAACCCTCTACACCCAAACTGAAATGTGTTTTGTCCCTTTAAATATAATGACATGATCACTGTGAGCCATACTGATTCTATTGGACATGTATCCTATGCGGGAATAGTAGGGGCCATTGAAAGGGTTGGACCTTTTTTCTTGATATCTAAGTAGCATTAATCTTTGTATAAATGTAAGTTTAACAGTTGATTGTTTCTGTTCCTTACTTGTTACAAGGGTAACCAGGCCAAGGAGTTATTGCAGAGCCAAGCAACACACATCCTGCTTGGAACGCAGGAGTGAGGAATTTACTTTTAGATGAAGTAACAGGGCATAAACAAGTTTTTACAATCATGAAGGGAAATAGAAAGTATTTGCTGCCTGCTAGTGTGGCTCATTTGGTTGGGCATAGGCCCACAAATCAAAAGGTCTCTGGTTTGATTCCCTGTCAGAGCACATGCCTGGGCTGCAGGTTCAGTCCCTTGTTGGGACTTTATAGGAGGCAGCCAATCAGAGTGTCTCTCCCTCTCTTTTCCCTCCATTCCCCTGTATATAATTTTTTTTTAATTTTTAATTTTTA
Source organism: Sturnira hondurensis (assembly GCF_014824575.4). Classification (NCBI taxonomy): domain Eukaryota; kingdom Metazoa; phylum Chordata; class Mammalia; order Chiroptera; family Phyllostomidae; genus Sturnira; species Sturnira hondurensis. The sequence continues at coordinate 12,317,289 of NW_028083059.1, read as the reverse complement.
TTTAATTCTTGTTCAAGTACAGTTTTCTGTCTTATATTCCCAGCCCTGCCCCACCCAGTGCTCCCCACCTCCCTCCCATTTCCACCCCCCACCTAAGTTATTGTCCATGTGTCCTTTATACTTGTTCATGTGAGTCCTTCCCCTTTTCCCCTATGATTCTCTCTCCTCTTCCCTCTGGACTCTGTCAGCCTGTTCTGTATTTGAGGGTCATTGGTCATATTTTGCTTGCTTGTTTGGTTTGTTGTTTAGATTCCTGTTAACAGTGGTATTACATGGTATTTGTCTTTCACCTCCTGGCTTATTTTGCTCAGTATAATGCTTTCCAGTTTCATCCATGATGTTGCAAAGGGTAGGAGCTCCTTCTTCCTTTCTGCAGCATAGAATTCCATTGTGTAAATGTACCATAGCTTTTTGATCCAGTCATTTACTGATGGGCATCTAGGTTGCTTCCAACATTTGGCTATCGTAAATTGTGCTGCTATGAACATTGGGGTGCATAGGTGCACCCCTTTTGGGTTGGTGTTTCAGTGTTCTTAGAATATAATCCTAGCAGTGGAATTGCTGGGTGAAAAGGAGATCCATTTTTAGTTTTGTTAGAAAATTCCATACTGTTTTCCATAGTGGTTGTACCAATCTGCAATCCCACCAAATGGTGTTGGGAGAATTGGACAGCTACATGTAACTCAAACACCAACTTATACCATACACAAAAATACATTCAAAGTGGATAAAAGATTTAAATGTAAGCTGTGACATCATTAAAGTCCTAGTGGAGAACATAGGCAGGGAAATCTCAGATATTTCACACAGCTGCATTTTTACTGATATGTCCCCTAGAGCAAGGGACATAAAGGAAAGAATAAACAAATGGGATCTCATCAAAATAAAAAGCTTCTTTGCGACTAAAGAAAACAGTATTAAAATAAAAAGAGAACCGACTGTATGGGAAAACATATTTGCCAGTGATACCTCAGACAAGGGTTTAATCTCCAAAATATACAATAACTTACATGACTCTAATTTAAGAAGACAAGTAACCCAATTAAAAAGTGGGCAAAGGACTTGAACAGACACTTCTCCAAGGACACATGAAAAGATGCTCAATATCACTCTCTATCAGAGAGATGCAAATTAAAACCACAATGAGACACCACTTCACACTGGTCAGAATGGCCATCATAAACAAAGCGACAAACAACAAGTGTTGGAGAGGTTGTGGAGAAAAGGGGACCCTAGTTCACTGTTGGTGGCATCATTTTTCTTAAGTATAAAAACAGTGACAATTTTACCAGTTTTATGTTGTTGATTTAAAAATCTTCATGAATTCCCTGATTAGAGTAAAAAAATACCTTCCTATTCCTTGTTAACCCAATGATGTTTTAAAACCAAACTCAATTATACCACTTCCCTAGGCTCAACTCATGTTAGCTGCCTTCAACAATACTTCCATTGCACTAAAGTAAAATTCAGTTTCCGATCACAGCCTAGATGGCCAGAAATGAACTGTTCACTCCCTCCTCAGCATGCATTCCTTACCTCTTTTCAACTCGCTTTATTCCAAATGGTATTCTTTCTATTTCTGTTAATATATGAGGGGGGACTCTCCCCAAAGTGGGATTATCTTCTAGAGGGTAGGTAGACTCCTTGGAGCCCAGGTTTTCCCCAGCCAGGTGAGCATTTTGTTCCCCTGCTAGGAACCCACCTGTACCCGTGCATCACCTGGCATTGTTGTGTGAGGCTGCCTTCAGCGTCAGTGAAATTATTTTTGAAGGCTCTCTCAGTGCTTTTTCCCATTTCGTGATGGGTGATGTGGAGGCCTAACTGCCATACTGTGCTGAGTGTTCAGGGGTTTTTAACCAAAAACTGAGTGACCCCCACGCCCCACCCTCCCTATTTACCCAATCTTGCCCCAAGCAACCTTTTTTTGTTTGTTTGTTTTCCTGGATGAAAAAACTCCTCAAGGGGAACTGTTTTGCCAGTGGGGAAGAGGGGAATCAGCAAATGGCAGAAGGACTAAAAGGCATCAAATGGACAAATCCAAAAACTGTTTGGAGCAGCAGCAAAAAAAAAATGTGTCTCGATAGGTGTATTACATTAAATGGAGAGTACTTCGAAGGTGACTGAAGTTTTAAAATGTTACAGTAAATACACAGTTTTTAATAAATAAATTCTGTTCCTTCGTCCCTCTCGTAAATGTTCGGTCATTTAAAAATATAAATTATTTCATGTCTCTCCTCTCTCTATTCCAAGGCTGACAGCTGTTAGTCATTTTCTTTACTTAGAATATTCTTCACCACCAGATTATCTAATGCTTGTCTACTGCAATCTCAGAGCTCAACAAGTGTTATTCCTCAGAATGTGGGCCAAGAAAGAGAATTTAGGGCTTGCTTCGTAATATATCACTTATCATTAAAATGTGATTATGAATGAAGAGGGACCCAATTTCAACTAAAGCATTCACTCAGTCTATGACCATGAGTAAGTCATTGAACCTCTTCCATCCCCAATACCATAATTTATAAAATATGAAGGTTGGTCTGGGCTACTTTCTACAATACTTCTCATGTATAGAGATTGCAAGATTTTATAGGTAAGATTATATATTTAACAAATAGTTACAAAGGGTGCACAACTCAGCTGTGCATATTTTCATTCTTAACTTGTATTAAAGAGGAAAAGAAGTCTACCTTGTGTGGGGTTCTGCAAAACACTGTTGAGCTTCTATTTTCATTTAGAAATGTTCTCTAAAAATTGTGCCTTCTGAAAAAAGAGACAGATTGCATTTACATCTGTTTTATTAATTGAAATTTGATTTGTACCATCCTTCCATAATAATAAAATTATGAGAAATGATGAAAGTTATTTACAGGGCTCTTGAGTAGTAAAATCAATAGGAGAAGGATGATATAAGATAACATATGGTCAATTGTAGGTACTTATGGCTAAAGAATTATTATTAAAATAGCTAACTGAGAACCTTGAAGTGTGATGTTGCATGAGATTACATGTAAGGATCATTTGCTGCATCTTATGACTCAGTCACTTAAAAAATTACAACTTTCTGTGCTGTGAGACGAAAAGTGTGACCTGGCTTATGAGACATGTGCCAGATGGCTAGGGTAAATGAAAATATGTGATTCCTCAATGAACTTGTGATAATGTATGATTCTCAGTTTACCTGCTAAAGCAGAATTGATCTCAATGTGTGATACCACCAGTATCTGGAGAGCAGAGATAAATGGTAAACTATCTGGCAAGCAAATTGCTATTAGGTTGACAAACTCTCATATTCAATAAGATTTGTGGATTTCTGGATCCCTGAGCCTAATTATTGCTGTGGTTCTAAGATAGTAGAAAGATACTCTAATTCTTCTAGAAAACTTTTTAATCCGGAATAAAGGATAAATTTATTTATAAAGTAGAGGCAGATAAGGAAGGCACTTATTTATTTAAGCTTTTACATGAATCTTAGAAAACATACCCAGTTTCATTATCTAATTATATGCCATGCTTGCAGAGGCTATTAACAAAATACCACTTTTCAAATTTATTAGTATACACAAGATAAAAATTCTTAACTGCAGATGACCTATAGAAAGCACATCTTATGAATTGAGTATCCCGCAATTCATATTGAAGTAAGGTCTCTGATATTTAATTTAATTCTACTTAATCTTGCTGTCTCAGTCTCACACACACACACACACGCTCACACACACACACACAATGTGCTAAAATCGATTCCAAATTTCAAAAGTTCTTGAATACATGTTTGAGCATGAGCCTTTTTTATGGACGTGTATCATTTCTCTTGCATAAATATGAAAGAATGGGCTGGCTTCATTGTGTGACATTTAACCTTCTAAGAAAGTGTCAAAATATCTACCAAAGCATTTGAAACATTTTATTCCCACCAGCAATGTAAAAGAATCCCAGTTTGTTCACGCCCTTGTCAATCCTTAGTATGGTCAGTCTTTTAAAAATTTTAACATTGTTATTAGAGCAATATCGGTATATTTTTGTAGTTTTGCTTTGCATTTCCATAAAGCTCATTATGTTGAGAACTTTTTCATGTGCTCATTTCCCATCTATATACCTTCTTTTGTGAAATGTATGTTTAGACATTTTGTCCTTTTTTGGAGCACTATCTAATGGCAAATTGTTTCAGGACCATTAGCTAAATCAACTGTATTTTCTCCACTAAATTTTTTTTGCAGCTTTGTTGGGAACCATTTGTGAGTCTATTGTTGGACTAAGTCTTCTGTTCTTTGAACCCTATTGTTGGACTACCTCTTCTGTTTCTTTAACCCATTTCTTTATCTTAACACCAATACCACACCAACTTGAATCATCTTCAAGTTATTGGTGCTAGTTCCCCAACTTTGTCCTTCTCTTTCAAATTTAGTTTATTTAATAAAATGTATTTACATTTTTAATATTCCAGTTTTCTCCTCCTTTTTGAGTAAACTTTATAACTTTTCAAAAAAGTTGTTCTATTTCATTTAAGTTGTCAAATTTATCAGAATAAAGATTTTGACAATATCTGCTTATTATCTTCCTCATACTATATGATCTGAAGTAATGATGCTTGTCTTTTTCCTAATATAGGTAATTTGTGGCTTCTCTTTTCTCTTTCATCTTTACTGTTAAAATGTTTCAGTGTTATTGATCTTAAAGATATATCTTTTCATTCCACTGATGTTTTCCATTATATTTCTGTTCTCTATTTTATTGAATTTTTTGTATGATCTTAAATTTTTTCCTCAAATTATTTTAATTTAATCAGTTATTCTTTTTCCGTTTCCATGGTGCAACTTGAAACCATTGATTTGAGATGTTTTTATTAATATGTAGGTGTTTAGTGTAATAAAATATTTCTGAGTACTACTGTATTAGCACTATTAGAATTCCATGTTGTGTTTTCACTTTCAGTTAAAAGTGTTTTTTAAATTGCAATTGTATTTTCTCATTGACCCATGGGTAATTTCAGTGAGTTATTTTGGTTTCTAATATTTGGGGATTTTTCTCAGAACTCACTCTATTGTTGATTGTAACTTAATTGTACATTAGTTTCAAACGAGGACTTGTTCACATGAATCCTTTAGAATTTATTGAGACTTATTTTATGGCCCAAAACATGAACTTTTTAAATAAATGTTCTAAGTGAACTTGAAGGAAATATGTATTCTGCTCTTACTGAGTGGAGTGTTTTAGTTATGTAAATTAGTTCAAGTTGACATTAGTTCAAGTCCATATCTTTACTATTTTTACTGATAATTTTAACTGATATATACTGATATTCATCAGTACTGATATACTCCATATTTGTTTTATAAGTTATTGAGAGATGTGTATTGATATTTCTATCTACTAATTTGTATTTTTCTTGTAGTTCTCTCAATTTTTTTAGGAAGCTCTGTCATTTGTATAAAAAATGTTTATGTCTTCTTGATTAATTGACTCCTTTATTACTTTAAAATAAACTTCTTTACCTGTTAATATTCTTTATTTTGAAATCTCATTTGTCTAATTTGATACTGTCACTCAGCATTTTTTCTAGTATGAGCCTGTGATATCTTTCCCATCATTTCACTTTTAATATACTCATTTAAGTGTGCTTCTTTAAAAAAAAATAGCACATAGTTTGCTCTTGCTTTTAGCTCTAGTCTGACAATCTCTGCCTTTAAATTAGGTTGTCTAAGCTATTATTTAATGTTTAGCCATAATGAGGTTTAAATCATTTCTTGCTATTTGTTGTTTTGTTTCTCTCTTTGTTCCTTATTTGCCTTTTTGTTCTTTCTTCTTTTTAAATTAATCAATTTTAATTTTATGAAGCTATTTTATTTTCTTTGAGAGTTAAGCAATTGTAGCTCTTTGAGAGTTAATCAATTATTATTTTAGTGTTTTAAGAATATATTCTACACATTTTTAGCACATCACAGTCTACCTTTAAATGATATGCTATTTTATGTTCAGTAAGAATACCTATAGTAGTGCCCTTCTGTTTCTTCCCTCCTAAATTTTAAGCTCTTGATTTCATTTTACTTTTTTTGGTTTAAAAAAACTCACATTTATTTTTTTAGTCTTATTGCTGCTCAGTTACAGTTTTTCCCAATTTTTCCCCCATTACTCACCTCCACCCACCCATCCCCTGCATCCTCAGTCAATCTCCGCCCTGTTGTCCATTACCATGGGTCCTTTATAGATGTTCCTTGACTTGACCCTTCCCTTTCTTTCATTTTACATTTTATAGACACTATAAATCTAATAATAAATTGTTATCATTTTAATTTAAAATGTAATTCTATTTTCAAGAGATTTACATATTTACAAAAAATTGTATATAATTACCAATGTAGTTACCAATGCTGGTGTCTTTAAGTCTTAATGTAAATCTATATTTCCACATAGTTTTTTTTTTTTTTGCCTAAAAGATTTTCACCAGCATCTCTTACAGTTTTACTATGCTGGTGATAAATCCTTCAATGTTGGTATTCTGAAAAAAATGTTTAGTCCACCTCCATTTTTGAAAGACATTTTCTAGGTTGGCATGTTTCTTTCCAACACTTAGATGGTTCACTCTTTTACTATTTTAATATTAGAAATCTGTTGTGTTTTTTGTTTCACTTTAAGGAAGGAGTTGTTTTTCTAAGATTATTTCGGAAATTGTCTCTGTTACTGGTTTTGAACACTTTCTTTATAATGTGCTTTGATGGAGTTTGCTTTGTGTTTTTTTATCAGTGGGATTTATTGATCTTATATTGATGATTTATAGTTTTTTTTCAAATGTAGAAAAATTTAAATTATTATTTCTTCAAATATTCCTTCTCTTCTACCCGGGGACCCAATTACACAACTATCAGGCAAGTTGAAGTAGTCCTCAGGTTCATGGATGCACTTCGCATTGTTTAAATTCGTTTTCCTGTGTTTTCATTTTAGGTAGTTTCTATTTCTATACCTTCAAGCTCAGGAACCTTGTCTATTATTACATCTCATTATCTGATTCCAATTAATTTTTTTTTGCAATACATTATAACTTTTATCTCTAGAAGTCTTGATAAAATCAGTTCCTGTTACTCCTTCTTGGTCAGGAAACATGGATTGAGTTTTGTTATGTACCAATTCTCTTCAAAATATTTGTTATGATTTTAAATTTTGCAGTAGAGATGTTGAAAAGGCATAAAATCTTTAATAAACTATGTGTTAAATATTATCTTAAAATGAATAAAAGGTATGACATACACCAATTATATATTATAGAACAGTATAAACAATATATGGTTAACCTCTAAATATAAGAGTAAGAGTTCAACATAGTAAAAATTCTCTGAAGATTTTGTCTTTAAAAATATCTGCATAAAGAAGGTGTAATGTTGGTAAATATTCTAAGACTTGTGTAGAATATTTGCAAAAAGCCTTTCCATGAAGGTAAACAATATGAAAGGTGTGTTAACAGAATGATTAATGGAAAGATATTTATATGGAAGAGGGTGATAAAGGCTGATGATATGTTTAAAGACACATGTAATGCCAGGGGGAATATTTCTAAGGTGACTGAATTTTAGATAAAGGAGCATAATAAAACTGTCAACAGAAAATGGAACATCAGGACAACTTTATCTATAAAACTAAAATAAGCCAAAGAAAAAAATAACAGCCTAGTTAAATGATAAATTGAAATATTTATTACATATGTACTGTGTGCAGACATTGTACAAAAACACCTTATATGAAACACCTCATTTAAAAATCAGAATATTATCATGAGCTGCTCTGCTTGTCTGCAAGTTACAAATGAGGTTAATAAGCCATGCCCAAGGCTCAGCAAGGAAAGAGTGGAAACAAGATTTGGATATCAATATATTGGTTCCAGAACCTTGTTTCTTGTTATAGATAATTACTATTAAAGTGGTATAAACATAGTTTAATAAAAAATGGGTAAAAGTCTGTCTAAAATTATATGTCAAATAGGGAAATGTAATCGATTTGTGCACTATGCAACTTTAAGGAACAATTTTGACAGCCCTAAGTAACAACCACACTCATAGATCTGCCTATCTACACCATTTTTTGGAGATAAGAAGATTGTGTTATTTTTGTTTTCACATCATGTTTTTGTCCCTTAGCAAAAACAAAGACAGAATTTAAAACTTTAATGTTCCATTCACTAGAACTTGAACCACAGTAGATTTATATCCTGGGTGATAATGATTACTTCATTTTGTTCATTATCTAGCTACTCAGTAAATCTTCTAACTGATAAGGAACTGTTAGAGTCAAGTCCTATAATGTCTTATCTTTCTCCATTGGATTATCGTTATTTTTTCCTATCAGGAAGGTAGCATTCACTGTCATTTCGTAATTTGTAAGAAAGCAGATGTAGTTAATATCAACATCAACTACTCTTGCAGGCCATTACATTGTTCATATACGAACCGTTTAATACACTGACAATGCTACACAAGCACACCCATATGCTAAGAAACAGAAAGAAAATGGGAGGGCTAAATTACTTAGTGGAAACTATGTTCCTACACCATGAAAAACTGTTTTATTTAGATGATCTCATTTAATATTTTCAACAATTTTCTTCCTTATCTGAGATGTACTCAATGTCCCTCAGGTAATTGGCCTTGGAGCCAGATTTCAACCTTTACTGTCTGAGTTAAGAGTTCAAGTTTTCAAACACAGTGTCATACTGTGCCATACTAAGATACAGTGAATCAATATCATGTTAGCCAATTTATTTTAATAAAGGAAATCCTGTGTGGTAAAGCCAATTTCTTAAAAGTAAAACCTCTCATATAAAATACCTGCACTTTCTTTTCATGTTGCCATACGTACTCTCCAGAGAGCTCTGAGTGTGTCTTTCCTCTCTTCACTTTTAAACTTAAAAGTTTAAAATTTGTGTGACCTCATTTGTGTGACCTGGTTATGAAACAGTGTGTCTGATGTTTTCATGAAGGTAGTAAAACATATTTTCAGAACCTATGGTCTATTTCTTAAATAAATGTTATAGCAACAAATTCTTACTATTTTTTCAAGTTAAATTTATTTTTCACTGTGGTCAAGAATTACCCAGAGTCATACCTGGTGGATAAAATGAACTAACAAATAAGAGAGACCAGTCAGTGTTTCTTTTTTAATGAGTACTGGATTTAAAGTATTGAACAAAATTTTCTCATGGGGCTCATAAAATATCTTTTCCGGCAATATTAAAAAAAAAGGTTCAAAAATGTTTTGAGTTTTCCCCACATTGTAGGATAAATGTGCAGCCTTTTCAATTTTCCACGTTTGAGTTACCACATTAATTTGAAGTGCTACATTATGAGATATTGTTGATAGGAAAAGTTGATAATGTCACTTGCAATAATAAAGGATATAACCAGTCCTAAAATAGAGAGATTTTGAACAGACTAGTACATTACTACACACAGGGGATTAATAAATGTCCCTTTCAATAACAAAATTGTGTTTCATGTTAATTAAACTGAATACATATCTAGGTACTCAGACATGCATCTCCCCATACTTGTGTATATTTGTTATAGATTCAGCAACTATATTCAGAGTAATTTTAGTCATCTAAATCCCAATGTATTATAATAAATATAAGTTATTACGTGAATGTAGAGTGGCATAAGTTGAGAATTAACTATAAAATGCCAAAAGATATTTTTAGAGTTAAAATTATAATCTCTTTTACAGACTTCCATGAATGTGAATGTATTCTAGTGATTCATTTTCCATGAAGCCCAACAGAAAAGAACACACCCTTGAATTTTGAGTGATATTCTAAGACATTCTGATAGCAGTGTTGATAAACTCTGTAAGAGTGTGTGGAGCTTGGGGGAAGCTACCTGGGATATAAGAAACAAACAAAATGTGATGTGGCTCTATGTGAAATGTAAACCTTTTTAACTGTGGATATATTCAAGTAAGAAAAGAAAAATAAAATAAAATGCCACTACCTTACCACCTTAAAAAATTTTATAACCAGCCCTGGCTGGTGTAGCTCAGTGGGTTGAGTGCAGGCCTGCGAACCACACAATCATGGTTCAATTCCAAGTCAGGGCACATGCCTGGGTTGCAGGCCAGTTCCCAGCAGGGGACTCATGAGAGGCAACCATACATTGATATTTCTGTCCTTCTCTCCTTCCCTTCCCCTCTAAAAATAAATAAATAAAATCTTTTAAAATTTTTATAACCATTCCAACTGATGATAGAATCTTGTCTTGCTGTCCTATTTGGACAATTCAATGTGAAAATATAATATTTTAAAAATAAAACTAATTTTATATTAAGTGTTAGCATAGCATTGCTATTTCTTATTATTATTCTATTATAGTTTTCTCAATTTTTCCACTTTGCCTTCCTCCATCCAGGCCGCCCCTTGCTCCTATGGTCAATTCCCACCCTGTTGTCCATGTTCATGGGTCATTCGTGCATGTCTCTTGACTAGTCCCTTCCCATTCTTTCCACCATTATCCACCCCCTCCCTTCTGGCCACTGTCATTCTGTTCCATGCTTCCTTGTCTCTGGTTCTAGTTTGATTGTTAGTTTATTTTGTTCATTAAATTCCTCTTATAGTTGAGATCTCTTGGTATTTGTCTTTTACAGAATGGTTCATTTCACTTAACATAATATTCTTCAGTTCCATCCATACTGTTACAAAGGGTAGAAGTTCCTTCTTTCTTTCTTCTGTGTAGTATTCCACTGTGTAAATAGACCACAGATTTTTGATCCACTCATCTACTGATGCTTGCTGCTGTTTCTAGTGCTTGGCTATTGTCGATAGCAATGCTAAGAACACAGAGGTGAATGTAAGTTCTTTTGAACTACTGTTCGGGGATTTTAGAGTATATTCCCAAATGTGGAATCGCTAGATAAAAAGGCAGTTCCATTTTTAGTTTTTTGAGAAAATTTCATACTGTTTCCCACAGTGGCTGCACCAGTCTGCATTCCCACCAACAGTGCACTAGGTTCCCTTTTGTCCACATCCCTGCCAGCACTTGTTTATTGATTAATTAATGATAGTCATCCTGACAGGTGTGAACTGTTATCTCATTGTGGTTTTAATTTGCATTTCTCTGATGGCTAGCAATGTTGACCATGTTTTCATATGTTTATAGCATTTTAATTTTATTTTTAACTCTAACATCCCCAAAGTTGTATCATCTGTATTGAAAAACCTACCCACTTATTCCATATTCTAAATTCAACCATTTTTATATTGTAAAATAATTTGAAGTTTTAGTAAGGAATAAAATCCTTCTATATGATGTTAAGATTTCTGCTACTTCCAGTTTCTCTGCCTTTTATAGATGATCTTTTTATCTGTTTTGTAAGTGTCTTTCTTTACACTTCTGGTTGATACAAAGGAGCAAAGGGATTCTAAAGTTTTGCTTGCTTTGTGGGAGGTACAAAAGCCTTTTATTTTAAATCCATTTGAGGAGTTTGAGTCTATCTTAACTCATACAAGTTAAGAATAAGGAACTGAATAGGTGGAAACGATTAGAGACTCACAGTCAGGAGCAGAGTGGTGAAAGATATTATATGTGAATGAAGAACACCATATGGTATTCATTTCATGTGTATATCATGGCGGCTTATTTTTCTAATATCCTTCTCCCCACATATTTTAAGATATCTAAAAAATCTTCAAAATGTCTTTATATTTTCTGAATTGAGAATCATAGCAGCTCCCTGCTTGCTAATACTTTTTAAGTATAAAGTGTATTATACTTTTAAATTATAATGATATACTCTTTACAATTTTAATTATTTTCTATTGCTCTTTGATCTTTTCTAAATGACATTAGATTTCCAAACAACATCATTGTATGGTCTAATAACAATATTTATCTCAAATTTATTCAAAGTAGTCTTTGAACATATATTTTTCTCTTTGCTTTTCTTGAACTATATTTCTTGGTTTTTAAAATAATTTTGGTGATGCTATTTGCCTTCCACATGCTGAATCTTCTTTTCTATGTGTAATTCCTGTAATTTCACTTTTCTGTTTTTTGCTCACTGTCATCTTCAAAAGATTCTTTAGAGGACCAGTTTCTTAAAATGTTCTCTCTTTCATTAAAATAAGGTGATCTAAAAATGCAAACCCTAGTCTTTGGAAAAAGGGAAGGAAATGAGGGAGGGAGAAAGAAAGCAAAAAAAGGAAGAAGGAAGAAAAAGTGTGGATGGAAGAGTGAGAAGAAAGGGACGGTTTATTAAATTGAAATTTGGTGTCATTTTTATTACTCTTATGCATGTGATACATGTTTCTATAAATAGGCATTCCTTATACAAAATATAAAGTAGGCAATTTAGTGCACATTTAAAGGTGTATTTGAGAAATAGTTTGATTATTTAGAAACATTTTAAATAATATTAGTCTATATAATATATTCAGTATAATATAAGTAAATTAACTATTTTTAGGGTTTGAAAAGTGGGCTTTTGACACCAGGAAGAAAGTGAGCAAGTTTAGTGCAAAGAAATATCACTGGCGAATAGTTTAGATGGCTCTTTGGGCAATACCTTTTCTATGTCCAAAGTCATGAAGTGAAGTTTAAACTTGCCATCTCTGCATGTACTTCTACCCAATGAGAGTAAAGAGCTGATCTTTTGAAGATTTAGAACAAGACCTACTTTTCTGTTCCTTGCTGACTTTCAAGCTATTAAACATCTTTAGACCATTTTCTTCTTCACTGACAATCTGTTGAAACCCATAAATAAGATAAGTTTTATTCTCTGTAGTATCTTTAGCCCGTGTTTTGCTGTTAATTTTGGTGCAAATTTTAAAGTTCCTTAAATCTTTGGAACCAGCTGTGGCTTTTGCTAAAACTTTCATCACCAGCATTTTCATCAGACTTAGTCTTTTAACAACCAACCCCCACAACTTCCTTTATGTATTTTAGCCATTCTTTCCCTTCTACTATTCTCAGAACAGACATGATGCTAGATTTCAAATCATACCATTCTTGTGTCTCCTCTGCTTCGTACCTTCCCCCATTTATTCAGATTAGAAGCCAATACTCTTACATTGCATGAATACCTTTATACAATATCTAATCTTCTTGAATACCATACATAATCTGACTTTGGGGACTTACGTTAGTCTGAACATCAGTTACTCCACTCTGAGCACACTAGAACCCCCAGTGTTCCTAAACTTATATACTTAAATGCATGCTCATCGTAAGGACTTTGTGCTGGCTGGTCACATGGCCTGGGACCAGGACCGTTTTTTCTAGGTAATAATACCTTTACAAACAAGTGTTTGCCCAATTGCAGGGCAAGCTGACTACTCTATTCAAAATATTCCAGTCACAAACTCCCTTCATTCCTTAATTTCCTGGTTCACTTTTCATATTAATTACTACTCTATCTAACATAAATTCAATATACATATTTATTATATTCATGAATTTTTATCTATTTCATTTCCTCTCACCTCTTTTCTTCCCCTTTGCTCACCGAACACTACAACCTAAACTCCAAGAAAGCAGAGTTCATCGTTTGGTGTACTGATAGATCCTAAGCGCTTTGGAAAGTTTTGGAAGAGAGTTTAAGTAATATATTGTATTAATACATAAGTAAATGTATTTCCGCAAGTTTCATTAGATTAATATACATCTTATTTTGATGTTGTTCCTCTCTAGTTACATGATTAAAAATGATGTATTTTAGGATTATTTTTTAATTTTATTTATGACTAATATTGCATTGATTAGAAATTTTTTATGATGTCTGATGTTCTCTTGCATCAGAAATCATTTTTATTTCTGTTTTGGTTTTTTTGTTTTTTTTTTTTTAAGATTTTATTTATTTATCTATAGAGGGGAAGGGAGGGAGAGAAGGAGAGAAATATCAATGTATGGTTGCCTCGGGGGGGCCCCTGCTGGGAACTGGCCTGCAACCCAGGCATGTGCTCTGACTGGGAATCGAACCATGATCGTGTGGTTCGCAGGCCCACGCTCAATCCACTGAGCTACACCAGCAAGGGCTTTATTTTGAAAAAATTATATCATATACAGTTGCATATATATACTTTCCATTTTCTGACTTTTTCATTTGCTTATCATTTTTTCTTTCTGGTATAATCATGTTCCCATTTTGCATATTTATTTCATCTTTCTCTGTGTTTTTTTAACATGAGGAACACTTTAGCACAGCACATAAAACTTGCTATAGTTTGAAGGAAAAACTAAGGGCCAAGGAAAGTATTATTTTTCATGACAACTCATGGCATTTATTAATAGAGATGTAATTGACATGCTTTAACTTTCATTTCATTTAATGAAGATTTGTAAGTTTTAAATTTATAGATATAGACAGTTCTATTTTGACCCCATCATGTAAGGTAGAAGTAAAACATTAGATTAATATTTAGGGAATAAAAGATAAAAATTTCTCAACGTTACTACATTATTTTTGTGTAACATGAGTAGGTTACTTCATACCTCTGAAACTTATCCTTTAACACTGTGTTTACCTCTAAAGTTCACTCCACTATACATCTGGAGCTCTTGATGTCAGAAGCAAAACTATAGTGTGTTGTTTCTGGCGCTGGTCTTTTCTACCACTTCTCATCTTAACCAAACGGTTAGTACTTGGATGCTCCCACGTTCAGATCACTGCTTTCCTGGATTTGCGTCCTTTTTTCTCACTGTGTTTGTCCAACCAGATTGTCTCACCCTGCTTTAAGGTGCAGAGAATGGAACTTTGCAAAAAACCACATACCTGCATTTTCCTTATTATGCCAAGAAGTTGGCAATATTATATCAGGTCAAATTTTAGGTGGGACTAAAGTAATTTTCATGGAAAAGCATATGTGCTAGGAGAGAAGTGAAAAGGTAAGGTGCTACTATGTGTGTAATTAACAGTGAAGAAACCAGTCAGTACCCCTAGTCAGATATATAGGATAGTCAACATCCTCATCATTGTACTTCGTGTACTTACTCTGTCTCCGGCAATATCTTCTGTAGTCTACATTTAATGATGATTAATCTCAACAATTGTAGTATGAGGCAGTTAATATTTAGATACCCATTGCATAGGTGAAAACTTGAGACATGAAGAAAGAATTCATTTAGAGTAAAAATGATGATGCTAAAAGTCATATGAAGGGTTTGGTCCAAAGCCCATTTTCTTAATTACTACACTGTCTTTATTGTATTCTACCCATTAAACTATGGGCAGGAAACGTAAGTCACCTCAAGACTATCAACTCTGTTGACATCACAATGAAAGGCAAAATTGGTGGATTTTAGATGACACAATGAGTATTTTGTGGTGCAAATAGATTTCATGTTAGCACTGGCTTTTAGAACATTAATTTTTTCTGTTTCAACTATCTTAACTCCCAGACAGCACTTAGCAACCATATTAAAGTTCTGAATGACAAAGTATAGTTGAATTTTGGGTCAGACTTTTTGAAAATAAATATATAGCCTGTATAATGGCAGTAAAATTAATGATATAAAACTCAGGTCTGATGGATTAGCAGACTCCCTGCCTTTCCAAGTCAGTTCACCTAAGCTCAGTCTAGCCATTCATTCATAGCAACTTGTGAATAATCCTCAGAAAAACCCTGTGGGTTTGATCTGTTTGGTCCTGGCTATGCTGTGGTTTGGCTAGGCTGAAAGTGAGAGCAGAAAGCTGTGTCCTCCATTAGTTGTTAAGTGATACTTGCCAACTGTGAAGTGGTCCTTTTGAATTTGACATAATCCTTTCTAGATGAAGCACCTTTAGGGCTTCTTTGTTTAGGAATAAAGAAAAAAGGCTCAGAATTAAAAGTTTTCACATTAAAATACTTGTTCACCTCACATAACAAAACCTTGGACCTACCCTTGTAACTTCAAGTTTAAGGGAATAGCAATTTGGCATTAAATTTTATATTAATATAAGTTTACTGATATAAGTAACTACCTTTTCCTAGGTTTCAGGAAGTTTGATGAATTCCAGTTCCCCTGATATAGGGTTTTCCTGTGTCTTCTCTACATTTAGAATGTACTTGAGATTTTATAAACCAAGTTACACTGAAATCTTCATCATCGTATCATCATAAACTAGCATAACCATGGGAAAAAATATCCTAAAAGTTTAGTGAATGTTTTTAAGAGGGCAACAGAGAGAATTATTGGTATTCAGAACTTCTGACAAGTTTTGGAATAGTTTTGGGATTGTCAAGGTTTGAGTTCTGACTCAAAGAATTATGAGTTGCTGAACAATGAAAACCAAAAAATCAAAGGCCATCAAACAAATTAGTAGGAAAACTGAGAGAAGTCTGAACATGTGCAAAACGTAAAGGTCTTAATTATTCAGTTAGTAGCATTATGAGACCAGTTAGGTGTTTGAAAAAGGTCATGAAACTACCTTGAATTTACATTAAACCTGTAATCATTTTGTTTTAAATAGAGCATGTATGCAGTTATTAAAATAGTAACTGCATTTATGTGTGTTGGGTTAGGAATCACTCTGGGTTGTTTGTGTGAACTTTTATGTACTTCCCAAAATGTCATTAATATGATCATTTAAATCACATAAGATGAGTAAAATTTAGCTGAAAGTTGTGATATGCAATAATATCAGAAGTTATTGGGATTTAAGATTGATGCCATAGACTTTAATCATTAGAATTTTATTGATTGCCTGAATTATCTAATAAATTCCCATGAATTTTTATATGGTCTTTGCCTCAATTAAGCAATAGGCATTGTTACACAGGCAGTATGTATGTGTTAAATTTTGGGAAATATATGGAAGGCTAATATAGTGTTAAGTCCTTTTTATTAAAAATTGAAGTGTACAATAGTAAATAAAGGACCTATACATGAAAAGCATGAGACATTAAAACTGCATTTAGGTAAAACTAAACTGC
Organism: Sturnira hondurensis; assembly: GCF_014824575.4. Classification (NCBI taxonomy): domain Eukaryota; kingdom Metazoa; phylum Chordata; class Mammalia; order Chiroptera; family Phyllostomidae; genus Sturnira; species Sturnira hondurensis. The sequence goes on along the minus strand of NW_028083059.1, from coordinate 12,300,407 downwards.
CTGGTACAATTTTTGAGTATGAATATATATGAATATGTATATTTCACATATATAAGTATGTGTGAATACATTCATATATATATATGAATATATGCATATGAAAATAGCAAAGCAAGTTTGAGAAGACATGAAAACTAAATAGGACCTTAAAAGATGAAGCTGGCTACAATTTAGACCAGAAGGGAAGAGACACACAATGGAGAAAATAAGGAACTGTGCCAGAGGTAGTAACTGAGAATGAATAAGTCAAAAGGGAGCAAATTATTTATATACTATAGCTAAAGGGATATAATTGAAATTTTTCAGTGATGTACCACTCTGGGTTTTGAGCCGAGAAATTACATTCAACTCAGCAAATGTTATGAATCATCACCTCTGTCATAGCTGGCAAGACTGACCTGTTCAGATATGCGTGGCAGTTGAGAGGCTGGTGGAAAGGCGCTGTGAATAACTATTTGAATGGATGAACTCAGTAATTATTTGTAGTTAATATTAAATTAATTAAGAAAGTTAATATTGAATGTACATGTACAATGAATTAGATAACAAAGTAAATGTATTCGGGAAGGTATTCAGTCTTTTTCCAGACTACCTTTTCAAAATGAATAATCATGCTTTCTTTTTTTTTAAAATATTTTATTTATTTATTTATCTTTACAGGGGAAGGCGAGAGGGAGAGAAACATCAATGTATGGTTGCCTTTTGTGTGTCCCCTGCTGGGAGTTGGCCTGCAGGGAACCAGCCTGCAACCCAGGCATGTGCCCTGACTGGGAATCGAACCACGATCCTCTGGTTCGCAGGCCCGCGCTCAATCCACTGAGCTACACCAGCCAGGGCCTCATGCTTTCTAACCATAGTATTTCAGAGGCAAACAGAGGAAGATTCTAGGAACATTTGAGAAGTTAGTAAAATGAGAGAGAGAGTTATTTCTCAGCATTGTGATAGTTTTGAAGATAGAAGGACTAGTGAAAGTAACAAATGGTTCTTTTACAGATGAAGTAGACTCTGAGAAAGGTTTTTAAAAGCATCTTTAAATTTAGCAACTGGGAGATGATTCTCGCCGTTTATCCCAATGGTTTCATTGAATTTGGTAGGAGTTAAAAATTAATGGATGTAAGAAAAGAGAGAGATCATATGATCTCACTTATGTGTGGAATCTAATAAAAAATATACTGAGGAACAAAATAGGACCAGAGGTATAAATACATGAACAGACTGACAGGTTTTAGAGGGGAGGTAGGTGGGGACACTGAAAGATGTTAGCCAAGGAACATATATGCACAGCCAATGGACACAGACAACAATGTGATGATGGCCAGAATTGGGGGACCTGGGTAAATGGAGATGAAGGGGGAGAATGGGGGACATCTGTAATAGTGTCAACAATAAAATTATTAATAATAATAATGTAGAGAGATGATAAACTAATCTTTAATGGTTTTTGAAAAATTGATAGTTACTTCAGCATTTTGGCATGGAGGGGACTAATAAAAAGTAATTTTTTTTGTTTTCTTAAGAAGTAGTATTTTGAGTTTGTCTAAAAACCGTTGGAGGAAAGGCTTCTAAAGATGAGACAGCAGAATTGATTGTGTTTAAAGTGGGAAAAGTGGAGAAAGAGTGCAGGTGAAGGGAGTATGAGAAAGAAAGGCTAATTTTTAGTTTTAGACTCTCATAGTCTTGAGATGTTTTTATGATTATCGCCATCACTTTAAATGTTCAGCTGCACAGGTGCACACACACGTATCCCCACCATACAGCCACTGAGCCTGCATCTATGTGACCCTGTGTTAGTCTGTTGCTCATATTCAGGTACAAGAACACTACACATAGGCAGCTTAGTCTTTTCTGTTATTGTTATTTTAATTCAATCATTTGCTAGCCTTCAAATAAGAATATTTTCAGTTTCAATGCCAAACCTGTGTTCCCTGGGTCAATAGTAATTTAAGTAAAATTTCTAAATGTTCACAAAAAACATTTTTAATAAGTAACTGAATACAGATTGATAGACCTTGAGGGGTATTTGAGCCTATGTTTCTTTTCTTCCTTTTTCACACACACAATCTTCTACAAAGAAGCATTCTGTTTCATAAGGCCACTTTGATAGCTTGTGGTTTTTGTCACAATAAGTTACATGCATATCTTCTCAGGTAAAACTCAGAAGAACTCTGGACTCATTACTTTAGAATCAGGATTCTCATATTAAGTCAAATCTCTGATGGAAAACACACAGTGTGATCTTCACATGCTTTTACACTCTCTGTTCTAAGTAGAAAGTGACAAAATATCTAAAAAACTACCCTGGCTGGTGTGGCTCATTGAATTGAGTTCTGACCTGTGAACCAAGGGTCGCTGATTCGATTCCCCACAGGACACATGCCTTCATTGCAGACCAGGTCCCCAGTTGTGGGCCTGTAAGAGGCCACAATACATTGATGTTTCTCTCTCTCTCTTTCTCCCTCCCTTCCTGTCTCTCTAAAAATAAGTAAATAAAGACTTTAAATATAAAAAAATAAAATGTTTACTATCAGTTGAGTTTTTAATGAGCAGATATCTGTACAACCCTTTGAGCAGTTCAAACAGAAGTCCTTTATATACAAAATAGACATATATAAGTAAAGGACAACTGAGTAAAAAGCATGTAAGATCATGAGGGTACTAATTTTAAGGAAAAGATAAATTAGCTTTAAAGAAAAAATGAAAATTGAAGACATTATCACAAATATTCTTTTTTAAAGATTTTATTCATTTATTTTTAGAGGGCAAGGGAACGAGATAGGGAGAGAAATATCAATGTATGGTTGCCTGCCTTGTGTCCCCCGCTGGGAACTGGCCTGCAACCCAGGCATGTGCCCTGACTGGGGATCAAACCACGATCGTCTGGTTCGCAGGCCCACGCTCAATCCACTGAGCTACACCAGCCAGGGCCATTATCACAAATATTCTTACAAATCTATTGAATAATGTCAGACTGCTCTGAGAAAGTCAGATATACTTTTCTAATAACTTATTTCCTAAGCTTTACATTCTTAATGATAAACATACAACTGAAAAGCACTTTAACTGAGGCAACAAAGATGAATTTCTATTTATTTATTTATTTATTTGTTGTTCAAGTACAGTTGTCTCCATTTTCCCACCACCACTTTTCCCTGTCCCACCCACCATACCTACCACCCTTAATCCTACCCACTTTTGACCTTGTCCATGGGTCCTTTATACATGTTCCTTGACAATCCTTCCCCTTACTTCCCCCATTATCCCCTTCCCCTCTCCCCTCAGGTTACTGTCAGTTTGTTCTTTATTTCAACATCTCTGGTTAGATTTTCTTTGTTTGTTTGTTTTGTTGATTAGGTTCCTCTTATAGGTGAGATCATATGGTATTTGTCCCTCACTGCCTGGCTTATGTCACTCAGCATAATGTTTTCCAGATCCATCCATTCTGTTGTAAAGAGTAGGAGTTCCTTCTTTCTTTCTGGTGTGTAGTATTCCATTGTGTAAAGGCACCATAAATTTTTGAGCCACTCATTTACCAATGGGCACTTAGGTTGCTTCTAGCACTTGACTATTATAAATTGTGCTGCTATGAACATTCAGGTACATAGGTTCTTTTGAATTGATGTTTCAGGATTCTTGGGGTATAATCCCAGCTGTGGAATTGCTGGGTCAAAAGGCATATTCGTTTTTAGTTTTCTTAGAAAATCCCATATTGTTTTCCACAGTGGTTATACCAGTCTGCAATCCCACCAACAGTGAACCAGGGTCCCCTTTTCCCCACAATCTCTCCAACATTTGTTGTTTGTTGCTTTGTTTATGATGGCCATTCTCACTCGTGTGAGGTGGTATCTCATTGTGATTTTAATTTGTATCTCTCTGTTGGCTAGTGAAGCTGAGCATCCTTTCATATATTTTTGGGCCCTCTTTATGTTCCCCTTGAAGAAGTGTCTGTTCAGGTCTTTTGCCAAATTTTTAATTCGATTATTTGTCTTCCTGGAGTGGAGTTATGTGGTTTCCTTATATATTTTGGATATCAAACCCTTGTCTGAGGTATCATCAGCTAATATATTTTCCCATATTGTCGATTCCCTTTTCATCTTGCTGGTGTATTCTTTAGCCGTGCAGAAGCTTTTTCTTCTGATGAAGCCCTATTTGTTTACAGAATATTGACAAACAGCATCTAACAATACATTAAAAAGATCATGTATTATGAACAAATGGGATTCATCCTGGGGATGCAAAAATGGTACAATATTCACAAATCAATAAATGTACACATTACATAAACAAAAGGAAAGGCAAAAATCACATGACCGTATCAATACATGCAGAAAGAGCATTTGATAAGGCACAACACCTGTTTATGATAAAAAACATTCAGCAGAGTTGTGGGAGCATATCTGAACATAATAAAGGCCATATATGAAAAACCTACAGCCAACATTATACTCATTGGGAAAAAACTAAAAGCTTTCCCACTAAGATCAGGAACAAGACAAGTATGTTCACTTTCACCACTTCTATTCAACATAGAATTGGCAGTCCTAGCCACAACAATCAGACAAGAAAAAGAAATAAAAGGCATTCAAATTGGAAAGAAGGAAGTAAAACTAGCATTGTTTACAGATGGCATGATAGTGTACATAGAAAACCCCATAAATTCCACCCAAACCTACTTGACCTAATAAGTGAATTTGGCAAAGCAGCAGGGTAAAGTCAATATTCAGAATTTGATGGCATTTTTGTATACCAAAAATGAAATGTAAAAAATAGAAGTCAGGAAAAAAATCCCATTTGCTATAGCAACAGAAAAATAGAGTACCTAGGTATGAACTTAACCAAGGAGAAAAGATTGGTACTCAGAAAACCACACAACACTAAAGGAAGAAATTAAAGAAGACACAAATAAGTGGAAGCATATACCTTGTTCATAGATTGAAATAATGAACATCATCAAAATGTCCATACTACCCAAAGCAATTTATATATTCAGTGCAATCCCTATTAAAGTATAAGTGACATAGTTCACAGATATAGAACAAACATTTCAAAAATTTATGTAGAACCATAAATGACCCCAAATAGCCACAGAAATTTTGAGAAAAAAAAGAATAAAGTAGGTAGGATCACAATACCTGACATCAAACTGTACTATAAGGTCACCATGATCAAAAGAGCCTGGTACCAGCATAAGAATAGATACATAGATCAATGGGACAGAATAGAAAGCCCAGAAATAAACCCAAGTCTTTATGGTCAATTAATATTTGACAAAGGGGGGAGAAGCATATAATGGAGTAAAAATAGCCTCTTCAACAAATGGTGTTGGGGGATATAGACAGCTACATGTAAAAAAAAAGAAACTCGACCACCAACTTACACCATATACAAAAATAGACTCAAGATGGGTAAGAGACTTAAATATAAGTTGCAACACCATAAAAATTCTAGAGGAGAACATAGGAAGGGAAATCTCAGATATCCCACGCAGCAATATTTTCACCAACATGTCCCTTAGAGCAGGAGCATAAAGGAAAGAATAAACAAAGTTTTAAACATTTTTATGGCCTGTGTCTGACCACACTCACCAAATATCTTACTTTTTCACCTCTCGAAGAGGCAGGAACACAGTATGCTAATCAAATCACCTTTTAACTAGTAATGAACTCCTGAAAGTCAGTAAATAAATAAAGCAAATCTCCCAATAATGCATGGTTGTTATATCTTGTCAGCCATCTGAATACAAAACCTAGATAAGTTCATTGAAATGCCAATGTTTGTGATAGATATAATAAGTATCAATGACAGTAAAGAGCAAACTATATTTTTGGAGACCTCTTAGTCATCCTGTCATTATTATCTGTTTTGTGTTTGGTTTGGTTTTTTTAAGCACAGTCATTTGGAGATGTTCTCTGGAACAAAAATACCCAGGTTCTTATCTAGACCCTGCCATTTTTTAGCTGGTTACCTCACTCCTTTGGCTCTTGGCTCTCTCATCTATATAATGGGACTCATAAGGATACTGATGTGAAAGTTTGTAGTGAAGATCAAAGAAAATGTCAGGGAGTTACCTCACAAATAGTAAGCACTCTATGAATGGTCACTGCTAATATTTAACGGTTACTTTTTAAGAGGAGAAAATTTCATAGTACATAATGATCCTCCCTATGTTTAAAAAGAAATAAACTACATTTCACATTTTATATTACCAAGAAAATAAATATAAAAACGAAGTCATTTAACTTCAACATATTTTCTTTTGTTCTCTTACCTACTGTCCTTGAAAAATAAGTGATGCCATTTTGGAGAAATGAACTTTAGGGTAAACATTACAATTTCCTTGTTCTTGCTTTTTACATATATTGTGTCAGCCAACCATCTAAGTGAAACCCTCCAAACACTGGTGTCCAACATGAGGCCAAAGGTGACATTGTGAATTGAGTAATAGAGTTGGATTTACAAATTCTACATTTTGTTTCCATCTCTACCATTCACTTAGAATGGAAAAATAAATAATAATCATATATAATCATAATTAAACTAAGTCAAGCCACTTTCAGAATTTTCAGATGTGCTTAAGTTTAACATTCTTTTGAGTGCTAGTAGGTAGCCCAAGGACCCAATGGATTTAGGAGAATTATGGTCCAAACCATCAACTGCCTCTTAAAATTCGTGTTTATTATTCTGGTTTAATAAATATGGATTATCTTTCTTCAGCAAATACCAGTTCAGGAATTGTTTATTAAGTGTCTATATCATTAATACTTCCAAGGGGCTATCTGACCTCAGAGTATCCTTCCTTGGCACAGGCACTTACATTTTCAACACTGCATAGCTGGTAATGTAACTTGGAATAGTTTCCATACGATGTCTGAAAAATATTCTGGGATTTGTTGTCTTGTGTTAAATTGCCAAGAATATTAAAGAGTGACTTTGGGGATGGTGCAGCTGAGACATGATTTTGTTGGAAAGGAAAGCAAAGATGAACACTGAAATTGAAAAGAAAATCTTTAAGGTAAATTAAACAGCATACAAAATTATAGAGGTGGACATATGGAGTCTGTGTGGCTTAGTAAAGTCTTGGCACCTCAAATTTCTACAGTCAGCACATATTCTCCTCAAACGTTTTCTAATTTCACTTTTTTCAGATTTTTGGTAAAATATATTTGTAACCTCTGGTAATAATAAAATTAACATGTAATGTGAACTCTTTGCTGAAGGGTTTACAATACTCAGGGATTATAATAATACTTATCTTGTATTTTTATTCCTAAATCTCATGAATTCTGAGAAAACTTCTGTGAAGTTGGGAAGGGTGAGTTTTAGAGACAGCCTAAAATGTGAGAGTCCACTTACAGCTCTGCAACATTTTTTTCATAGAATCTTCAGGATTTTCTATATGGAAAGTCATGAAGTCTGTGAACAAAAACAGTTTTAAGTACTCCTTTCTAAATGTACTTTTCTCCTTTAAAATTTGTCAATTTTTGCTCTGTTATTTCTGCAACATTTTTAGGTTCATATTCATTAATAACTGTCACTACTGTGGTTATGTTTTAGCTATGCCCCTCTTTATGTTCAGTGATATTCAGTTCCTTAAAGTGCATTTGTCTGATGATAATATAGGTAGTTCAATTCTTTTACATTCTTATCTCATGGTGTATCTTCTCTCACCTTTTCACTTCCAACCTATTTTCTGTTTTCTTTTTTTAATTTAAAGTGTATTTTTTATAGATAGCATGTAACTGGGTCTTGCTTTTTGGCTTTATCTATCTTACATTTAGAGTGTTTACTTTTTTTCACATTTATTGTATAAGTTGATATATTTGGACTTAGGCGTGCCATTTGTTATTTGTTTCCTACTTGTCTGAGTGCTTTTTCCCCTCATATTTCTCATTTAATCTTTGTGGTTTTGTTACACCATGAGTTTCATATAGTAGGTGGTTAGGATATCACTTTAATTCTTCTATCGAATTTTAACAATACTTCATTGTGTTATTTTTTATGGTTTTTGTAGTGATTTCAGTGTACATCAACAACTTATCAAAATCTACTCCAAGTTGAAATAAATTGATTCTCATATAATATAGGACACTTTTACCACTCTATCTTTCCTGACCCCATCCTATTGTTATCATATACAGGGTGAGGTGCAAATAACCCCCCACTTTTATTACATACAATATCTTACTACACAATCATAAGCACATAATTCTGTAACATAACATTATCCTGCTCAAGCACACCGTATGACCATTTAGGTGAAGTGTTCAAACTGCCATTCATCATGTGAGACATTCACGTGCCCTGCCAACCACACTCAACGGTCCCTGTATATTACACATATCTTACAATTAAATGTAAATTATGACTTATTTAATCACTCAAGGTTTTCAAGTAATTTTTTAAGTAATGATGTATTAATGAATAGTAACAGAGTGGGAAAAGAGCAGTTTATCAGCTTTTCATTCTGTTATCCTTGTCATCCCAGCTTCTAAATACCACATATTTTTAAAGATTTTATTTATTTATCTTTAGAGGGGAAGGGAAGGAGAGAGGGAGAGAAATGTCAGTGTATGGTTGCCTCTCGTGTGTCCCCTGCTGGGAACTGGCCTGCAACCCAGGCATGTGCCCTGGCTGGGAATAAATACCACATATTTTTGTTCAAAGTTGTCATCAGTAAAATAAAGTGACATGTTATTTTCTTCTCATGCGAGGTATATAACTTTTGTAAAGTAAACTTCTATATTGCAAGAATTCCAAAATTGATTTGATGATTGTATCAACTTAGAATTAAGCTAATTATATTAATTTGACATTGTATATACAAACATATACACTCTAAGTATTAACTACTGCAGGTGGGGGTAAAAGAAGACTAAATGGTAATGGAAAAAATACAATAAAGATTAAACCCCCCAAATTAACATTTTTTATTGCTCATCATTTTAGTAAGTATTTCACCATGCTTTTATTAATGCCTCATGCTTTTATTTGATTATATTTGAAGGCTCACTGTAATAGTGAGTTACATTATATATTACATGAGTTAAATGTATTCTACAAAGTCAGTTTCTCTGCCATAAGTTATATAGTCAAATTTCAAATTTTGTCAACTTTCGTCACTTTCTTCACCATAAAATTATGAACACATGGTCAAGTCAACTTTTAGCTGTTACAAAAAGCTACATTTCTAACTTTAAAAGTAGTTTCTAATTTATTTATTTATTTATTCTGAGATACATATGTGTGTGTGTGTATATATATATGTATATATATATATATATATATACATATATTTCCCTTCTATTTTGTTTTATTGTGACACTGAAAGTATGTGACTAGGTTTTGTATAAACTATGGTCCATGTGGATCACATGGATGAATGAAATCCTTTGTTCAAACCATGGGAGATCTTTAACATAGTGAGAATTAATGCCTATATTATGTAAATAATGAATAATGTGTTTACCAAAGTTCCAATGCACACTAATTGGAGAGCAAAAGCCTGTGGGAATAAGTTGTGAAAGGATACAAGTGAAGACGCACGTCTTCATGCTGGTGTCTCAGTTCCAGAGCCCGGTGCTCGTCCTGCTGTTCTCAGCATGCTCCTCGGTGATGACCTCATTCATTCGTAATATAAGATGCATTCAGCTATCTGGCACCTAGATGTCAGCCTACAGAATATAAACACAGTGCCTGCAAATGGACCATAAAGCTGACTACAATCTGCGAATTAGTAACAGAAATACCTGTTACATCATTACGATATTTAAGTACACTCAGCCAATTAAACCTAATATATGTGTGTATAGTTGGAAAAATATTACATATGTGTGTGTACTTGTGTAAAATGTATTCTTATCTAATTTTATGTTTGGTAAAAAGTAATGTATATGCACCAACAAAGATGGACTGGTAAAGGATAGCATTGAGGAGCATGCTCTGATTGTCAGCCAAGTTATGTAATGAGACATTGGGAGTAAGTGCACAGTTTGGAACTCAGTGGACAGGAACACCTCGGTGCACTTGCAGGAATTAACAAAAGCTGTTTTGTCTTGTGGATAACCGTGACTCACACAAATGTGCTACCATCAATCTGTTTTAGCGATGACATTTAATCTTCTTGCCTTAGGAGATGCTTCCCTAAGGTTGAATGAATACACCTATATATTTTTTTTTTATTTAGGATGCTTGAAACCTGTGAAGATAATTTTCCAAAAAAAATGCAATGTTGTTTTCTTAACCATCTAAGCTTTAGCTGTTCAGGCAAGGACTCCTTTTCTTTAGGCTTTACACTGGACTTGCCTCTCGCAGTTTCATGGGGAGAAGCCAGTGGAGCTCAGACGGTAGGTGCCAGCAAGTCTGACTGGGATAGATGAAGCATGGTTCTTATTTGAGAACTTCATATTCTAGATGGCATTATTCGGTGAGAATGCAACCTGAGATACAGGTCCCTTGAATTGTCACTAAAGCACTTTCATAAGAAAAACGTCACCACTGAGGTGTTTCTCAGTCGAGGGACAGCTTGAGTGGAGTATCTGTCAACCCAGATACAGAGGCAGGAAGAATGAATGAGTCATACTTTTGTGCCCACTTGAAATGTCATTCCGATACTTAATCTAAATGTAAGAGGTATTCCTTGAATCATACTGAAACATTAAGTCCGTTTATAATCCACTGCTTGCTTGGGAAGATATTATGAGGAAGAAAGTGCTTCTCAGTGTTAACTCTTTCTGATGCTCTACCTGGCACGAAAGTAAACACAGGAGGAGACAATCATCCTGAATTATGACTGTTATTTGCTATTTTCATGGCACCAGGTGGGAATGTTAACACTTAATCAGCCTCCCTGGCATTATTTCCTGTCCTTATTGCCAGTTTTTTTCACCGTGAAAGATGCTTTGATTCTCTTCAGTGGTGTCAGAACAACGGGCCACAGCATCAATGACATTCTAATCAATGGGGTATCATTTCACATTAGTTGTTATCAAATGTGATACTTTACTAATGTATTTTGACACCTGGCACAGTTTGGGGCACACACACTCTCTCTCATATGTATATACTACAAATTTTTAAAGATAAAAATATATCCTAAGATGGAGATTAACCACAAAGCACTTTTTCTTTCACTGTTTTAGATTTTGAAGGGAGAAGAGAATATTCTCTTTAAAAAACAGGCTACAGCTTTCTCCTTGAGAGTGCTTAATGCTTTTTAATGGAACATGAAATTGTTAGATTTTGGAGCTGCTTCATAGTTCCTTCATGTTAAAACAATGCCAAGTTTGAAATGCTAAGAACTAAAAAGTCTTTAATTGCACACACGTACTGGTTGTAAGCCGTAAGTATTAAATACTGACAATGTTTTTTAAAAAAGAAGAAGTGCTAGTTCTATACTAGGCACTTATGAATAGTCATTTCAGTGTTCGCAGCCATCTTCGAGGGTGACATTTTTTTGTAGTCAGTGTGCACATGTGGAAATTAAGTTCTGAAAGATTGAATAAATTCTCCAAGATCACTTAGAAAGTGCCACCCCCCTGATTTTCCCTGAGATACAACTTCCCCATATTCATGCACTCTGCACTGCTATTGAAGGTGGCCTCCCTTTTTAATTCTAGTTACCAAGTAGCAAATTATTCTAAAGTTAGAGAAAATACAATTTCTTTGGCCATAATTGAAAGAAGGTGCTGCAGTATGATATCAAATGATAGTCAGAGAAAATCATATTAAAATGTCACCACATTAGATTTTCCCCTTTGGTATGGCTCTTTCTAAATTGTTTAATATAATCAGTTAAGAAAATTAGAAGGTGTAACATACTAGTGTTTTCAGCCCACAGAAAGAAAAAAAGACTGATAAATATTAATGTGTTGTTGATCCAAGACAGATTTGGAGCACAGGAAAATTTCAGATATGGACATGTTCAAATCTGGCCCTACACTGCCAAGGGGCAGAGCAGGATATTACTGACAAGTGGGGGTAGATAAGGGTGTGTGTAGAGAGAGTCGAAGTAGCAAAGCACCATCAGGGGGAAAAAAATAAAAACCTCTACACACTGATGCCAAAATCTGTATTATATATAGTAGTAAAATGCATCTTTTTTAATTGACTTGAGAAAGAGGAAGAGAGAGAGAGAAAAACTGATTTGTTGTTACACCAAAGTATGCATCCATTGGTTGATTCTTATATGTGCCCCAGCCGGGAATTGAACCCACAACCTTAGCATATCCAGACAATACTCTAACCAACTAAACAACCTGGTCAGGGAATAAAATGCATCTTGATATATATGGACCTGTAATATGAGATACTTGAAGAGAAAAAAATATTTTTGCTTTATAACACCAGGAAAATATTAAGGCTTCTCCATTTTTCCCAAAATGTATACAACTTTTATTTTTCAAAATTCAAGCTATTAATATGAGTGTGTCCTATCTACTCATGTCAAAGACAGACTAGACATTTTCTTAAGATTATTTTTACAATTAAACACAGTTAAAAGGAGAGCATTTGGTATCAGACCAAAAATAATTAAAACAGATGAGGTAACACATTCCTTCGCATCACTTGTACGTCAGCTATATTCTTTGACGTTTCTCAGTGGCTTAAAAGGTGATTATATAGGTTGAAATCTTGTCCTTTCTAGTTTTATGGCTGGAGCAAAACAGTATTTGTCTGGAATGCATATAATACTGCACACAGGGTTAATTAGGTTAGAGATGAATTAATTTGTAACAATTTCCATTATTTGACAGGCATCAATAATGTAGTATATTACTTGCATTCCAGACATCAGCATACTGCCATGACCCAGTCAGATTCAATTTGTGAAAATCTTGGATCATATGAATATGTTATTATTGATTTTTTGAAACATCATATTTTACAATCAGGTCTAGTTATAAAACACCATTATAACTTGAGGAGATATTTCAGAAAGCCATATTGTTGATGAATGAAAATCATGCTTCTGCAGTGAAATAAAAATTTACTGCCCTCTTCCTAAAATGAAATGTTAAGGTATAATTTTGTATGTTATTAACAGCTACTAAGGAAGCTCTTTTTTCTAAGCAATCTCCCCAAACTTTGATTGGATATTTCTGTTGGGTGTGTATGGAGAGTGTGGTGGCAGTTTATATAATGGTTATCCTGGACTATTTTCAGTTGAATAATTTGACTTTTAAAAATCCTCCCTGTATCCAGGCTCCCATTCATTTGCATGTAATGATCAAATAACACATCCAATTTTGCACCTAAATGATAAGATGGCAGGCCAGCTTGATATAAAAAGGTTATGTTCATAGTACCTATGCTTAAATCCATGCATTTTCTTTCCTTCTTTCTTATTTATTGATTTTTATTCTTGTTTATTTTATTAGAGTTGTCAAAATTTTTCCACCAAGCTTACATTCATCATAAACCTAATTGCATAATATTTAGTTATAGACATGCCAAACTGAATCTGGTCATAATATGGTAAGATACAAAAATGACACCTTTAAACAAGATAAGAGTTATAAATCCTGAGAATTGCTATCAGTAATGACTTTTTGTGTTTAATATATATTTGCAAATGTATGCTTCCTCGCACAGATGGTTATATTGTAGTAATCACATTGAAATGGTTTTGTGAAATCAAAATGACACACACATATCCCTTTCCAAAAAAATAACAAATTTTGGTGCATCCTAAGCTAAACATCAAATTACAAATTGCTTAATGCAAATTTTCTTGGTTTTCATATGTTTCATATTTTATTTAAAATATTTTATTTTTGCTCACATTTATATTGAAATTGTTGACTGGTAATACCCATATATCCAATTTATCACTTCCAATATCTCCTTTCCAGTAACATTTACTTTTTCTGCTGATTCCAATATATAGGCACTTTTTCTAAATTTCTATTCATAAATGTCATTTCTCATTATTCTATTTTTTCCTATAGCATCCAAGCACATTTGTGGGGACGGAGACAGAGTAGGGTGGTGGGAGAAAGGTTGGGAGAGAACTAATACTGAAGCATGGCATGTGTACTAGCTATGGGAATGTACACACATGTATGCATGCATATGTGTATGCATGTATGTATCAGAGTGAACTTGTTTCAATAAATATTATCTACACATTTTTATCAGGCAGTGTTAGGATATCTAACATACAAAGATAGGTGTTGAACAGAACTTAATTCTGTTTCTCAGTGGCTATTCAGTATGATGGGACTGAGAGCCCCAGAGAACCATAATGGGAGTATGACATACTAAGATTGACAAGTAAGCAAGAGTTCAAATTACAAACAGAAGAATCTCATAGTTACTCGTATACTAATCAAGATGGTGAAAAAAATGAAACTTGCAGAGGCGAAGCACCATGGTGTTGCCCACTGAAGCCCTGTCTAGTGGAGGGGCCTTGGCCCCAAACCGTCCTGTCCAGAGACAGCCTTATCCTGTAAGTGAAAATGGGCACCCCAAAGAGTGTGAACTAATGCCTTAAAGTGTTGAAATAGTTTCTGTCTTTTAACACAAAGCTACCATATGAATTCCAAACAAACAAAGATTAGAAGCTTTTCAGCAGAGGCTCAATATATAACATCTTCCTTTTAATATGCTTCTTAAAATATGTTTGTAGTAGTAGCCCTGGCACCATGGCTCAATTTGTTGGAGCATTGTCCTATAAATCCAAGGATTGTGGGTTTGATTCCCAGTCAGGGCACATACCTAGATTGAGAGATCAATCCCCATTCAGGGTGCAGGCAGGGGGAAACCTATCAGTGTTTCTCTCTCACATCCATGTTTCTCTCCCTCTTGCTCTCATCCCCCCTTCCCCTCTCTCTAAAATCAATAATCATGTCCTTGGGTGAGAATAACCAAAATAAATTCTGTAGAAATGAACTTAAATACTCTTAGGTATATCTCTACAAGTAATGGTATAATATACATACACATAAAAATATACAAATACAAAAATATATCATACAAATATGATATTTATACATATATACATTATAGAAATACATATGTATTTAAATGATAGCTGTGTTCAAAATGTCCAGAATTCTGGACTACATAATTTTTGATATTAACAAAGCATCATTTTATTAAGAAAGACTCATTACTGTATTCATATTATTATATTACTTGTTTTATTATCCGTGTTTAAAAGAATGATAGGCATACATGTAAGTGCAAATAATTCAAACAACAGTGATGGGAGGCACCAGACATCAGTGCCCACGCCCTGCTGTCATCCCGCCACGGAGCCCAGCCTCGCACTTCATCTGCAACAGCCGCACTTCCGGGGCCTCTCGCTGTGGTCAGAATAGTGTTCGTCTCATTCTACTCCCTAGGGTCCCAAAGGTGTTTAATTTTCAAGTTATAGTTTACACAGAGGAATAGAAATTCAGCAAATGAAAGAGTAACTTGAGATAAGAAACGAAAGGGGGCTACAGGGATATTATCTTTGCTTTAGGGGAAACATATTCTCCAGTGTGATCATGGAATCCTCTATGTCATCTTCTAATCATAGGGGACCAGTGCTAAACAGAGAGGAAATCTGTTTATTCTAGGATATGGAATTTAAAATAGAGCAAACCTGTGGACTTTTTTTTAAAGCTACAGAGCTATGTGAAAATAGTTTTTAATTCTTGTTTAAACTTAATTTTATGCTTATTTAGGATCTTCATGAGTAAAAGTCAGTGATCAGGTTACCAGCAATGACTACAGGTACATAATATTACAATAAGTATTTGGATGTGTTCTGAACTCCTAAAAAATCCTTAATTATAGAGCAGGTTATTATTGATTGAAATTACTTTATTCAAGTGACAAGAGAGTGAAAACCTATCTCTGTGAGTAGTTGCTGTAAAGTAAAAATTGAAAAGGGATTTCTAAAATACAATGTCGTCCTAGTTACTAAAGAGCCAGTCCTGTACCTAGAGTCATCCGTGGAGGAGGGAATGATGAATGGCATAAAATTGAGCAGGGTCACTTGTTTTGTTCTTATTACTTTAAAAGAAGTTGACACCACCGGCTTTCATATTAGATTGTTCTCAGATTCAGTATGACAACATGTATGTAGAGTAAAATACTACCAAAAGTGCATTAATCCCAGGTGACTTCACCCACAGAAATTCGTCAGCTGATCTTTAAATTCTATGCTCTGAGCACAATGAAAGCAGCATGTGAGTTTAAGGAAGAAGATCTGATGTCAAGTGCATTGCCACCTCCCACTGGCCAAGGGATCTGGGACAAGTTCCTTCCATGTAAGGCAGTACCCAGATACGTAGGGCCAGTCAAGACTGGAACACAGGTTTATCGCTTCCAATTTGGGGATGCTCTTCCTCCTACCTGAAAAGGTAGAGTTGAATAAGGAAACTGTGCTTATATTTCAAAACTAAAGTAGTAAGCTAAAGTATTTAAACACTTAAATAAAATACATCAAAATATGTTTGCCCCAGGAAAATACCTGAAACCACTTCATTGAGTCAGCATTTCCTTAAATGTCTATTACTTTTTTAGAAGCTCCACAATATTCTACATATCTGTTGATTTGCCAACTGTGGATAAGCAGAACGGTTAGACAGAAAAAGAAAGGAGTACAGTTGAGCCTTAGAAGCCAGTTTGGACAAAAAAGCAGGTTTAGAAGTATAAATAAATCACTGTATATAAAATTGAATCTTTAAATATTGAATTAGTAACTGACTTAAAAATAGTCTCCATGTTGTCCTTTATTTGAAAAATCAAAAGAATGAGAAATATTAGTTAAAATGTATTCTGCAGTACCATTAAGCTTCTTAAAAGAATATTATTTACAAATCTGAGCTGCTGTTCCTAGTGCTATAGTAATTAATGTATAAACATATTGGCTTCTGTTAATTTAAATCTATATTACCTTAGGCAGTATGGGACTGAAGTATCTCATTTCTGAGGTTTCAATTGCTACAGAGTTAAGTCCAGAATTTTGTTAGTATTATATAAATTCTAGCATAAGCTATTTAAATAAATGTGTTTCACTGAAAAGATCCATTTTAAAAAAACAGTAACTTTACAAAAAATAATATATACTTATCTTATTCAGGAGAGTTTCCTATTTGGCACCAAGGAATTATTCAAGTATCCACTGGGCCTTTAGAAATAATGTTGTGATCACCTAAAAGAGCCTGCCAATTATTCCCATATGTGAATGTGGTTTGTGTAATCTGGACACTGATCCCCTAGGATTTGGACTAATAGCTCTAGCCTTTTACTTCTCATTAACTGTCAGAAAAGCTATCAGACAGACGGAGGAGATATTGGTCAGTGCCAAAATAATACAGATTTGGACAAGTGGCTGAAAGTTGAAAGGATCAGTATCACCTTAGCAACAGTCTGTACTTATGGGGAAATAAGACTTGGGAAAACTAGAGAATTTTAAAGTCAGATTGCATTTTGATACTCAGTAAAGTAAATCTCCTTCAAGATGTGAGGAGAAGATGTGGAGGGAAGTCAGCCAAGTTTGTAAGTGTTTCCTAGCACATTTGACAGTCCAAAAAATAAATAAATAAAAATTGTCAGTATTGGGGGTGGAAGGAGTGAATCTATATAAAGCAGCAAAAAGGTTTTGAACTACTAAGTGAAGGTAATTATTTCAATTACCCCTGAGGGGAACCCATTTAGCTCTGGTCAGTCCTTCCACCAATAAATGCAAGGATTTCAGAGGAGAGTAAAGGCATTAGTTATGTGTGACAAGATAATGTGAAATATTAACCAGCAACCAAGGGCAAACCATTGTTTTGGCAGTCTATGTTAAAGAAAGAGAATGTATAGACATAATATATCTATGGAAATCTCCAGGGTCACAAAAACATAATCGAAATTACTGGATACAGCAAATGATTGGTGGAACATCTATCAATAACTTTCTTGGACATGTTCTGTTTTGTGATATGTATTTGTGAATTCTCTGAAAAAAATATAATTCTAACAGAGAAGAAGATTGCAATACTCTTCCAGGGAGAAGTGAGTGAAGTCTGTAAAAATATGTCTGTAAAATAGGAAAACTACAAAAAAGCAAATGGGGTTAATATTTTCAAACACTTTGACAAATACATGGATTTATGTCTTAGATTTTAGAAATGTTGGTATATTTTATGTAAGAGTATAATTACATATTTATGCTTGCTAAGTTTTAATACATGTTTGAAACATATTATACTCTCTTCATCTAATTCTTACAAAATCTTACAGGCTTTTTTTTTTCTTTCCTATTCTCATTGTTGGATGCAGAAACTGAGACATAAAGAGGCTTTGTAACTTATTCAGTTACATGGGTAGTAAGTGGAAGAGTAAAGATTTGGACCTGAGTGGTGTAAACCTATGTATGCTCTTAGCAATTACAATTTCCACATCAAAATATCATCTCTTTTTGATTTATCAGCATTGCTGTTACATTTTAGATTGTTGGTCCAATAGACATGATATGCTTTGGTTGATTTGCTCATAGTTTTTCCCTTTCTCTGCTTTGAAAAATAGTATATATTAGCAAGATCAAGTAGCAGTTGGAGTTCAGGAAGTATAGTTTTTTTCTGTTTTTGAAGTCAAGTATCTGGGTCATGAGGAGATCAAAATAAATATTCTGGTTTAGTTACTACCCTGTTCTGAGAAGAAGAATTGCCCAACTCATTAAAGACACTGTGTTTTTTTCTTTTTTTAATTGGAGTTATTAGGGTGACACTGGTTAATAAAATCATACGGGTTTCAAGTGTACAATTCTATAATACAACATATGTATATTGTATTCTGTGCTCATCCCCCCAAGTCAGGTCTCCTCCCACCATCATTTATCCCCATTTACCTTCTTCTGGTAATCACCATGCTGTTGTCTGTCTCTGTAAGGTTTTTTCCCCCTTAAATCCTTAGTTTCCTAATGTATTTGTATTATGGGAGATTTTTTCAGTACTTTATTCTTGTATTTATTTTACATAAAAAGCCACTATAGTGACTGATTATGCTTGCTTCTCTGGAAACATGTTTTGATAACTAGCTTCATTTGGTGTCAATATACAAATGATTTTACAACAAAGAAAATTAAATATGGCATTTTCCTTAACCTGAAAGTATTGGAATCTTTTTCTTTGCAGTACAAAGACTATAAATACCTCACTGTTTAGTATAGCAAATACTTACAGGACTTAGTACAACATATCAATTAAAATCTTTATACACACACACACACACACACACACATACATAGATCTCCATTCATTCCCTAACTCAGGAAATGGGAATAGCACCTAACAACTTGAACAAGGAGGTTGTTCAAGTTGTCAGTTTGTCCACATTATCCTCTGCATCCACTGTTTGAAAATTACCAATATTATCTACATAGTACATGCCAAATGAATACATGTTTTTGATACCCATAACTATTCTCCATCTATGTCTAATAACATATAGAAAGTAGAGACTTTATTCTATGGTAAGTAGGCAGCTTAAAAAATCCTTCACAAATACCTGTCTAGCAGACCTACAATAGTGAAGCATTTTCTGTTTTTCCATTTCCAATGTTTGGCTTTCCTTCCATCTGAGCTATCTACCTGCCTAGACACAGGCTTGTCAAATTTTTGAAGAAAGCTATGCATGAACATCAACTTCTGTGGTTTCAGTATCGGCAAACATTTACTGTGACAAAATGATATAATCAGCTTTCCTGTGTACCCTGCGACACCTGTCTCATGTCTGCAGAGTCACACCATATAAATTTGTTACATTAATTTTGGGGTGCTGGATCCATTGTCAATCCTATATTAGTCATAACTTCTAAATTCACAGGATGAGAAGAGCATGAATGCAGAACCACTTAAATACTGGTGTCTAGTGGGCCTTCCAATTTCAGTTTCATTTCTGGTTATAAGGCTTAATAGTGGGATAAGCAGCCAATGCACCTAATATCATTAAGCCTCAATCATGTCCTCAGGAAAAATGGTTAATACCTGTGTCACGTGATTGTTTTAAGTACAGAAATGAAACACAGTCCCAGTGCTACACCTGGAAGAGATTCGAGTTACATGGTGTTGGTTATGTTACATGGAGTTGAGAACTATCTTCTTCAGGTAGTTAGATTTAGGGAAGGTGATGCAAAGAGGTAATGTAATCTGCTGGGATAAGAGGTAATTTCAAAGGTTCCTGTGATAAAATATGACTCAATGTCTCATTCCCTCCCAATCCCTCACTTTTCTAGTCTCACATACACTATCTAAACCCCTGTATTTGCAGATTATAAGACAATAAGAAATTATCCTGAATAAACTTCTTAAGTCAGTCAACAAAATTTTAATAGTAATTCCAAAGCAAGGATAGAGTACATCATAATCTCTGCCTTGGAGAAACACTGGCAAAATGTACCCAGTGATCTAAATTAGATAAACTCTCACACTTGTGCACACGGGCATAATGTGGCTATTTTAAGACAAACAAAGGTGCACCCGTTTTCTCCCCTTTCTCTCTCCTTCCCTCTCCCATTCCTCAATTTCCTCTCTCCTCTCTGAGTCTCTCTCTGTGTCTCTCTTCTCTCTCTCTCTGTCCCAACCACATCCTCCCTTCAAGTGGAGCACAGAATACCAAGCCTGGTTATGCGAAATGACCAGAGTGAACAAACATGGGAGACAGATGCCTACTGTTGTCTTTCCTCCTTATGTCCCCAAACCCTAATGTGTCCCAGTTATTTGTACAAGAAGAGAGAAAATATTTTTCAAATGTAAGAGATGTATTTTAATATTTTCTCTGTAATATTTCTCATCTTTCCCCATTCTTTCTGCCCTTTATCTCCTCCTCTTAGGTGAATTTAATCTTATCCTTTTCATTGAAATGCATACACCTTCCAAGATGAATATAAAGTTCTAGGATATAGAGTCATAACTATGAAGATAACAATGTTCATGTCCATACTTCCTACACTATTCTTACCTCTCCCTATGTATTTTGTACCTACCATTTATGCTTCATATTCCCTGTACCCTTTCCCCAATTCTCTACCCCCCACCCTGCTGATAACCCTCCATGTGATCTGTATTTCTGTGATTCTCTTCCTATTCTAGTTGTCTGCATAGTTTGTTTTTCTTTGTATTTTGAGGTTCAGTTGTTAACAGTTGTGAGTTTGTTGTCATTTGAATATTCATAGTTTTGATCTTCTTTTCCTCAGATAAGTCCCTTTAACATTTCATATAATAAGAGCTTGGTGATGATGAAGTCCTTTAACTTTACCTTATCTGGGAAGCACTTTATCTGCCCTTCCATTCTAAATGATTGCTATGCTGGATAGAGTAATCTTGGATGTAGGTCCTTGCCTTTTATGACTTTGAATACCTCTTTCCAGTCCCTTCTTGCCTGCAAGGCTTCTTTTGATAAATCAGCTGATAACTTTTTGGGAACCACTTGGTAGATAACTGTCTCCTTTTCTCTTGCTGCTTTTAAGATGCTCTCCCTATCTTTAATCTTGGGTAATATAATTATGATATTGGTGTATGTTTCCTTGGGTCCACCTTCTTTGGGACTCTCTGAGCTTCCTGGACTTCCTGGAAGTCTATTTCCTTGGCCAGATTGAGGAAGTTCTCCATCATTATTTTTTCAAATAAGCTTTTAATTTCTTGCTCTTCTTCTTCTCCTTCTTGCATGCCTCTGTTTTAAATTTTAGAATGTTTAAAGTTGTCCTGGAGGTTCCTAAGCTTCTCCTCATTTTATTTTTGACTTCTTATTTCTTTATACTGTTCTGGTTGAATGTTTTTTTTTCTTACTTCTGCTCCAAATGATCGATTTGACTCCTGTTTTCCTTTCTGTCACTGTTGGTTCCATGTATATTTTCCTTTATTTCAGTTTGCACAGATTACACTTTTTTCTCTATTTTGCAACTATTTTGCTCATTTCTGTGAGCATCCTGATTACCAGAGTTTTGACCTCTACATCTAATAGATTGGCTGTCTCTTCATTGCTTAGTTCTATTTTTGGATCTTTGATCTGTTCTTTCATTTGGGCTGTATTTTTTTCCTCAGTCCACCTGTTATGTTGTAAGGGGCAGAACCTTAGGTATTCACCAGGGCAGGGCCACCCACATCACTGTACAGAGGGGTTATATGTAGGGGAGGGATCAGAAAGGGAACAGTGGCACTTGCTGGGCTCTCAGCAGATTTCCGTCACTTCCCCTGATACCCACAAACAAATCGAGCCCTTCTGGTGCTGATTCCCAGATGGGTGGGCTTATGTACCTTTTAGGACCTTGTGGGTCTCTCTAATGAACTCTCCTGTGAAGTTGGGAGTTTCTCCTGCCACCACAACCCTCACAGGTTTTTGCATCCACAGGTTTTGAAGCCTTATTTCCCTATCCTGGAACTTTGGGTTATGCGGTGTGTCTCACTCTTGAGTTATTCCTCCCAGTTTACCTGCACACATGTGTGGGACCACCTGGTTCACCTTCCACCAACTTGCAGTGTGTCCTCTCCACCCTGGCTGCCAGTCTCTACCCCTTCTACCCCTGTGAATAAATGATTCTTCTTTAACTCCTTGGTCATTAGACTTCCATACAGTTCAGTTTTATGTCAGTTCTGGTTATTCTCTGTTTTTAAATTTGTTGTTGTCCTTCTTTTGGTTGTGCGAGGAGGCAAAGTCTGTCTATCTATGCCTGCATCTTAATGGGAAGTCCTATTTTTGCATTGGTGACATACAAATTAGAATAGACATGCACATTTAAAACATTTGAAACCTCATACTGATATATTTTTCTTTAAAAACTTTGTATCCTTATACAAATAGAAACATCTTTGTTTAACAAGAAAGAATTAATTTTATGTAAAATTAACTTATTTAAACTTGCTACCTATCCAATTATGAACAGTTATGTCTTTCTATACAGTTTTAAAATAGATAATATGTTTAATTTTTTAACATTAATTTGTCTAACAGTTTTGCTGATCTCATGGGCATCTATTTATGGTAGTTTGCATGGTAGTTTTCTTTGGAAATCTATGCTTATCCATTTAGGGAATAAATTTCAATATTGAGTAGAAATTTCTTTTTTTCCTGGAGAAAATATTTATTGTAAACATAAATAATAAGAAAAAATATTATAGAATTACATTAACTAAATTTTTGTTACCTTATGAATAGTTGTTATCCAACAGATATCCAAAGCCAACTTTAAATTGGAAATATCTCCTAGTTGGTAACATTTTGTGATTATAAAGTGAGTTTGTTACCGAACAGAGGTCCAAGAGGGGGGCAATACTTGGCCCACCGAGGAATGCCAAAAACTGCTACAGAAAACAGGGGCCCCTCCCAAGGATGGTATACTAATACCTACTGGGCTCTTCTGTCCGCCATCAATTGGAAAGATCTCTCTCAATGCCAGAGATTTGTGAAAAGGAAAGGAAAGGTTTATTTAAAGCTGTACAGACTTAAAGTAGTGACCCGATGGCCACATAAAAATATCAAAGTACTTTAGGATAACCACAGACACCCACAGCGCTTCCTTCCCCCCATGCCCTACTTCAGGGTACCGTATCTCAGGAAAAGAAGCACACATCTGTGTTTCAGGTCGCTGGCACCGTGAGCTGTGTCGCCTGCCTGTCCAGGCAGGATCTCCAAGTAATCCAAAGTCATGCAGCACCTCCCACTGGCAAGAGTTCTTTGTACCAAGTTCCAGTCAAAGTCTCTCCTGCTTCCCAGGCCACTCGGCCAAAGGGAGCGCCCCAAAGTCACATGGGCCTCTTCTACCAAAGCTGTAGGGGTCTGCACTCCACCAAAAGTGCGTGTCTTTCTCCTTCACCTGGCTGCCAGGATCTCCCTTCTGGCAAAGCTACGTGGTTTTCCCTTTCACCTGAGAAAGAGGGGATTTGCACTCTGCCAGAACCACATGACTCTCTCTTTCACCTGGCCAAGAGGGGACCCTTACTCTGCTGAAACCAAGTGGCTCTCTCTCCTAATGGCTGCCACGTCTGGGTTTAAATCCCCATGCCAATTCTGCTTTGCAGCCCCATTTCCAACTCCTCCCACAATCAGTTACACCTGCCAGTATTTCTGTACCATTACAAGTTTACTGGGCTGCCATCATTAGTCTGGGCAGGTGTGGCCCCATGGCGTGGAGCCAATCAACTCCAAGCTCTCACACAGGCGCTGTAACTTGGGGGAACCTGTCCCCTAGTTATGTCTTGGATGGAAGTCACTTTCATCCCCCTGGCTCAGAGCATGGCCACAGCTATTTAAAATATCTATGAAACCAGTTAAAGGGTATACATATGTTAAATGAACATGTCAGAGGTTAGCTGGGAAACTCTTGCTATGCAAAACAGCTCTCAGTGGCCCTGCTCCATTTGTCCCTTCCCCCCTGGAAGGTGAAGACATCTTAATGTTTCCTGGACACCTGAGCTCTGGACCCCATTCCAAATCCTTTTCTGGGGCCCCCCTCTTGGCTGCGCCCTGTTACAAGTTCTCACTGTATATATGACACTTTAGGTTTATTTTAAATCCATTCACTTTTTAACCATAATATCATCAAATGGTTCAGTGTAATAAAATTCAAAAATAAAAAGGAGCTAAAAAGCTGATAGGATTATATGATATGTAAGGTGTGTATGCAAAGGTCGCAGAGGTATTTCCCCAGGATAAAAAATCAACGGTATTTTAAAATAAACTTTTTAAACAAGTTTAGATAAGTTTATGACATACAGTTCCCTCCTTAAGCGTGGAAGACAATTGACAAGCTGGCTACACACAATGTCCTTAGGACCAGGGCCTGCTTTAGCATTCCCTTTGCAGCAAACGTACATCGGACCACCTCAGTGTTCCTGGCACCTGTCTCACTTGCTCTGATGGGGCAACAGGAACACAATAAAGTCTGGTTACGAAGCTATCTTCAAGCCATACTGGACTGTGATTGATTCTGTTGTGTTAAATGGTGTGGTGGCATTTTGCCTTAGGTCTTTTTGTTGAACAGTGGAGAGAACAGAAGAAGGAAACACTTGATCACTTTGTAAATGCTGCACATTGCAGGCAGGGTTTAATGACTGAACATAGCCACTTCCAGTGTATTGAAATGCCTCTGCCTTGCCTCAGAGCATTGTACCTCTATTGAAATCGCAAAGAATAGAGTTCCTGTAAGATTGTGGAGTGCAGCTCATTTTGGGAATAAACAGTTGCTTTGACCTTGTCCCAGCAAATAAACCCTGTCAGACCCAGAATTGCAAGGCCAGGAAATCATCTGTTTAGCCAGTGCTGGTTCTGGTGATTAGTTAGTGTTTATGGCTGGGAATTGATAATATAGCCCTGTGTATATGAAGCTAAGGTCTGAATACTAAAAGGGCCCTATTTACCAACAGCTCTATTTTTTAATTTAAAGTTTGTTCAAATTGAAATCAGCCTTTTAATTCTTAATTAGGACCATGTTTTCCTTTAAAAGTCAACCACATTAGTCAACTGGAGACAAAATTCACTTTGCAACTGAAAGGCTGTCTACTTTCTTTCAACAGTAGCCACCATGGTTTACTAAGTGCATTCGTTTTCCTTTCTCTATGGTAACTTTACCCATTCTCTGTATGAGCATAGCTCAAACCCATCAATTGCAACTTAAGAGGAAAACTGTGCTATGTGCTTTGGGCATGAAGCCAAGATTCTGTCTTGAAGCGTTTCTATAATTATTAGTCATTGTATAGGTAGTGCTCATAATACTCCCTATTTCATACTTTCTTCTTTATTATTTTCCAAAGCTGGCGGTTTGTTATTTTACCCTACTATTGACCCATAGTATTTAGTTCCTGTTTTATTGTTACCTCTTCATAAATACAAAATCAGCAGATTCCTAAAATATTTTAATTCATTCACTACAAATTGATATTACTTTGGCTTCCTTCTATTATTCATATGCTTAGCATTTCTCAATAGAAAATTAACACTTGGCAAGGGTGTCATAGCTTTGTTCCACTGAGGTCCATTCTAAGGGTTTTTTTCAGAAGTTTGGGGTTTCCTCAATAAATGAGCATGCATACCTTCATTAACTCAGCACTCATAATACAGAAACTAAAAGCCAGATTAGCAAGGATAAGGCAAATCAAACCTTACTGCAGACTAACAAATGAGAAATATATTTTTTTAAATAGTATTTTCAATACTGTCCTTGTTTTCCTTGCAAAAGAGAAAAATATCATCTCATATTTTTAAAAATTTAAAGGAGTTAAATTTTAAAAATTTAAGAGTCAGTATCAATTTTAATTTTTTTGTTTCAGATTTTTTTACTTACTTTTAGAGAGTGGGGAAAGGGGAGAAAGGAAGGAAGAGAAACATCAGTGTGTGGTTGCCTCTTGCACACCCCATACTTGGGGCCTGGCCCACAACCCAGGCATGTGCCCTGACTGGGAATAGAACCGGCGACCCTTTGGTTCGCAGCCTGCACTCAATCCACTGAGCTATACCAGCCAGGGCTCAATTTAAAAATTTTTATTCATTCCCACAGATTGCCAAACTTCTAACATTCTAATATACAATGTACATAAAAGGAAGATTATAATTAAATAGAGCATTATTAGGCTATTGGTTAAGATGAATATATATTAGGGAATTATTTGTTTGGCACTCAACTTACCTTTTAATTAATTCAATTATGAAGTAGACTTGTCCTTTGAATACATACTAATCTGGTACTAGAAAACACTGAAAAGATTAAAGTTTATCATTTCTTGTTGAAGTATATTTCTTTTGGGTCAGAAGAGAGCCTCATTTTTTTGTCTTCTTGTCCCTATTTGATTTTATAATTTAAATGGCTAATTATAATCCTCAAAGCAGTGAATAAAGTAAACATAATGTGTTGCATTCTTTTCTATTTAGAAAGTTCTAGGAATCCTACAAATTTTGATGCACTTTTATTATCTTTTTAATGTTTCTAGCCTAAAGAGTTTTAAAGACAATTTACTCAATACCTGTCATTAATATATGAGGAAATTAAAGTCTAGAGAGGATAATTGATTGCAAGTTAATTACTCACAAAAATTGCACCTCATCCACTGCTAGGTCCTGGAAAACGTGATCGCCACAGGGCATACAAAAGGAATAGGAATAACTTCTGTCTCTGTATTGCTGAGTTCTAACCTAGGAATACAAAATAACTACCAAGCAAAACTTCAGACATACTTTTAGAAGAGGAAGTCACTATTGCAACCACCTCATTAAAATTTGAAGACACCTAGTCAGTGAATTTGTGATAACACTTATCTAGGAAAATAGACTAGATCAAAACCTGCATTTCCTCCTCCCTAGTCTCGTGCTCTTCCTATAAGATGCTCAAAACACCTTGAAATGCTGGGATAAAGATAAGTTTGAAATTTCTTGGCGAAGATAGAATAAAAATGCCATATTGAAAAGTATCTTAACAATGATTTACATTCTCAAGTAAGGAGAGCCGTTTCTAAAATAACAATGACATATGGAATAGTGTCTCCCCTTTAAAACTGGAATTGTGACTTTTATCACTATAGTACTGAGCCCAATAAAGTGTCTCAGTCATTTTAGATGAATACATGTTTTTTTCAATGGAGTGAGTTAATGAAATTAAAACATTATACGAACAGATCTGATTCTTAGTAATCCATGATGATATCCAATAGGTTTTGAGGTGTTATCTCCCATTTTAATGGTTATTAATTTAGATTCATGGGTCATCCTACTTAGATTTATCAACACAAAATCAAAGACGAGAATTCTTGCCACACTTAACTAGTTGAATCTCTGTTATGTCAAGGGTATAAAACATCTCTCAGACTGCATACCAAAAAGCTGCCAATTTGTTCCCACTTAAAGGACCTTAATCGGCTTAATTACTCTTTGGTTTCACTACCTTGGGACTGAAATCTATGAATAATTTTACCAGTGTCTGACTGCTACAAATATGTTCCACTGGGAAAGCTGAGGGAGACATAAATCAGAATTCTGTGGTCTTGACAGCAGAGTTTGAACACGTATAACCACCTTAGTTAAGCATTACCTTAGTAGCTGGCCTACTCCCGCAAGGGCCTTGACTGTACAGCAGAAGTTCTTTATTTAAAACCCCAACCTGGATAAATCTGAGTTAGTATCAATTTGTTTACCCTTCCTGTCTGATCTCTGCTTTCCTCAATATTCTGTAATAACTTCATCGAGACTTCCCTTGAGTAATAAAAGAAAACATAACATATTTAATTTCTACTCATTGTGTGGATTTTTAAAAATATGCTGAATGTTCTCGTTCTATGAAATAATGCTTAAATGAGAAAAATGTTTAAATTGTTATATCACAAGTTTTACATTCAAGGTAGGGAAGGCTATGCTTTCAAATTAAAACCATACCTCTTACTATTATAAGATACTAAAGGTACTAAAACATAAGTATTTATGCCATTCAAGGTAAAGTTTCAAATTATTTTATAAAAATATTTTGAGGAGGAAAACGGTATAAGAAGTAGATATGTATTTAAGCACAAGTTGATTTACTGCAAGGGAGAGAGATTATTTATTGATTGCAACATTTTCAAAGTATGCTATATAAAGAATTTCCTTTTACACATGCTTCCTACCAGTGTAATAATTTTGTTAGTAATATAAATTGTTCAGTTACATTCTCAAATTTGTTGACCAACTTTGGTGGAGAATTTAGAGATCTTGTTTATAGCAAGACCTGTCTCTGTGTGTCACTTAATGTCCTGGACTGCAGTGTCCACCGAAGGATGTAGAACACACAGGTTGGCCAGTGTGATCCTTGCGATCTTTTTTGCTCTATTAAGCAATGATTGTTTTTTAATCAATGTGTATCGACTGAATTCTCTTTGTCTTCTATGTCATTTAAAAAATGCTTTCTGCTGTGAGTAAAGGCAAACTTGACCACAGTGGCTTAAACAAATAAGCTCTTATTTTTTGACATTATAATAAATCTTGAGATAGGTGCTCGCTGGGTCAACAAGTATAGAGTACACATCTCTCTGATTTTCCTGGCTTTTAACTTATTGTCACATGTAAGCCATTATGTCCATAATCAATTCTGGAACAATGTAGATGAAGTAGACAGAAAAAAAAAAAGAAAAGCTATCCCAAAGACTTTCATCAGATTCCTGTTTGTATTTCTTTGGCCATAATTCTGGCCATTCATCACTATTTGCAATGAAGTCTGAGTAAAGCGAGCACTGGATGGGATGCCATTCTGAACAAATCAGGATTCTATTAGCAAGCAGGAAGCAGAGTTTGGATGTTGGGTATGCAGCCAACTGTACCCACCACATTCCTCTGCTTAACGGTTTGTCTTTTCATGTTGATCTATTTGTGTATTTAAATATGCTCTCACAAGCCAGCTCCAGCCATCTTTTCATAGTCTTTCTGAGATGAGATTCCTCTGTGCAGTCTCCTTCAAAATCTCAAGCAGAATGGAGTGCTCACTCATGTGGCCTGTGTTAAAAGTCTGAGGCCCGGTTCCAGTTTCAAGGGACTTTGGTACAGACAGCATTAGAGAATTTATATCTTTAAGGTTGTCCAATAGCCTGAAAAAGAGTAAATGATTAACAAATATTTATTAAACTTTGTGTGTATATGCCTGCCTATATGGTACTATTGTTATCTGTAAGATTATTATTTTTATTTTTAAAATATATTTTATTGATTATACCATTACAGTTGTTCTATTCCCCCCTTCATTCCCCTCCACCCTGCACACCCCCTCCCCCACCATTCCCCCCTTTAGTTTATGACCGCGTGTCTCAAGTTCTTTAAATTCTATATTTCCCCTACTATTCTTGCCCTCCCCCTATCTATTTTCTACCTACCATCTATGCTACTTATTTTCTGTATCTTCTCCCCCCTTCTCCTCCTCCCACTCCCCTGTTGCTAACCCTCCATGTGTTCTTCATTTCTATGGTTCCGCTCCTGATCTAGCTGTCCTCTTGGTTTGCTTTTGTTTCAGGTGTGGTTGTTAGTGAGTTTGCTGTCCTTTCACTGTTCATATGTTTTTATCTTCTTTTTCTTAGATAAGTCTCTAACATTTCATATAATAAGGGCTTGGTGATGATGAACTCCTTGAATTTGACCTTATCTGAGAAGCACTTTATCTGCCCTTCCATTCTAAATAATTAGGTCAAGTCTATGTTACCAACTTGTATTAACATTTTTAATTTCTAGGTTTATTAATTGTAGTTATTACTGATAGCATTTAAGTTACTACAGAAATCCTGGCTGTAGTGTTGTAGTTAAGATGTCATTGTATAACTGTCTTAAGTATCACATAGTATAGTTATTTATAATAGCAACAACAAGTGACTGATTGTTTAGCAAATACCTTTATGCTAAATGTTGTAAAAAACCATAATAGTTCCAAATAAAGGCCCATAGATAAATTTAAAAGCAAACAAAAGAACAGAGCAACTAAATATTGAAAGACTCAGCAATGTCCCTTTGCAAATTTAAAGGCACTTCAATGATAAGCTAAATTGAAACCAGAAGTTAAGTGCATAATTTATTTATACTTTATATCATTTCCTCCAAGGCAATATAAGAGGAGATATAAGTAGAATTTTCTAACCAATGCTCACAGACAACCTTCAAAACTTTGTAAACCTAATCCATGTTTGGTTAGGTTTACAATAATCTTTTTTTTTAGTGGCTTTCAATGTGACACCAAAAGTTGTTCAGTTTAATGTAACATGTTCCTAGAGCAGCCTTTCTTAGTTGGAGCTAGTAAACAAGGTGAAATGAATGACTGCTATCATTTTATTACTCTAATTGTTTGTCTTGGCAGTGTAATTTCTCAAGAACCTTATCGTAGGAAGATATGCTATTATGGATATAATGCATCCTCTTTCAAAATGCATTTAACTATTATAAAACTTAATATCTGTCTACACAGGTTTTACTTAAATGCAGATACCTATTCTATTATTCACAGTATGAAGTTGATGTAAGAAAATTCTGGACTTTAATAATAAAGATAATCTATAGGGCCTATTCTGTATGTAAGTACTTTAAGTCATCAAATTTTAGTGTAGCACTGAGATTGAGTTATAGAGATTCAAGAAATTACTCCTTTCTAGAGATATTCTGAAGGACACAAAAAATTTAGACCCAAATCCTTTCCTCAGAGGAATGCCAAAGAGCTTCTTGATGGGATTTTCACCATGAATTCAGTTCTCAATGTAATTATAAAAAATGGATCAAACAAAACAGTACAGCACTTTGAATTTTACATCATATTAAATGAAAAGTAACACAATAGAGGGAGCTGAAATCAATATTTGGTAACCAGTTCATTCTGTTAAACAACAACACGTCATTCAGAGACACGGCCAGAAAGAAAGACAGTACCAGAGTCATTTTAAAAAGCTTTTAATCTAGTAACAATTCACAAGTATATCAGTTTAAATAGAAATTATACCTCTCTAGATTTGATATATATAGAAAAGGAGATATATTTATTTAAATAGAAATTGTACTACCTTATGTATCTGAGATATAGACAAGGAACTATACCACACTCTTTGTCTTAGGCCACTACCATAGAATGACACTGCCGAGGCAGGAAAAGAAAATCCCAGCTCATGAGAACTACAAGAAGGCATGATTTCTTCCTGCAGTTGCTTACAACTTGTGGGGATAAATTTGTGCACGTAGAAACCAATCAGCCAGCAAGTAAGTGTATAATACAAGGGTGGTCAAAAGTAGGTTTACTTTTTATGTAAAACAAAAGTTGTTCAGGTGGAGAATAATACGCTAGTCAATAGGTTATAATACAAGAGTGAACTCTGTGTTTCATGCACTCACAATGCCAGTGTAACTAACCGCAGTGCAGTCTACACAGTGCTCACGCTTGAACAGGGAGTAGCTACATGACGACATGGCTTTGCTCTATTTTCTCCCCAAATATTCCAATGCCAAGAAAAGCTGCGAAAACATGAGCTGGAAATTTCATCACACTTTCATGCCAAAATAATCTATACCTTGTGGGGCTTTTTTCCCTTTAACATTTGGTGCAAACTGAAATGTACATGTGGAGACACTACACTGGGCCGTGTTTCTGCTTCTATAAATGCTGGAAGGAAATTTTTAATTTTTTATAGTGAATGCATGCCCTAACATCCTGAAATGTATTTTACATCTTTTCAAACATACATTTTCAAAATGATGCCAGAATTGTCAAAGAGTCCTTTTGTTTGTAGCTTGTCGACCGGGTTTCTACAAGGCTTTGGATGGTAATATGAAGTGTGCTAAGTGTCCACCTCACAGTACTACTCCTGAAGACGGTTCAGTGAACTGCAGGTGTGAGAATAATTACTTCCGAGCAGACAAAGACCCTCCATCCATGGCTTGTACCCGTGAGTAGTTCTGCTGCAACCCATGCCTCCATGTTTGTTTTATTTTGTATTTTACTCCTTGTTATTGTGTTTCTTCTTTGTTTAAATCATTTGGCCCATTTCCTGTGCTACCCATGTGCAAATTGAAAGCTTTCTCTGCTTCACTGTCCATGCTTGGCTCACCACAAATGCAACATTTATCATGCAAAATGAATGAAATTTTAAAGTGCTTCCTGCAATAGGATACCTAGAAAGAAAGAAAGAAAGTTGTATGCATCTTGTTTTAGATTTTGCATTGTATTCGATAGGATGGGGAAGGTTACAAGCATGGGAATTGTGTTTTTACATTTCTATTCCCTCTTGTTTATGTTGGTCATAGGTCATAGGGGGGAAAGGGCTAAGATTTATAAAACTAATACTAAAGTTTTCATAACCATTCACAAGGGCATTGAATTTAGTGGTAAACGTCTTTGTTGGACTTACTGAATGCATATTCAATCTTGAGTCAAACCTCCCCCACTCATAGCTTGGAATGTACAGTGCTCTTGTATCCATGTGTCTATAATCTCATGGATCCTCTAAGGACAAATTAAAAGTATATAATAAAGACAGGATGGTTATTTACCTCTTTCAGTTCCATTGTAAATTATATCTTTCCCTTGTAGTAGAAACCAGAAGTGAGGCTCATTAATCTTTGTTGAACTACTTTGCAGGACCTCCATCTGCACCAAGAAATGTTATCTCTAATATAAACGAGACCTCGGTTATCCTGGACTGGAGTTGGCCCCTGGACACAGGAGGCCGGAAAGATGTTACCTTCAACATCATATGTAAAAAATGTGGGTGGAATGTCAAACAGTGTGAGCCATGCAGCCCAAATGTCCGCTTCCTTCCTCGACAGTTTGGACTCACCAACACCACGGTGACAGTGACAGACCTCCTGGCACACACTAACTACACCTTTGAGATTGATGCCATTAACGGGGTGTCCGAGCTGAGCTCACCACCAAGACAGTTTGCTGCAGTCAGCATTACGACTAATCAGGCAGGTGAGTATGAGCCGGATGTTTCCCACTCCTGTGTTTCAGAGGCAATTAAGAGTTTTGACAGACAGAGGTGGAAAAGGGTGGGGAAAAAGATTTGAAAGAATTTCAGGATTTCCTCTTCTATCACTTTTAGATAGCTATGCTACATAAAAAATTTAATTCTTCAAATGAGAATGAATCATATTGGCTAGATGATTTTAAAGTAATTCAAACCATTGCTGCCCAATTTGGAATCTTTAAATAATTGGAGCCCTGGAAATAGTACTTTGGGTCTCTTCAAAGCATTTTCTTATTTCAAAGAATCTAGACATTGAACCTTAGGTATGAAAAAGTTATGGAGGATATTTAAAATTTGAAATGGCTTTACCTTAGTTACAGTTGTATCAGATTTTTTGATGTAGTTATTCAGTTATCTTATGATTGTCTGTAGCTCTGAGTATTATGGCTCAGAAAGTTATAATTCTCTGGTTCATTAAAAATAAGAAAAAACCAATTTTATTCAGTAGCTAAAATTTGTATTTAAAAAGTCAAAATATGACATTTGTGGAGAAGCATAGTGAAACCAGTTCTTGGTGGAGAACATTTCGAAGCACTGATCTAAAAAAAAAATCCTGGAGTCCATGGTTAGGTGATTTTACCAACGAGACTTTCCACTGACAATCTTCTCTGATTAAAAACACGCTACACTGACAGGTTGTAAACATGTGATGAAAAACGAAACGGCAAACTTCTCACCTTTCCTTGTCTCACAGCCACCGCATTTCTTTTTTCTTTACTGTTAGTGCATTTTGTTCTTTCTTTTTTTTAATTTTAATTTTTATTTAATTCTTGTTCAAGTACAGTTTTCTACCTTATATTCCATTTTGTTCTTTCAATCACTCATGAAATCTTCCGTGTTTCCTACTTCTCTGATAATTCTTTTGATTTGTAAAATAATGTTCTCTAAAGATGTGGTATTCAAAATTACTTATGGGATTTTGGCTGTGATTGTCTCAAACATAGAGAAGTGTTATGCTTTACAGGGTATGTAGAGACATGATAATGCTGCTCCTTTGAGATAAGACGATCATTTCCCCAATGTTGAAAACGGTGATGAATGAGTAATAAAGTTTTCTTTTGGAGCCAAAAGTTTTCTTTTGGAGCCAACTAAGCCATGCAAAGTTAAGTTGACAGACATTTACGTACATAATTGTTGTTACAAGATATCATAACTAGGAATGCATTCCAGACAGTTTAATGCAGAGATATTGCTGTATCATTTCTAAACAACAAATAAACATTGGAGTCAGAAGAAGAGGAAAGGAAGAGACAGGACACACCCTGACCTACAAACTACAGACACTTGAATCAGCTTCCAGGTGTGTTAAGCCCTAAACTGGAAGTCAGGATCGAGTGTATAGTCTGCTCTTTTTCTGCATTTGGCTAAAATTTGGGAAGTCCCTCAGCTCTGTAGTGGGACTTGCCCCTGGCTCTGGGAGTATGTACCCTGGAGCCTTAGGAAAAGGGAAAGGAGTGATTAAGTTCTCCATCTGCTGGGAGAGGTTGTAAAGCTGCCCAATAAGGAGCCTAAAAAACTCGTCACTTTATTTTCTACAGCTTGGTTAGCTCAGCGATATTAAACTACCAAAGTAAACAAACAATGCATGCCCTCCAGGGCTAACATCCAGCAAGTCAGCACCTCCGTGTCTCTGCTGATTGCTAAAATGTTGTACTACTTCTATGTTGGTTAGAAGTAGTTTCATCTACTTCTGCAGGTTAGTATAGAAGTGCATTTGTTCTGGTTAATTCCTCCAGTGGCCTGAGTAGCCTCCTAAACCCAGAAACTCAGATCCACCGAATCCTCCCCTGGATAATCTGGTGACCAAAAGTGTGAATCATAGGGGTTTCGTCATAGGGGTTTCTAGAGCTCTGTGCCAGGACTGCACCCTCTTGAGGGATCTATGTCCCTGAAGTTCTCACTGATAGATTGTTTTGACTATGGCCCCTGACTGGGTCCATCCTCAAATCTGTCTCTGATTCTAGACTCCTCGCTTATTTCTACTTCACTTCTACTCTCTCTACCAATCAAAATTGTACACTTTTAGTGGTGTCGTGATAATATATAAACTTCATTTGTGGAAAAGACATGACTTTTAAACAAAGTGCACTGAATCATTGCGTATTTTAATGTTGCTTCCTGAATCTGCAATTTCTCCCACTTGAAGCTAGATCCTAAACCAACTAATGTAAGTTTTTGCTTTGCTTCAGTTAATGATATTTAAACTTTGTAACTAATAATATTTAAAAATGCATGACTTCAGTTTATTTAACTATCTTTCATGACAGGAAAGAAAAGAGTAATGTTATTGCTATGTATTACATGATTATAGCTTTTTATATTCAATGAACACAAGAATTTTAAGGAATTATAATTATGTGGCAAGTGGCTTTCCCAAATCCTATATTTCATGCTGATTTACTCTCTTGTTTAAAATGAGAGCATCAATCTGTGTTATAATTATCTCCTGAGTCAAACAGAAACATATAAAAACAAGCAAGAACTCCTTGTGTCCTACCTTATCATCATCCTCTGGCTTTCCGACAGCACATTTATTGGGAAACGAAGAATAGTTTCAGATATATACAGGGAATGAACGTAGAGAAAGTGGCAGCAGCCAGGAGCAGACCGAGACATTAAAAATAGATGGGGTTGATGCTTTGGCCTCCCAGTTACAAATCACAGGGCAAGACAGAGCTTCAACAGGGATGATATCAGTTACTCTTCCTAAACCCACTCCCTTTTTTATATAATCACAAATTTATCTACAATACGCGCTGCTAGGCATTTTACCCATTTATTTATTTCAGGGTTTATGTATTTTTGTGTGTGTGCCTGGGGAGGTAGAGGTCTTTGTTCAGTCCTTAAATCCCCACAGTTAAGATATATAAACAAGATTAGAAGCAATGCATTTCTCCAGAGAGCGTTTCTTTGTTTTGCTTTATGTTCGTTCTTGTGAAGGTTAATGGACTTGTAGCCTTAAAAGATGAACTCCATGCCACCAGATGGATATGACTGTGACAGATATGATTCCATGGTGTTTAAATTACTCCTAGCTTATCTTTGACATGGACATAAAGGAGAAATGTGAATGTGTCCCTTTTAATCTAGTTTGTGAGATTGAGCCGGTTGATATTTTTCTTGATTATGGTTTAAAAGCCATGAGATGACCACATGATAAGACACCTTCTAAATGTAGCATATTATGTTGTAAATTCCAGTGTTACTTCTCAGTGCTCTATACTTTCAAAACGCATGCCAGTGAGATAAAAATGCCGCATCTACATAAAGATGGTATTTGTGAATTCATCAGCCAAACATGTATAGAAAGAACTGCAGATTGCAAAGCAAAACTCTGTGAAGTCATAATTTAGTACGAATTGCTACTTCATGTATGAGTATATCACCTCAAATTGCTACTTCCAGTAGTATATTGCTACTTCCTTGAATGAGTATATTTACCTTTTAATTCTGGAAACAGTTGTTCCGAAACATTCGCAGAATATCATTTCTAATTATTCTCAACCTCCATCATAAAATACGCACTTTCCCCCCCACTATCCTGTAACATATAATGATCTCAGACTAGAATAAGGGGCACTAACAGAGAAGTTATGGGCATACCATTTTGGAATCCAGCCTTGCTCCCATTTTACAGCTGAAGAAACTGAGATTTGAGAAATTTTTTCAATATTTCATTCAGAACAAACTTCCACTTAAGTCTCGCAACTCCAATTCACTTTCAACTTCTATTTTCCTATTTTTCTGCCATTCTGTGATTCATGTATGTGTCTACAAAAATAAATGCTCCCTTCGAGGCAGAGAGGAGCTTTGCTGGGAAAATCTGCTATAACCCATGCCATCCACAATAAATGTGATCCTCACTTCTCAGCCACATATCACAGGGTATCCTATGGGTATTCTGCAGCAGACCCTCCTTATCGCTTCCACTGCCCCCCAAAGCTAATCTTATTTGTTTACTCCCTCATTCTCCACCAATGATTTTCCTTTTGTGAAACAGATTTATCATAAGAAACAGATATTTGGTTTTGATCCCAGTTTACAGCACAGAGCTCCTAAAGCCCTTGGAATTTCCTAAAAGATAAGGGCAACGAAGATATATTTTGTTATTCATAACAATCTCTTTCAACCCACCTGAATTCATATTAGTGAAGTGACTTTTGGAAAACCCTTAAGGATAGGAGCTGGTTGCCAGTTGAACTAACCCTGTGATTAGAAGCTTGGACTTTTCAGTCCCCTTACCTCCCACCCACCTCGGGGGGGGGGGGTGCTGAAAGTAGAGTTCAGTCTCCCATAGTGATTGACTTAATCAGTTGTGGCTAGGTAGTAATGCCTCCTGGAAAGCCCGAAGGAGGGGGCTCAGAGAGCTTCTGTGCTGGTAAACACATGTAGGCGCTGGTAGGTGACAAGCCAACAGAAAGCATGGTAGCTCTGTGCCCCTTGTCCCATACATTGCCCTATGCATTTCTTCCATGTTGTTCTTCCCAAGTTATATCATTGCATAATAAACTGACAATCTAGTAAGTACAATGTTTTCCTGATTTCTGTGAACCATTCTAGTGAAAAATTGGACCAGAGAAGAAGGTCGTGGGACTCTCTCCTTCTTTTTTTTTTAATAGCTGGTGAGTCAGAAGCACAGATCACAGGCCAGACTTGAAATTGGCATCTTGAAAGGGAGTCGGGGGAGTCTCATTGGCCTGAGCCCTTAACCTGTCAGATCTAATTCTAACTCTGGGTAGACAGTGTTGTAACTAATTGAGTTGTAGTTGTAGGATACCAAGCTGGTTTGCAGAATTGCTTGGTGTGGGAAAACAACCCATACATTTGGTGACTAGAAGTGAACCGTTCTGTGAGTGCAGTATTGAGAGGAAGGGAGATACTTGAGTGTGTTTTTCCTCTTACACCCTAACTTGTTAAGACCATGAAGCTTAAGAATGAAAAGGAAATGCTGCTACTCTTCCCCACTTCTTTAAATATAATTTCTCCTCTCTGTACTCCCTAACTTCTGTTGACTCCTAGTTTGCTTAAGCAAATCTCCTTCCCTTTTACCATCTTTAACAAGTACTCTCTCAGCTCTTTTTCTTTGCCATTTATGTTGTATA
This sequence comes from Sturnira hondurensis, assembly GCF_014824575.4. NCBI lineage: Eukaryota > Metazoa > Chordata > Mammalia > Chiroptera > Phyllostomidae > Sturnira > Sturnira hondurensis. Next base: position 12,261,889 of record NW_028083059.1, on the reverse strand, counting down.
GGTTTTTCTTCATCTTAGATAAAGATACAAATAATTAAATCACAGCAGAGGCAATAACAACACACCCATTGTGTGCAGGCATTATAAATTGAGTCTTCAAGATTTTATCCTAGTTTCTCCTAATTTTCAATCTATAATTAAATGTTTTAATAAAGTGATTCTTCCTTCACCTTTTATTCTCTCATTTATAATACAGTTTGGGTTTTACTCTCATTGGACAGCAAGTAACCTTTTGACAAAAGTCATGATTTTCTATTTGTGCTTTTATGTTACATTGTGAGGAAGGATATCAGTTTCATGCAGGTGTGGACATTGATGTGCTCATTTGTGTTTCTTTTTCTTAGAACAATGCCTTCTAGCCCTTGTAATCACTTAAATGTTTACTGACTGATGAATGGTTTGAAAATTTCCATCATTTGAAAATCAAAACATTTTCTTCCTCAAACCACTTTCTCTCCTTATTTTTTAAAAATTGATCTTAGAGCAAGGGAAAGACAGGAGGAGAGAGAAAGATTGATTTGTTGGAATACATAATGAATACATCTGTTGATGTATTCATTGGTCACTTCATATATATGTCCTGACCGAGAATTGAACCTGCAACCTTGGCCTATTGGGATAATGTTAGGCCAGGATTCCCTGTATTATTTTCATCTCTACTACTAAAACCACCATTTTCCCAGTTCACCAGCTTTTTCGAAATGATTATTTATTTTTTTTAGACAGAGGAGAAAGAAAGGGATACATTGATTTGAGAGAGAGAAAATACAAGTTTCTTCTCCTATCTGGCACAACCAGGGACTGAACCAAAACCCAGGAATGTGCCCTGACTGGGGATCCAACTGGAGACCTTTCCCTTTGCAGGACAATGCCCAACCAGCTGAGCCACACTGGTCAGGGCCCAATAACCAGGTTTTGACCTTAGGAATCATGTATAGTTCATCTTCTGCTTTTAAGAAGTTCTCACATGCTGCTAATTTCTTAAAATTGTTTTAAATCTTCATACCTTTCCCTCCACATTTAGTGTTAGATTTTTAAATCTCCAGTTATAACACTTATAAATAAATAATATCATAGATTATAAGAGTCACTCTTTTAATTATATTGAGATGCCTAGATAGAAGAGACTTGGAACTGAAATATATTCACTTAAATAGAAATATCCTACTGCCCAGCACCTTTTTTTCCACTGAGATATTTTTTAAAAGAGTTAATGGATCAACAAATATATTTAAATGCCTCTTTTATGGTTGCATAATATATGCCTCAGTCATTCATAAATTTATAATCTAAGTATAGACTTAAAAATTACATAAATAAACATATAAAATACTATGTAATTCAATGGGTTAAAAAGTGGCGGTTATTTTTTTGGAAAACATTGAAGAGTTTAGATGTACTTTGAAAAACAAAAGTATGTTGGGTAGGTGTAAAGGAAGGGAAGTACATGTATCACAACACTGGAGCCAGTCCTCTGGGTACAGTAAAGCTGGGCTGAGAAGAGGACACAGATCTTGTTAGGAGGTAAGAATAGTTATAAGAGGCAAAACTGCACTCATTCAATTTGAATGAGTACAGATACACATGCTACATGGAAGAGTAACATAAATTAATCTGTGTTTTAAGAGCCTCAATCTTGAAATAAGCAGGAAATGAAGTCAATAAATATAATTTTTAGTATGTGAATGTCTGAATGACAATGAATGAATGAAATAAATGACATCATTGATTTAAACAAGTATTAGCATTATCTGCAATTATTATTTTCAAGTTTAAAATGCCATTTAAAATTTGGAGTCATATCAATCTACAAATGTTTTAGAAATTTGTTGTTTTTTCTGCTTGGATTCCTGATTGATGACATTAAACTACCATCAGTTTTTGGACAATTTTGCCTTGGAGTCCTGTTGTTGAACAGCTTTATCTGGAGGCCTAGGTAAACACCACCGTGTTGGTTGTGATTGACATTAGTTTACAGAGATGTCCCTTCATTTTCTGACCCTAGTATGGGTCCATTATTACCTTTTTGGACATCTCCCTGAACCCTGAATTTTTGATCCTGGCAAACACATTCCATATATAATATTTTAGGTAGAAATAGAGATTTGTGTGTATGAAATGGAAATATATGTTTCTGTATATAATTTAGTAGTATCTATATATATTTTAAATGGAAATATATATGTATATATACATATATATATTTCCAGTAGGTTTAAATAGAAATATATATGTGTGTGTATGCACGTGTATATATATATATTTTTTTTCCATTTCTAAACCTACTTTTTCTCTGTGAAGATTATCCTGACTTCCTGACTTTTCTACTTCTCTGGAGTATATGGACCTTTCCTTCTTTTCCCAATGTACCCTATCAGAGTTCTGAATGTATGTATGTAATTTATGCCATAAAATTTGATGTGTTCACATGTATGAAAACGTTACAGAATAGTACTATATTATGTAATGTAATTTCACCCAGATTTCTTAACAGTTAATGTTTCCCTACATTTAGTTTATCTCTCTCCCTCATCTTCTGTACATATTGTTTATTTATGCACCATGTGAGGGTAACTTACAGATATTATACCACTTGCTCCTACATATTTCAGTGTGAATTTCAAAAAAAATGACACTTTTTTATGTAACCTCAGTACAGTTATCAAAATCAAGGCATTAATATTGTTCCATATTATAATCTCATCTGCAGATATTAATAAACTTATTAATTATCCTATTAATATCTCTTTAGCAAAAACAAATTGATGTTCTATTTACCTTCAGCTTCTACTTAGCGTATAGTTCCTATCTACAATAATAATAATGAATCATTATAAATTATGTTGTTTACAAAAATATGAAGGGAGAGGGAACCAACTGTTATTGGTAGGACTTTCTGAAGTGTTTGATCTTAGTCAGGAATATCACAGTTACCCTCCCCCCTCCTTGAAACATAACCAGTAGATAATGTTCTTTAAAACCAAAACTCAAACCAGACTTTGACTTAGTTTTACTAAGGTTTTCTATTAAAGGACTATTAATTAATTTAATGAAGCATAACATCTCAGAGACTATGTGATATAACAAAAACATTCCTGCCTCAACTTTAGACAGAATAGTCTCTACTACGCACTGAGTTTGATGGTCAGAGGTGAATCCTTGATTTTTCTGGTCACAAATTACTATCCATCACATGAAACATATGAACTACATACACCACCCATCATAATTTTTCTCTTGTTTATTTTTTGTGATTCTGGGATTATAGTTCAAAACTTCATTAGTAGTATAATTTTCATTAATAAAGTATTTGACCTTTATCAATTCACTTCTTATAAACAATTTTAGAAGCTTTTATACCTATTTCATGACTTGCTACTTTACAGAACAAAGTATCAGCATCCATTTGTAGAAAAATATGTGGAACTCTTTAATAAATCTAGTAAACAATATACACTTTTTAAAATGAATACTAAACTGTCAGAGCTATTTAAGTTTAGAATTCATTTTATTTTTACATTGATAAATAAGATATTTTTAAATATTTTATATTTCTGATTTCTAAACATGTTTCCTCTGTCCACCTTGTCATTCTATTGGCATTTAGAAATAACATAAATAGACATGACGGAGGAACATCTCATGTCAAAGACAGCCAGGCAACATCGAACATTTCCAAAGAAGGAAACATTTATAAATAAAGGTAGAAAAGGTGAGAAGCTACTAAACTATGGGCACATACTGACATAGTCACTATAGAAACACACACTGCCATGTAATTATGTACCTTGGAAGTAAAGTAGAAATCAGAAGTATATACATAATTTCTTTCAGAATGTGAAGGAAGGTGTTTCTAGCATCAGTGTAGTAAATTGAAGTGCTAAAACACAGTGAAAATCAACTGTGAAATAGTAGAGATAAGATTCTAGAAATGTACTCTGATGAATTCCCCTCTTCTTTTACTTGTGTGAATAATAAACCCTAAGAATTAAGGCCTTAACATTTTATGTCTCTCATCAAACAAGTGAGGTCTGAGTCATGCCCATAGATTACACGTGGACATATACATTATGATTTCCTGGTGCATTTTACTTATGTGGTAATTTAGCCTCTTTCTCCTTGATTTGTGATTGAGGCAGATACCTGTACATCTGGTAACATCAGTGTGCACTGATGTGCCTGAAGCGTTCCACACCATTTAACCCATTAATGATGCCTTTCAGCCATCACACCGTGCTGTGGAGGCACAGTGCATATCTGCAGAATGAGCAAGAAGCTGAACAAAAGCAGAACCATTTATTGCCCTGGCAATTACTCAAAGCCTTTACATGAGCTTAAAAATGACAACAGTTTGGGGGCTTCCAGGATCTACTGAATTCTCACCCAGGCTTCAAATCCGACCCTTAACAATACTACAATTAAAGCAGCAGACTTGCCTGGAGGAGTGAATCTTTTTTGCTGGTGGCTTCTCCTAACGGGTGCTCACAAGATCAGGAACATCAAAGCCAGCTAGAGGAGGAAATACAGTGTTAGATAAAGCACCTGGACATTAAGAAATAAATAGTCATTTCATGCTGACTTGTGCCATCTTCACTGCATCTTTTCCAAAGAAAAAATATTTATTCAACAGAAATATTTCTTAGTCTTATTTTCCTAAAGAGAAGATTTTTAATCTCAAACACAGTAAAGATATATGAGTTATTTTTTAAATGTGCTATAATCCTATAGAGTTAAGTTAAATGTCAGTCCTTAAAGAATAAGTGATGTACAAATAATTGAGAAATTGAACAAATGCAAATATTTAGGAGAAAAAGACACTCTGTCCTCCTACCACAGTAAGAAAAAGCAAAAGTCTTACTACCACAGGCCAGACTCTTTTATAATAAACTGTTTGTTATATTTTGGTGTCTCCAGGAGTAGTATTGCACTGTTAATAACTATGATATAGCCCAGTATTGACTCTCTAATCCTATAAACACAACACCATGCTTAAATGGAATAGAGGGCACCCCTCTTTTAAGGGGGTTCACAGTCATCTGACATAAAATTATTGCAGTAGCATCCAGGTAAAAAGAACTGTGACATATGGCACCCTCACGTACAGGGTCCCTGACATTCTGTAATGTCCACACCAAGCCAAAGGATGTAGAAGCCAAAAGATGGGAAGGTCACATTTTCTTCTCTGCTTCATCAGTAACAATTGCTGATACAGTAGATTAGCACTGAACTAAAGTCTATCACATTATTATTTCATTTACTTTTTAAAACAAATTTTTTAAACTTTAAGTGGCTAATTGTCCTGTCCATAATTACATAACTCCAAAATTCCTGCTTTTTACTGATAAAATATTATTTGTCTGATGGCTCAGGAAGGAGAGGCTTTGCACAAAATTTAAGTATGACTGAATTATATACTAATATAATATAATAAATATAACATAATATATAAAGATGGCATCATATAAGGTGTTGACTGCCTAAAACACAGACTATATAAGTATTTGAACAACAATAAATAAATAAATAAATAAATAAATGGCATTTCACATGATTTCAGCAGTACTGATAAGTGCTTGAAATCTGAATTGCTTTATTAGGAAGCTCTTCCTCCAATCTTTCTTGCCAAAACCAAATAGTAAAACTCCTAAACTTCTAAAGTACTTTTGAAGGACCGCACTTAATCAATATTAATTTTAAAGCATTTATCTCGACAATTTGTCATCATCCAGAAATTGCCTCTTACTGTTTTTTATGTACATTGCAATAGCAAAAAATAATAATAATAATGATAGCAAGCCAACAGAAAGAAAATCTTTCTCTGGTCACAACTGTGTCCCAAAGTAGCTTTCAAGTGGAGGTTGGATGTTACAGTAGAGACTTCTGGGATATCTGTGAAAGAGGTGAAATGAGGTATCAAAAGTCTAGTTGTAAGTCCAGGTGTGGCTACTTAATATTTAAGTAGTTATTTCTTAAAATTTCTAAATTTGGTTTATTTATGCATTCATTCCTAATTTTTGTTTAAAAATGAATTTAAGGAAGTCATTAGGCTTAACTTACTGGAGTTTGTATGTTCTTTGAAATAGATATAATAATGATGATGATGATGATACACAGATTGTTGTGAAGGCTAAATAAAATGTCTGGGAGCAGAGGTGGCCGAGAAGTGCATAAGTAAGTTACCGTGCCCTGCTTCCAGCAGAATCGTGTTGTCCATGCTCTGTCTGGGGGAAAGACACACTCCTTTCGAAAATTAAAACAAAATAAAGTAAGTAATGAAACATAGGAGTTAAAGTTCTCAAACACCCTACTTTGATGTGATACAATGGGTTTAAGCCCAAATTTTTATAATTCATGTGCCGTTATGTGACAACCCCTCAATTTAGTAAGCTATTTTTGTTTCATTCGTGACACACACATATGTATGTGTATATATTGGCTTTGTGCCAGCACCCGGGTGCCCACGAGAAGGGCTAACAAAAATGTCTAATGGAAATTAGGAGATACTGGTCTATAATTCTGAAACCTGGGGTGAGGCAAGACCCAAAGACATCAATAAAAATAAAGGCTTGTTAAGAAAAAGAAAGGGATAGTTGAGAAAAACATATCTATAAGGATTAAAGAAAAAGTAAACAGATATAAGGAAGAAATCAAGTGGCAAAATAATATTTTAACAATTATTCTGGATAAAGAGTTAAAATAGTAAACTTTCACTGGGGACCATGTAGTGACATAAAACATATTTTTGCAATTATTTAGGCTATGCCCACCTTTTACTTTTAATCACTAGAGTTTTAGTAACTTAAAGCATATTTTAGTAACTTTACTATATATCAGAAGAGAACATTCTAAATGTTCTCTTAATGTTCTCTAAATGTTCTCTAAATGTTCCCAAAATATTTACTGCAGGCGTGTTAAAGAAAAATGTTGCATCTCATGTATTTTTGTTTGGTTCATCATATTATTTTAATATACTTTTGGGGCAGAATTTGTCTATCTTTGTCCTTCTGTGAAAGACAATGTTGTATATCATCTAAGAGGGAATTCATATCAAATTAATCATGTAGATACCACCATTCCAAAGAAAAGTAGTTTATGCTTCTGTTTACTGAGTAAAGCTTGTTTTATTTTCCTTCTATTAAAATGCTTTCAAGAAGCTTTCCATAGTTGACATCTGAGATAACATACTTCTTTCTTGATATGAATTGACATGGTAGAAAATTTTCATTTAATTTGAAATATTTCCCTGTAAAGTTTTAAAAAATGAATATCATTAATCTTACATAAGATATATTTCTATTTCAAACTACTTTAATAAATTCTTATTATTATAGACACAAGATAGATGTCCTTAGAAAAGTCCCAATATAAAATAGCTAGATAAAGAACTAGGTTTTACAACAATTTATTATTTAGGTATATAAATGTGTATGTCTGTTTGTATATGTGTAAAAATATAAAGTTCTAGAAAGTGTACGATGTCTAATAGGCCTGAGATAATAAAAGTCTCTTTTTAACTACATTATTTGGACTTGGGTATTTTTATTCTTAACTGTCTTATTTATTTAATAAAGATTCTACATCAGTATGTGATGAAGATAAGAATAAATGCCTATATAAGCAATTATTATAGGGCCTGCTACTTATAAGTGATAAATTCTCGGTAGTTAATATCTTTAATAAACATTTGGAATATTTAACAACAAACATACACTTGAAGATCAAAATAACTTTTATATGACCTTAGGTTTTTCTTGGCAATAAATAACATACTTGATTAATTGCTTTTTTCTGTTTCCTAAGCATTTACTGAGCACCTGGTGTGAGCCAGGTACTATGCTGGATGCCTTTGGAAAAATTATGATATGATTAAGATGTAGCTACTGTCTTTGAGGAGCTCTCAGTTTAGTAGAAAATCTTAAAGGTTTTAAGAAACCAGCATGAAATTGCCTGGTTTAGCCAAAAAAAGTCAGGCAAGGCCAGCTGCCAAGAGATTTCAACAGTCATCAGCCGCTCAGGGAAGGTCCCCAAGAAAACATCTTTATCTTGAATTCACAGATAATGCCAAATTATTTATAATAGTTTAACCTGTTTTTTCATCACTAAAGTAGATATTTTTAAAATGATCATTTTGTATATGATTTTTTGTGATGTCATGCTAAAAATCAGTCTATTATCCCAAAGATTTTCACTAAGAGTAATAGGAAAAGAAATAAACACTTTAAACTGTATTGCAAATTTAGTGATAGTTGTATGTGCAGTTTAATGGTCTCTCGATTTGAATGTCTGGTTTGTATAAAGCACTTAGTCAAAAATGTGAACTTATAGTAATGGGATGAGACCAAATATTTATAGCTGTCTACTGAAACTTCCCACATCAGTCTTCTTTACCTATCTATTTGTCCATTTATTCACTTACTGATCAATCAAGTTTTTGTCATTAGTATGGAATGGAACCTTCTAGCTAGTAAAACATCCAGATTTACAAGCAGCTACCACACAAAGCATTTGAAACTATATAATGCCCTAAAATATAATTATTAGTAATTATCATAAAACTAGCTCATTAAGTAATTAAGAAAACATCAAAATTTTAGAAATGTTCATAGTAATCACTATAAACAAGAATTATAATTATAATCACTATAAACAAGTATGGCTATAAGTTAGCACTGATGAGATAAGAGTGTGCCAGCTAATATGTGTCTGCTAATATTTGCTAAGACATCCATGTTTATAAAGATGGCTGGTTTATAAAAGTTAAAATATACTGCTCAGTCTCCCTATTAAAAGTAATAATAGTTAAAGAAACAATTGAAAGGAGTTTCAAGAAAAAGTCTATCAGAAGAACGAAGGAATAATTCATCATTCTTTGTCCAGGTCAATCTGCATATATACTTTGTTAGAATATAATAATTTGTCTTCTTGGGTAATTCTTGAGAAGATTCTAAAATTTAAATACATTTCACCTGTAATTGTGGTATTTATGCAATTATTTGCTATAATTTTTAGAATACCGAATGAAATTTGTTTTAAAAAATTATTCAGGCAGTAACATTACTAGCAATTTCTTATTCAGCTACAATAGCAGGCATTAAATATTTGGTATATGTTTGTGTGTATCTTTGACTTGTAGTAGCCTAAAGGAATTTTTGAATGGGCACAACATCAAAATAATTGTTATTTATAGTAGCAACCCAAGTGTATAGTGTCAGGTATTTGCCAAATACTATACTGAGTATTTCATAGCTATCATTTAAGCCTTAAAACAACACTATAATGTAAGCATTATTTCCATTATTAATAGAAGAAACTGTTTTCAAGAAGTTGCTAATCTAGCCCCATTTATCTATAAGTGTCTGAGAAGAATTTGAACCCAGGTCTTTATAATACAATAGTAGTTCCCAGTTTTCAGTAAATAACCTACTGCTTTCAGGAATTTTGCTTCAACCACATACCATGAGAAGTCTCATAATGTAACAGTGTACATAATTAAATCAAGCCTCATTTTTCTCTCCTTAAAATGTATCTATCTGAACACAGGACTTTACTCTTATAATTGAAAAATTGATGTCACTTAACTAAATGTTTATGACTAATTAGATAAGAAATGTTTGTCCATGTAACACCTAGGATCCTTTCACAAGCCACCAAGTTGGAACACTGAGTAATAAAATTGTTCCACAGCAATACTGCCTCGCTGGCTGTCACGACACGGAATCAGTAATACCACAGATCTCTCCATCCGAGGTAGTGACAACAGGTTCTGTCCATGTGATTCGGATCAAGTAGGTGCGGTCATCCTTTATGCCTCTCTTTCTCTTCCATCTTGTGTTGGATCAATCAGCATATTCTACAAAATATGCCTTCTAACCACTTTTGTTCACATCCATTGCTGTGACCCTAGTTCTAACATAACCTGTTTAGATTATTTAAAATGTCTCCTAAGTGGATTCATTTATTTTTTCCTTCTTCCTTCCCTCCTTTCTTCCATTCTTCTTTCCTTGTTTACAATAACAAGCTCCTCATAACTGTATTATGTCTATCATCATTGATTTTATTGTATAAATTTATGGTGTTTATTTTTTGGACCATAAGATACACTTAGGTTTTAGAGGAGAAAAATTTAAAAAATTGAAGCAAAAGTGTGATAAAAATATTTAATAACATAAATAACATAATATTTCACCACTGTAAATGTAAACAGAACTCAACAGCAGCATTAACAACCATTATTCCTCCCAAATTCAGGGAGTGTGTCTTATAGTCTGAAAAACAAGGTATATTTTTCTGAAATATTTTATGCCTGGCAGGATTTTCTACTTACTTCAAATATTTCATTCACTTTCCCTGTTTTCTTTAAAAGGGGTCAGGCATTTTTTTTATTTGGCCATTGAAAAGATGAAAGAAATAACCTCTCATATGACCAGAGAGGTTTATTTAAAAATAAAAAGAACTCAAGCAAAAATTGCCACTAATTGTGTGTTCTTAAAGACTGACTCACAATTTGATAACTTACTAAGGCAATAGCTTTCACACTTGGCATTTCTTCCCTCACTTAAAATCTCATATATGAAGTGTTCACCTTCAGAATCTTACCTAGAATGCATGTGTGCTTTTGAATCCAAAGAATACACTAAAACAGTGAGGAGAAAAACGATGCATTAGTGTTGCCCAAGGCAGAGCCCAGGCCTGCTTATATTCCTTGTCCTTTGGAAATAAAGGCCAATGAGTTCCTAATCTATACATTTTGTTAAGATCCATTTTTAAAAGGGTGTCATGTGTAACCTAAGATATAAGCATGAAAGTTGATATGAGTGAGGCTTTGTGACAGAACCACAGATGTTCAGTACATGATATATTTATTTTTTACCCCAGTGGCCCTTATAAAAAAGGGCTAGAAGATCAACTTATAACAAGTCAACTAACGACATGACATAGAGAGGCCCCTGGTTCAGTGGCTGTTATTACAGCTGTGTCCCATTACCTATTAGATACCTAGAACATGCTTGCATTCCAAATGGCATTTATCTTTTGAATTTCAGACATTCTTGCCATAAATAAGGATTTTATGCTTTTCAAAAATGTTTCACAGTGTAGTCTAGGGAATACTGAAAGGTTGCTTTTACTTAATGAAATTCCCCTTGTGAGGATTCCTGGAGATAAGATGAGCATTTTCTAAGCATTTAGCTCTACAGACCTGTGTCATTCTCTACTCTGTCCATTCCCTGACATTTCTTTAACCTGAAGATGTGATAATAACTTGAGCTTCACAAAACCAGCAGCATGGGGACCGTATGAGAGTTGGCCCTTGACCATGGTTTAATCATTCTCTCTTTGTTACTTCTTCCAGTGGGGTGTATCTGAATCCATCACCAAATAATTGCTTATGCTAGTTCTGTGGAAAACGCAAAATTTTCACTTGTATGTTGTTCCCATAGTTAATATTATGTTGTAAATATGTTTTAAGTGGAAGTATGAAAAAGTGATGGCCACTCCCTCCTTTCCCAAGGTCCTGATCATAACAGGAAGGAGCTAAAGATTCATGTATTTAAAGCGTAACTTATAAGCTTAAGAACAACTATGTAAGATGACTCCACTCTAGACATAATTATCACAGTTATTCCTTTAAAAAAGTAAGTGCAATGGTCCATCTCATCTTTTTGAAGTGGAATGAGCTGCTGTTAATGTTCATTTCTTTTTGAGGTATACAAGTATCAAATCTTGAAGAATGCACCATCTGAAGAAAGCAATTTATTATGTATGCACTTCATTCAGGGAGAAAATCAATTATCTTCTTTTTGTTCTTCAATTAATTGTTGGAATGGTGAAATATTAGCCTGGATAGTTATTGCTAGAATAACAACCGCTGCTTAGGAGTGAGCTTTGTTCCACCTCGATGTAAAAAAAAAAAAAAAAGCAGCTGCCTTTCTATTGCAGTTGGTGCCAGGAAGCTGTTTTAATTGTCTATATTTTTTTATAAGGCTTCTCATCCTGGCTGTAGTCACCTGCACACAGCTTACAGATTTTTAAGTCACAAAGGTTACAACCAGAACCCTTCACAAAAGCACTGTAATGAGCAATGCAGAAAGTGGAGTGGAAAGACATTTCCCTTAGAAATTGGGTGAAGAGTGCACGTGTGCGCGCGCGCGTGTGGAGTGATGGGCAGTGGGGCAAAGGGGAAAGTACTTAACATATGTGATGGAGTGTTTGTGAAAAACACCAGACTGACAGGTGACAGGACATACACGAGGTGGGAGAAGTGACAGGGGAGGCTCAAGACAGCAGCCTTCACCCTGCAAAGAAAAATTACCAACACAATAAGAACCAAAACTATGCCTGATGAATTAAGTTTACATTTATTCACAGTTTAAAAAAATGTCATTGTTGAGCAGGGTTATATTAAGTCAAAAACTAAGATTTTAGTCTGGTGCCCATTTCAATCTTCATTTTCCTGCCAGAGTTGTATGTGCTAAGGAGGATTTTTACAGGTTCAAATTGTGAGGAGGTATGTAAGTTGGTTGGCTGTGCAACAAATAAAACAACACTATCAAATGATCTATCTATTTATCTATGTGTCTGTCTGTCTGTCTATGTATCTGTCTATCTATAGGCATATTGGCTCTCTGAGTTTTCTTGGGAGGGGATCATATTAGTCTCTATACTATATTAGGGTTATCCAGAGAACAAACCAATGAGGTTTGTGTGTGTGCAAAGAGAGAGAGAGAGAGACAGAGACAGAGACAGAGACAGAGACAGAGACAGAGACAGAGAGATTTAGTTTTATTTTAAGATGGTGGTTCCTGTGAATTTTGTTTTCAGCAAATCCAAAATCTTCAAGGCAGTCTGGCAGTCTGGCAGTGTGGGGACCAGGGAAGAGTGGATATCACAGCTTGGTCTAAAGGCAATCTGGAGACTTCAGTTTTTTTTTCTCTTAAGAAGTTCAACTGATTTGTTGAGACCCAGGCAAATTGTAGAGTGCAATCCTATTTAAGTCTACTGATTTAAATGTTGATCTTCTCTGAAAAATACCTTCCCAGTGACACCTAGACTGGTATTTGATCAAATATCTGGGTATCTTGGCTTAGCCAAATTGACCCACAAAATTAGCCATTGTAGTCCCCATGACAATGAGGTGTGTGTGTGTGATTGCTCGCTCTCTCTCTGGAAGGACTCTATAAACCATATGTGTAAGGAAAATGCCGGGATAAAGTATAACAGAAAATAATAATCTTTGATCTTCTGTCAGTGACCACATGGAAATATTCTTTCAATCTTGATTCTTCTGTGGAGGATACTTTTTTTAGGTTTTCCTCAGAATCCAGCACTTAGTACATCAAATAATGGCCCCTCCCCTAATTTTATCTCAAATAGACTAAGTTTCAAAACCTTCCTTGGATGACCACTTATTGACAACCATGCTATTTGTGGAATGCTCACATTATAGAATAAAACATTATTTTGAGAAACATTATAGTCTTATTGGTAAACATTTGATGTCAGTATAATACCTTGGGAGATCACTTGTTGTGTGTGCCCGTTTTGGAAAGACTTCCTGACACTCAGGAAGAGTGTCAGGCTTGCCAAGACAACCTTCACCACACTCCTTCCCCTTATCCACCTTGGAGGGAGTCTCTATGTCTGTAACAGTATTGGGACTGCCACTCCACCTCTCGGAACTGGTTTATCATCTTTATATGGTCCTGTTGGTGATAACCCATTGCTCAGTAATTTTAAACTCACACTAATCTAAACAAAATCAGCTTTTCAGCACACTATTGTGAACCCACTTCAAGCCAATTCTACAAAGTCTCAGAAATTAAGCGAGGCAATTCCTTAATAGATGGGTGTTTAAAATACTCTACAACTGAATCTGGTCATCAAGTACTAGGAAGATCTTGGAAAGAAGTTCTTCCTAATTGCAAGGTTGCAGAGAGGCAGAAAATCTACAGCAGCCTCACGTTTGATGTCTACTCAGTTTGAGCTCAGATGAGATGCCTGGCTTGGAGCCAGGCTTACTGAGCTGCACAAACAGTGATGGGTAAGCCTCTACTAAAAATCAGACTCATTAGATTAATATCATCTTGGCCTCAAAAGGCAACACATTTTTTCTAGATTTTAAGAAAATTGAAAAGATTGTCATTATTTTTACATCAATTTATATTTGATTTACCCCCAAATTTGTTGTGGAATAATGCTGAGTGAAACAATATACAGGCCATATCCCCAAATATGTATTACCTAGTGTTGAGTCATAGTTTCCTTCTACATTTTGATTGTTCTTTGCCTCTAATAAAAGATTTTTTTCATAAAAAATGTCAGCCTCCCTGAAGGATATGTTTTATTGATTTTAGAGAGAAAGGAAGGGAAGTAGAGAAAAAGAGCAAAAGAGAGAGAAAGAGGGAGAGAGAGAGAAACATGGATGGGTTACCTAGGTATGTGCCTTCACGAGGGGTAGAACCCTCAGCATTTGGTATATAGGACAACACTTCAACCAAATGTACCACCTGGCCAGGGCCTAAAATTTATTTAATGAAGTAACTATACTATTATAACAATTAAACATTTTGTCTGTCTAATTTAATTTTTAAGATATTTCTTGAATACTATTATGTGACCAACTGTGTGTTATTTATTGTATTGTGGAGGATATGATGGTGATTAACACATGCTTATTGCCCTCAAGGATTTATAATTGTTTTAATATGTAATCAAATAAATATAGTTTGTGCAACATAAATGCATCAGAATATAGAAAAAGTAATGATTATTTGTAGTTTTAGAACTGAAAAAGATGTTACTGAATGTGTTGGGTCATAGATAGACAATAACAAGTAAACACAGATTTAATATGCACAAAAAAAACCAGAGGCATTAAAGACTGCGCAATAAAGCAAAGAGGCTGGAGAGGTAATTGGCTGTTTAGGCAGGCCCTTTCCCCTGAAGTAAGGGGGAGGGATGGGGGCTGAGTAGGGAGGGGTGGGCTGGAAAGGCCTGCACTATTCAAGGGAGATTCAGTTTGACTTAAGTGGACATATCCTCACTCACATATATTTCCAAAAATTTAGTCAAGGATACACAATTTCACTAAAGGGTCTATAAGCAGAAGAGCAGATACAGCATCTCTTCACTCAGGTTTCACCCAGTCTTCTGGAATTTTTATATGTTGACAGCCTCATGTAACTATCTGTGCAGCAAGGATCCTGCCAGCCTTGAAAACGAGACAAACAAAACAACAGAATTTGTGCTCTTTATTTTAGAGAACAACTAGGAAACTACTTACAAATATTGAATCTTTTTATTTTCTGAACCAACTCATGACAATATATTAGACAGAGGGACAATGGGGGCCAAAGCAGAGTCAGTATCACAAACTCTTCCAAAAATATCTCTGCCTCCTACCTCTTGTTGACATAAAATATCCATCTTCCTGCAGAGCCTCCTGTGCAACTCTGTGCCTTGTCAAGCATGCATGGGACAGTTTTCTTCGCTGTATATGGAGCGTGCTCATATAGGGTATAGATGGTTTGGGTGGGCAGAAAGTCATGTAAATGTTTTGGGTAGAAGAGCGACTTCATGGACATATGAAATAAATGAAGTTGCAAGCCAGACCAGTTAACAAACTAACAATAATCCAAAATGAGAGATAATGAAGTCTAATCTAAAGCTGAGGAAAGGAGGTAAATGACCTTTGGGAGAATAAAACCCAAAGGTAAAAATTGACCAGATTTGAAGTAAAGAACAAAGAGGATTTGCAGCACATTGGGACATGGATATAATTTAAACAAGTGTGGAATGAAGAGTGATGAAACCACTGCCTAAGATCAGAAAAGAGGACAATTCTGTGGTATAGATAATGTGGAGATTTTAAATTCATGAGAATGAAGCAACATACAGGTTCTTCTAAATGGTCAGACTGAGTAAGCAGTTGACAATTCAAGTATGTTTCTTAGGGAAAAAGTTAAAGATGAATTGTATATTTGGGAGTCATAAGATTTGAAAAGGAAGAGTGGATGTAAAGCATAGAATTAAAGAATATAAGGCCAATGATATGACCCAAGGAAGAGGAAAGGATGGCAGCTGAGCACAGGAGAGGAAGCCAGATTGGACCTGAAGCTCATTCTTTGGGACATAATTGTACTCAAATGTCACTTATGAAATCTTATTCTCTTTTGTCCCTTCTTTTAGTCTTTTGCAGACATATAAGCTTTATGAAGGAAGAAAAATTTTTACCACTTTTGTTCATTAATATATTGTTGATATATTTCCTTGGTGCTTAAAATGTAGTGGGTGTTAAATAAGTGTCTATCAAATGCATATATAGTCAATTACCACCCATTGATTCCCCCAGCACAAACTTTCTCCTGTTTCTTATGAGATCCTTTCTATCTTCACTGATATTTCTAACTTGACTCTCTCATTGACTCTCCTCTAGACTATTACAGTAACCACAAGTCTGGAGTTGCTCCTCCACCTCATTTGTTTTATAAAGCACCTTAAATCCAAGTGCCTTACCATGGCTTACAGAGCTCTCCGTGACTCATTGCATGCACACTTGTCATCTAATACCTTCTTCTCTGTGCTCTGTGAATATATTTCCTTATACTCATAAACTCTACACAGCTTCCTGTCAACTAAACCATTTTAGCTATTTCTACTTGCAGGGAAGTCTATTTCCCTTCTCTGCATGTTCATTTCTCACCTCTCAAACATTAGTTCATGAGTCACTTTTCTGAAGTTCCCCATTTCCCAGCTGAAATAAGCAAACTACCTTTGAGACAACCATGGGAATCTGTGTAGAGCTCTGTCACTGCCCCTTTCGGGTGAAGTGACTCTTGAAATGATTATCCATCCATGTCTTTTTGCAGTGAAACAATGACAAGATTAATTTTATTGAATACAGTTTTGATCATGTCACTTACCTGCTCAAAAGCTTTAATGGCTTTCCATAATACACAGTAAAAAAGTCAGACATTTTAGCCTGGAAAGTAAAACCCTTCACAAGTAGACATCCCACAAATCTCCCACCAAAATCTCCTTTACACTTTGTTACAAAAATGCATTTTAACTCTTTGGTGTCCTCCAGGAATTTTGCAAACTTAGTGACCTTCACCTAAAATGCACTTACTCAATATACATGCGTCCACATGTCTTTTATTCTGCAAGGCACAAATTAAATGCCAGCACCTTCATTATTTTTTTTCTAATTCTTCTCAGCTACATGTAACTGTGATTCATCTGAACTCCCAAGTCACTACATTGTCAGTTACTGGTATCTCTTATGGTGCCTTTCCAATTTACATTAAAATGATATTTTAGATTCTTTTAATCTTCCCTACTGTACTCTAAATTCTTTGAGGGCATGATCCATGTATGGCTCACACTTGATTTTTTCATAGTGGCTAGCTTGGTCATTATCCAAATAAGCACTTTTGGATATTTCTGAAGTAAGAAAAGTACAAGAGGGGAAGTATAAACAAAAAATCTAAATACTAGGGAATTCACATAATTAGATCAGCATACAAAAGCTGTTGCACTTGGTAGCTTTGGAGGGATGGTATATTTGAGACAATGTAGAGTGACGTTTGGGGCAGAAGCTCGATTTTAAGTGTTGAAACAGAAACTTTGTGGCAGGTACTGTGCTAATTGTATTCTATATAATTATCTAATGCAATTTTCACCAAGAAAAAAGCCTATGAGTTAGAAACTATTATTGTCTCAGTTTTTCAATGCAGAGAACTGAGGCAGGGATACGAAATAACATGCCCAATTCACACGGATGTTGCTGAATAATGATTTGAACCCGTATAGTCTGACAGTAGTGTCTGTATTCTTAACGAACACTTTCTCCTCTACTGAAACATGCCACGAAAGGGAAGAAAGATATAGATTAGCAATTCACTGACAAGGCCTTTGAGAACTAAAGGAATGGTAAGAAGGAATAGAATCATTGACAGGTATTAGCAATAGAAGGAAATAAGAAAACCTGTTTTTCTCAATGGAAGGAGAGAAGGAAAAAAAGTGGGTGAATTGATAATTACAATTTGCCTAAAACAGTTTGTAAAGTGAATTGGATAGAATTATGAAGTTATTGTGTCATAGAGTGAAAAATGAGATTTTTTTTCTTAAACTGGTAATATGTGATTTTCCTCCTCATCTTATTTGTGCACCTAGACAAAACTTCTGCAGTTCACTACTGGGTATGAAGTAAGAAAATAACAGCACTATCAAGGAATTAAGGAAGTCAATCTGGAAATTTTATTACATGTGTTCTCAGACTGTATGAGGATTTATATTTCAAGCTAGTTGTGTTTCTCTTTGTACAGTTATGGCCCTTTTTTGCAAAATCCCTCATGTTAGTCATTCACATATTTGTTTCAAAAGGTAAGAAGAAGGATGGGCTGGTATCTTAATATTTCCTGCCAAGGAGATGCAAGGAGTTACCTAAGTACTGAGAGTGGGCCAGGATTTTCTCTAGTTCAGAAACCTGTAGCTATGCAGTATGACACATTCAGGATGTTTAGAGGAAATCAGTTCCCAAGTAAAGTTCATTCTAGTTGATGTACCTTTACTTGGTTTATTGTACGAAGCCCTGTGATATTAAAGGGGAAAAAAAGACAAGACTGAGGTTGATAACTAGCAAAATGTTAAGAAAGGAAATAATTCCTTTTATGCAAATTTTTCATATCCTGGTCAACCTGGATTGTATATTTTGAAGAAAAACATACTTCTAATAATTCAACACTTAAGTACTATTAGAGCTACAGCTGAAGTGGGCTTTAAAATCAAGTCCATTGTTTCTGTGGGCCAGTTCTCCAGGAATCACTTTCAGTATAGGCAGTTATCTAAAAACTTTGTGTAGTTACAAAAATTTGAAAACCTCATGGCACGAACAAGTAAAGAAGAAAATGCTGTAAGGTTTTTTAAAATAATAATCCATCTGACTCAAATCAAATTAAGACCAACATTTTCCCACCTTGGAACCAAAGACTGATCCATCTAAAGCTTTCAGAATCAGTCAGCCCCAGTGGAATCTGCAGATAAGAAGACAAAGGACATCAAGATAAAACTCCAGACAACCTACTGTTTACTCGTGACCTAGAACTTGAAGAGGCCTCAGAGACAAATTTGAGCTTGAAAGGCTCTGTAATTGCTAGTTTCTGACAGTCCCTCTGTCACTCAAGGTTAGACTCAGTCTTGTGTATTTCAAGATTAAAAAAAAAAAAACAAGCATATGGCAGCTTTTATTCATATCTAGCACAGACTTTTTACCTCCTCTGATTGCAAAAAAAAAAAAAAAAAGCTGATTCACTGGCATATGTGCCCCTTCAAGGAATGCTCTAACCACTTTGTGAAACTTGGCAGTCTCTAGATGTTGGTTTTGACTGCCAATCTGCAGAAGAGAAGGGAAATCACATTGAGAAAATTAACAAGTGTGCACAGTTCCAAATTCTGTTCTACAAATGTGTTTTAAATCAAATGAATCATCCTTTGGCACAAGCCCTTCACTTTATAGCCATTCATTTGAAAGGCTTAGTTTCTATCTCCTGAAAACTGTGGTTAGCATTATTTTTGATGAATGAGACAGTTACCTTAAACCATAAATAAAACAAATAGAATAACTTAACATTTGACTCTCAGAAGAAGTTGTGTTATCTCCCTTTGCACTGGCAATATATTTTGAAGTGAAGTATTCAGAAAATCTGTTTAAACCACAAAAATAACCAAAGATGTGCCTGCCTGGAACTGTTGCATGAAAAAGGTAATTTGATCAAACAAATGCATTTTGATTAAGAAAATATGTGATCCTTCCAAATATATTATCACCTTGGTATTCTTGTTTTTTCACTCCATAAAAATGGCTGTTATTCTTATTCTTGTAACTTTCTCATTTGATTAAAAGTTTCTGGACTAAATAGAATTCATGATGTAGAATATTTGTATTTAGTCTTGAAATTAAATTTTTTAGTTAATTTCAAGTCTGTGCAAGGTAACAAGCAAAATAGAGACAGACTCACATATAGAGAGCAAGCTCACAGCCATGGGGAAGTTTGGTGGGTGGGGAGGTGTTGAGCAAAAAAGGAAAAACAGAAAGAATTCATGTACGTATCAACAGTGTGGTAATTTCAGGGGGAGGGGGGTAAGTGAAGTGGATAAGAGTATGGGGGAATAAATAGTTATGGAAAAATAAAAAATTTAAAAAGACAAATATAGATAATATGCAAACATTAACCTTCTGAGAGATAAATTGGTCTATTTTTAATTTAATATTTAATTTAAGAAAAAATTTGCTCATTCATAATTTATTCAAGACCATTTTTAAGCTGACCATGGTAAGCAAAATAAAACAATACTTCCCCTCATTTTATGTAAGTTGGCTGGAGACAAGCCTGCATATTTCTGCATCTCTTTCTAACATGAGTCTTAATCTCACAAAACAAAACTTTGTCATTAATAATTGTGAAATACCCATGTTATTTTAGAGTCTTTTCATAGCAGCAAGTGGGGACTGAGGAATTAAGAAACAGAAAGGATTTATGTGTAAATGCACTGTCTCAATTCCTATGTCAGGTGTTCTTTTTGTGAAGTTCGCTAGACAGTGGCATACCAGGCTATCTCCCTGCTGTGAATGAGCCTCTCTCACAGGGGCCTTGCTTATCTCTCTCTTTCTCTGATTTCTACTGAACTCTCATTTTTACCCACCAAGTGAATTGACAGGAAGTATTTATTCAGAGATATGTTTTGCCTCACTTTCAATCCTAGTTATACTCCCATCTGTGGGATTCTATAACATGTTACTGCAACATACAACTAAATTGCATTCTATAAGGCTTTAAGAAGTATAAAATGGGGAGGGTGTCATTATATGGTTTTATTCATCCTTGGTATAAGCATTTAACTCTAATAGTTATATAGAGTCACTTCAACTAATTATTATGACACAGGTATCATTCATAGTACTAAATATTATAAAGCATTTATTTAGACAGCAAAAGAATGTATTAAAATGAGTCTCCAAAGTAAAAGCTAATTATTATAATATATACACTCCATACACATACTTACAGAGATATACATTCATAGGAAAATATTTAGTAAAACATTTTTCAGTTGCTTGAGAAGTGACAACTAAGATCACACAACAGGACAAAGATGTACCAAATAGCCACATTCGAAAGAGGACTGCAAACAGTTAAGGCCAGATATTCAATACATCATGATGGTTTCTGAATGGCTCCCTGCTGTGTGGAGAATTGCATTGTGCCCTGAAAAAGGAACCAGAGCCTGCAGAGAGCCCATGCAGAGTCCAAAGGCTGATGTCAGCCCAGAACACAGTGGAACTCAACCAAACAGTGCAATTGTGAGCACATACATATCCACTTTTTCATTTTTCTACTACTGTCCTACAGTGTCTCAATGTCAGAAAAAAAGAAATGAAGGAAAAAGTGCTGAATTTTTTCTCTCTCTCACCCAGGAAATTGCTGTTTAATACTGGACTACACTGGGCATTAATAACGGAAAGTGGACAGAAAGCTATGAGGTATTCCAGTAATGTCATCAAAGAACAAGGAAGTAATTCCCCGGCTGGTGTAGTTCAGTGGATTGAGCACAGGCCTGTGAAGCAAAGGGTCGCTGGTTCGATTCCCAGTCAGGGCACAGGCCTGGGTTGCAGGCCAGTTCCCACCAGGGGACTCATGAGAGGCAACCATACACTGATATTTCTCTCCTTCTCTCCTTTCCTTCCCCTCTAAAGATAAATAAATAAAATCTTTAAAATTTTTTTTTAAAAAGAACAAGCAAGCAAAATGCAACAGATCAGAGGAGCTCTGCTCTCTGCTTTACACTTAAACAACATTCACAGCTCTGGTCTGCATTGGAATGTCTGCTTCTTGTTTGGGGCCCTTTGACGTGACACAATTTGGTGTATCCCTGGGAATCTCTACGAATGGCCAAGGAGTAAAACACCTCTGCTTCTTTAACCTGAGAATGCTGGTTTTAAGCATATAACAAGATAAAAAAATAACCATTTGTTTCAGACAGATCACCCTTGCTAAGAGTAAACAGAAAAACAAAGCCTTATTGAACAAGGGCAGAGCCATTAAACATCTATACAACTCCAAGTACTCTCTCTTCGTCCCACTAAAGTAACTGGAGTCTCATTACTCAAATATTTTATATTATATGTACTACAACTTATGACTCTCAAGAGAGAGCCATCTCAAATTGATGAGGCTAAAGCAGGGATATATGTGTGTGCACATTAGCTCTGTATAAATGCACATGCATTTGTGTCTTTCTGTTTTCCCTAACCTCAGGTCCAATGGATACCAACACTTCCTAATGGCACTGTTGGCTACTAAATGGGGTTAAGTATCTTGAAAATCATAATATAGCTCAAGATAATCTCAGCTCCCAGCAATCTCCCAAAGTGTCTTCAGAGACCCAATGTGTCTTAGTTTTTATTCTTCCATAGGTGAAGATTGAGATGAGAATTTAAGTACAGGTCGTTTATTGGGAAGGCAATGCTGGGAAAGGGGTAAGAGAGTATGAAGACAGCCAATAAAAGGTGAGATATTGGTCAAGTGAACCTGCAGAAAACTGGAATTTAGTATTGCTTCTGACCAGTGAGAGCCAGTGTAGAACATTTTCTTCTGCTATACCACCCAAGAGAAGAGAAAGCTTAGGTATTTATGCATTGACTCTCTACCAGTCCTTGACTAAGGGCTGTTTTAAGTATGAGAGCTATCTGAAGGGGTATTAATTCTTAGATTTTTCAGCCTGAAGTCCTCGGGCAGAGCTGACTTTGGTGGCCATAGAAAGCCCTCAGTTAAATGCAGCAAGATGCTGGCAGCTTCAAGTAGAAAAGTTGCCCCACAATTGTAAGTGCCAAAAGGATAGTGTTGGGCCAGCAACAGAACATGCCTATTATATATTCTGAATGGGTTGGAGTATTTGAAATCACATAGTGTTTAGCTGAGATGATTGGTTCCGTATGTACTTAGGGGAACATAGGCTACTAGTAATTTGCAAAAAAATCCAACTCTAATAATGAAAATGTTGCCAATTACCATAAAACCTAGCTCCTCATCTGCCTTTTGCACTGTTTTAACCATTGTACCTTCCGCAGTGCATGGCAGGTAACATAAATATTTTATGATATTTACTTTAATAATTACTTTAATAATTATTATTAAGGAATTAAAAATCTCTGAAAAGCAGTGTCTAAAGAGATATTAATGACATTATTAATTTAGAAAGAACCTTAGAACCATAACAAGAAGAGCCATAAGACTAGTTAGAATTGTTTCTTTATAAAATAAAATGCAAAATTATGCTGTCTCAGCTGTCTTTCCAGGGAACTACCTGAAGACTTCTTTAGTCTTATTCCAGTAAGATAATAGGAAAAGATAAAAATATGGATTAAGCCATGGCTGATGTGGCTCAGTGGATTGAGTGCCAGCCTGCCAATCAAAAGATCACTAGTGTGATTTGCAGTCAGGGCACATGCCTGGGTTGTGGGCCAGGTCTCCCACAGAGGGCAGGTGAGAAGGAACCACACAAAGAGGTTTCTCTCCCTCTCTCTACCCCTCCCTTGCCCTCTCCCTAGAAATAAATAGAATCCTAAAAAAAAATAGTATGTGATTAAATGGTAGTCACTAATTTTTTTCATTAAAAAGTTACTATTTTTCTTTTATGTAAAATTAAAATAGAAATTATCCCAGTATTTACATTTAAATAGGTTACTGACATGTGTGAATGGAGGAATTCAAATGAGAGAAACGTGACAATTAATGGAAGCATCACTATTTATTAACTGTTCGGTTGTATTTTTAAATCTGAGTTTCCTTCTTTTATGAAATCACAAAAATAATTCTTATTTTTAAGATTGCTGTTAGAATTAACAAAAAAAGTGTGACTCTAATATATAAAATGATAAATAGTTGAGCAATACATAGGATGTACATATATATATTTATGTATATGTTATACATAAATATATATGATAGTAAATGTATTATATTTTATGAATACATATAAATATGCTGTCCTGTTTGGGATTTTTTAAATTAATACATTCACATTTAAATTTTTATTATTTTTCTCTTTAACTATGGTTATATAATATTTGTGGAGCTGAATTTTAATAATCCATAAGGTTTAAAGAATTTATGTTCAAATGTCACAAAATATTTGTGCCCATAAATATTTTCTTATAATTTTATATTCGTATTTTAAAGATAAATAATGGACTATAAATAAGTAAAAATAGTCTTCTATAATTCATGCCTTCCACCTATATTTGGATTAAAGATGTGTTGACATAAGATTTGAAATTTTCCAGGAAGGTCAACACTGATTATTCAGATGCCAGTTTTTGCAGGAGTCACTTTTGGGATAGTTTGTCATCAATGTTATTCCTTGTTTCCTTGAATGGACAAGGTAGTTAGCAATTTGTAGTCTATAAGGGCCTTTTAATCTGTCTTCAAAAGTGACTTTGAACATATGTTATTTTGTTAAATTATACATGTTAACTGAATAAATTCTTTGGTTGCATGTTTTATTTCTACAATCACTTGATTGTTTCCTGTAAAACCCTGCTGACTTTTCATGGAATGTTTTGGAAAATTTTTCTCACAATTTTCCTTCTGTGTCTGCATTTCTTGTAGTCAATTCCCTTATTATAAGCTTAAAATGCTGTAGGTTTTGTAACAAGGGCATGGCTTTCTCTTGTTGCTGTTCAATCTTTATCCTTGGGTTGAATTTTTTCTTTTCTGATTTAATTATCCAACATTTCACTAGAAGCTAGTAGCAAATTACTTAAAGTATTTCCCTCTACATTTAAAAATATATTAATAAAGATAACACAAACATTATATTGATTATGTGCACTCATCTTTACATTGGATGTTTTATATTAGACACAAATGTTAATGGATATATATTCCACACACGCTTGCACATTTTATAACTTGTTTAGGATCCAGTGTCTGGCAGTACAAGACTCTTACTTATTTCAGGATCCCCTTTCAGAGGATTAAACCAAGCCATTGCAGCCCAAATTAATTTTACAGTCAGTTATTCCCAAAGGTAACAGAGAATAAAAGTAACATACTTTAGCATCCAGGAAAGCAAGAATTATTTATGCATCGATACAGACCTACTCATGTGAAAACCTGCTGTGGGCCCCCAAGAACGTTACAAGGGTAGGAAGCCCAGTTGTGGTTTGGAGAATAGACTGCCAGACTTCTCAGATCACAGGTTTGCTTCACCTGTAACATTTCCCTCCTTTTTATATTTTATTTTATTTTGTTTATTTATTTTTTTAGCTAGGTGCACTTTGAAGGAAATTTAACTTGGAAAGCGTGTTTCTCTAATTAAATCAGAGACTGAAATGTGGATAATAATGATACTTGGCTTATTGTTTTTCAGTTCCTGAAGGAATATGACAGACCAGGCCAGTCATGAGTGATGTTACCTATATAATAGTGTCACACAGACTGTGTATATATATATATATTTTATATACATGTATATGTACACATCTATATATGTACACATATATGTATAATATGGAATGTGTATGCATTATACATATTTTATATGTACAGTGTATTATATATTATATATGTATATATTATACATATATTATATAATATGACAGTAATATATTATACAATATATTACATTGTATAATATACAAGCAAAACTGAAAATTAGAAAAATAAAAATAAATATGGAACACAAGAAAATAAAACATATGGAATGCAGAAAAATCTTAAAAATTACTCAAAGCCATACAATTAATTTAACTACCTTTTAATAGAGGCAAACCATGTATACTAACCTATGTTTCAGGTTTTTTAGTGTAAGTAACTTTATTGGGCCGTATTTTATATCCTATGGAATTCACCATTTTCAATAATTTTTAGCAACTCCACTGACTATTTAACCATAAGCACAAATCAGTTTTAGAATATTTTATACCCCCAAGTAGTAATAATTATGAAACTATCACTGCATTTGTAATTCAGCTTTTTAACATAAATTCTAATATGAGTCTTTATATGAAGTATACTTTTCATAAATAAAATTCAATACAAAGTGACAAGTTTAGTTCACAGGCTTGGAAATGAGTGTTTAGAAGTTTTCCATACCTTAGGTAAAATGTAGTGTCTCCCTATAAAATTTGTAGCTTATACAGCTCTGTCTGAGAACTATTACTCATGTAGACTACAGACCATTTTCGTCCAGCTCTTAGAAATGTGTACACACAATGAAATGAAAACAAAACTCTTAAAAGAAGCAAGTACTACTATGTTTGTAACCACATATTTTTTTAAGCTTTACTATGCCATCCAGAAATGAAACAACTTAAGCTTATTTTTAATGTGCTAAAATGGTTATGGTGCATGCAAAAATTTATTCACTTCTCAAAATTCTAATGTCAATTAAGTGAAGTTTACACAACTGCAAAAGTATACTCTTATATAGATGCATTTTTCTTAGCTGTGTGGACTTGAGAACTAGAATTTTTTCAAAATTCACAACTGGATAAAATATTTGACATTCATTTAGATAAATTAATTTTATTCCTGAAACTAAAGAGGACAAGCCACAGGCATCACAGCAATTGAACAGCAGGTCACCTGCTTCTGCAATTTCCCTTTTCTTTTCTGCATATATTTTAAAAAATCTCTGTCAGGAACAAAATGGTTTTAGTGCAACTAAATGCTTGCATTTCTTAACTGAGAAATATAGAATGGAGGGAGAGGGGATTTGTTTGGGACAAAACAAGGTTGAGAAGTATATTAGTAAATGCAAGCATGAACAAGGAAAATTTTACAGCCCAAAAAGAAATTTTGCAGGCATGATTGCTTTTAGAAACTCAGTTTCTTCTGGTGTGCATTTTGGCTGTATAAATATGCAAATACACCCATTCCCATCTCATGCATCAGGCAACTGAACTAAAAAAATTAATAAACACAATCTCTTTTTTATTACACAATTTGTTAAATTTTAGTTAAAATTAGATAATGGGTTTGGTAGCCATACTTCGAGGAGACGTAGAATGAATTTAAGGATTCGAGTAATTATCAAATAAATTCAACTTTTTTCTGCTTTACTTAAAAAATTTTAGGTGATATGTTTTGAATTAACTAAAACTATATGTTATTTAAGAATATATCTGTATTACAAATAAGTTCTTAGCATCAAGGTAAGTGAATCAGATAGCTCTGAGCTAATTAAGAAAATCTAATATCCAAATGCTTGATAGACTTTGCAGACTTCCTGTCATGTCATTAGAGTTTGGGGCCTTTACCCCCTAAAGGTAGAGATCAGCCTACACAATTTCTGAGGAGGACTTTCCTTCCCTGCTTCCATTTGACTTCACTGCACTCAAGATAGAATTGTTTGTCATACATAAGTCATATGTGCCAGACATGTACAAATCATGTTCAAAGCAGAATTTCTCAATATTTCTTTCTGCTTCCACAGATAATATCAATAATATTTAGATGCAACATATATTTCTGTGGTGTACATTTATCAAGGGACAATAATACACTATGAAATTCATGATTCATACAACAGAGAAGAGTAAAGTATCAGTGGCTCACTCACACATGTGCTTGTTATAAGGACAACTGTTATTCCTTCAGGAGTAAATCAATTTCTCACCCAGGAAAGTATTTAAATGATAGTGAAGTCATCCTAAAACCACACTTGAATTCATATAAACACATGCATGTGTAAGATGAGTGTGTGCATGTGTATGTATTTGTATGCCTCCAGTTTTAATAATAAATTTATTACTTGTAACACAGACTCAAACTCATCTTACCAAAACAGTATTCATATATGATGCTTTGAAAAACTCTATACTGATACAACTATGATGCCATTTTCTCTATTATATATATATTTTCTTGTAAAAATGAAAGGAACAATGAAAAAAAACAAACAGAACAATATTGTTCACCTGGGACCTCAGCAGCACGAAGTAGGAACAGGTCCAGACAAAAATGATAGCTTATGAGGTAACATTTCACATCTAAACAATTACGTAATCTGAATAAAATCATGGAGTTAATGAGCAGAAATACAGGAGTTCAACAGATAGTAAGCCTATAAGTGTGAAAGTATCTACAAGGTCTTTCTGGAACACATCCAACCATCATTAATATGAGAACAGTTTGCACAACATCCATGTATCCTGGTAGCCAAGGAGAGTGGACTGGAATGCACATGCCTGAATAATGAGGGCTTCACTGTAGTAGTCAGTGAGGGTGGTAGACACCATTAGTGAACACGTGTACTGTGTGGCCATCACATTCAAAATGACTGAGCAAGTAGAGCAGCAAATCTGCATCGGATTTTGCATTAAGGTTGAACGTTCCTCGGTGCAAACTATTCAGATGACTGAGAAGGCTTCAGCTATGGGCAACTGATGATTGGCAGCTTCATCACATGCAGGCATGATTAAGTAAGTTAACTTTAACTACAAAAGCATCTTTGACAAAACATCAAATCACCCAGGTGACTCAGCCACTCCCTACAGCCAGATTTGGTGCCCTGCAACTTCTGGCTTTTCTGAAAACTAAATACAGCAGGGCAGCTGATGGCAATTGGGAGAACTTTGTGAGGTCACAAGGTGTCTACTTTGAAGGGGGCTTAGGCATCATTGTCCTATGTACAGTGTTTCTTGTATCTTGTATCTTCTTCAATAAATGCCTCTAGTTTTCATATTACATGGCTGGATTCCTTGTGGACAGACCGCATGTATATTAAATACCCTGATAGGTTAAAACTGTGTTTTATCAAAGCTGTTCCAGGCTGAATATACGTGTTGGTTAAACCTCAAAGACAGCGCATCCTGGAGGTCTCCAGGTTTCAAGAGACTGAGACAAAAACAAAATTACAGCAAAATTGTGTGTATGCCGGATATTTTCTTAGGTGGTCCATTAGCTCTGTCAAGAAGAGGTCTTATACCTCTTCTTGGTTTTAATAATAAAATGTAGGTTTCGTTATTATTCAGGTCTGGTGAGGCCAACAGATCAGATGATTAGTATGGAAAACATAGTTTGTTACTTAATGTTTCCGAAGGGAAGAATGTCCCACCCTGGAGGGCTACCCAGAGGAGCACCAGGGTCAGTTAGGAGAAAGAAAGAGTGAAGTGAAAGCAGGTGGTTTCATGGGAAGGCAAGGCAAGATAAGGTAAGCAGGCATAGGATTGGCTAGTTTGAATAGTCTGAGTGGACTCTGAGGCCCAGGGACTGGCTCTAATTGTCTGGCACTGCCTTGGGTGACGAGGGCAGAGGAGTAGTGTCTGCTGTAGTGTAAGACCCAGAGAGAGACAGCCAGGGATCGATCTGTTTGCAAACGAAAAGCACACTCCTCAGCAAGTCACTGTTATTTTGAAGAATTTGGTAGCCCTGGGGGAGGCAGTCTGTCCCCAGTCAGCAGAGCTCCAGATTCCAGAGCATCAATAATACAGAAAATAAGAAAAGATCATTAATACAGTGACATACTAAGCTCTGAGTGAAAA
Source organism: Sturnira hondurensis (assembly GCF_014824575.4). NCBI lineage: Eukaryota > Metazoa > Chordata > Mammalia > Chiroptera > Phyllostomidae > Sturnira > Sturnira hondurensis. The sequence continues at coordinate 12,232,344 of NW_028083059.1, read as the reverse complement.
AATTGTCTCCTTCCCATCTATAGTTATCGTTTGCCAATAGAAAGTTACTTTTTAGGCAGGTATATATTTTGTTTAGTTTCTAAATATAACATATAAAATTTTCTTCTTCTTTCTGCCCTGCTTGAGCACATGACCGAACACAATCTTAAAGCGAAACCTTTCAGACTGGTTTCTTATCAATATCTGTGAGTGGAAGCTGGGTTGATATCAGCCCTCTTCAGTGATAAAAGTGTATTTAAAGTGTAATCTCTCTACTTCTGCAGCTAATTAGATGGCAGAACCTCCACAGAGAACGTCACCAGGATTTAAGAATTAATTCTACCCAGCCTGTGCTGGCAAGTGGTAGCTCTACCACTGACTGACTGGGAACAGACCGTTATCTCAGCAGCCCTGTAAAACCAACCGACAAAGTGCTCCCTTATTACCTCCAGTTCCCATCTGGCACCATGACCATGCTGTACCCCTGAAACCAATACAAAAGAATATTGAAAATATACTGTAGTCGAAAAAGAAAAAGTTAAAACCAACCAACCCAAACTGACAACACGGTACGCCCAGTTCTACTCTGAAACATGCCCTGCGTGCATCTGGGCTTGACCTGTGTCGTCTTTTCCTACCACGTTTCCATCAGCTGCAGTGATGAGCTACCTCCTCAGGTTCTGGAAACAGCTATATGTAAAGTAATATTGCCAATGTGAAAAATTGTGGAAAATATTATCTGAAGTTGCCCATAATTTTGTATTCAATTGTTTAATTTTTGGTGATCGACCCTGGTTTCAACTGTTACATTCTATTGTCTTTAGTTTTATGGAAACTACTGAATTAAGACAATAGGCTGATCATATTGGTTGTGAATGGGGGAGAGTAAAATCCCAACAGAGCAAATTTTTTTACAACTAGGGAACTCACCCAAGGAGAACTCCAAAACACTGCTTAGACACACTGCTACTCACACATCCAGATTGTATCGGTTATTTAGGGAATTTTCTGCTATTTAGACACTTTATGAGGTGAAGAATTTCTCAAACAACTTTGGCTCTCTGGGAGGGAAGATTCAATTTTTGCCGTGTGTATTGTTTATATTATCTTTGGATTGCATTTTCTAAATTTAGTCTCAGGCAAATACTTAGAAGTGTGAAATATATACTTTTAGAAATAAAGACCTGAATGTTTTAAAATAAGGCATGCATAACTGACTATTTGTCTAAGAATTTTGAGAGTACTTTATGTTTCATCTGTAAATAATAAAGAGAAAATGCCTTGTACAAGGGTGAGGAAAAGTAGGTTTACAGTTTTGAATATGCAAAACACAGAGCTTATTCCTGTATTATTTATTAAGTGTTGTGTTCATTTCCATGTGAATAACTATAAACTTACTTTTGTCTCATTCTGTATGTGTTTGAAGTTGAGTGCCTTATATTAAGAGTAAAAGAAAACCAGACCCTCTGACAGTGTCGTATCATCTGTGTAAAGAAAGAACCCACTCAAATACTTAGATGGTTAACCAGCTGTCACCCTCACTGCCTGTGAGAGTGAGGACATGTTGAGAGCATGGTCCTACAAAGGAACAAGCGAGAGAAAAATATTGTAGAATGACTCAGCAAATCCAAGGAACCTTATTTTTTTTTCTAAAATATACCAGTGCTGTGGCTGTATATAACCTCTCTAGGATTCTTAATAGTTTATGATAGGTTTGCTATTATAATGCACTTTTCAATGACAAGTAGGGAGGTGGAGGGTTTTTTTTAAGAAAAAAACCTTTATTTTTTTCTAATTTTATTCCTCCCTACCTACATTATTTCTTACTTTAGAAATTAATCAACTCCTGGTGGACCAGAGTCTAAAGAATAGTTATTTGTCAATACTGACCTCTTTTACCTGAAGCATTATATTTAGAAACCTATGATAATTATCCCCCTAGAGTTTTAAAGTTGTATCACATACGTGAACTAAGAAAATATATATCAGTCTCTACCCCTGATTCCCAACCCAGAATTCCTGAGGTCCTTGTCATTTCCTACGTGATAAAAACACTAGGTGCCTCTTTTGTTCTAATAACAGTTTTTTGAGCCTGGTTCCCGACACAGAGCTCCAAAAGCCCTTCTAATTTCCTGGGTGCGAGAAACGGCTTTTTAAAAATGAGGATATTCTGGGTGGGTTCTCGGATGGCTCCGGACTGATGGCTGGTCATCGGAAAGACCAAGCTATGGTCAGAAACTTGGAGTTTTCAGCAACCACTTCTCATGCTCTTGAGAAAAGACGGGGCATGTGTGCTGAAGCCTCACAGGAATCTGACAGCTGCAGGTTCCATGAGGGTCTGAGCCCTGGGACACACCCACCCACCCAGGGGTGGCAATGCCGCTGACTCCCTGGAAATGGATGCCGCTGCCCTGTGACCTCCCAGACCACGTGCTGTGTGCCACTTCTGGCTGTTCATCTGCATTCCGTATCTCATCCTTTCATAAACTGATAAGTGAAAGTGAGTGTTTCTCCGAGTTCTGGGATTTGCTTTAGCAAATTAATCAAAACCAGGAAGGGGGTTATGGCAACCTCGCATTTGTAACCAAAGTGGACAGAAATTATGAGGAACCTGGGACCTACTGGTTGGGTTGGCATCTGAAGTTGGGTTCAGTCTCATGGGACTGAACCCTTTTCTGATAGTAGCAGAAATTTGTTAAATTGTAGGACATCTAGCTGGTGTCACAGAATGGCTTGGTGTGGGGGAAAAAACACATCTGGTGACAATGCGTGTTAGAAATGTGGAGCAAAATGGTAGTAATGTATGAGTAAAGGAGATACGCAGGCAGGAAGAACAAGATATTTTAACAACATATTTGAATATTGTTCTATTCATTGAGGGTATTGGGTTATATTAAAAGAAGAAAAGCTTAATGCTAAAAAATAAGAAATGTTAAGCGCAATTCAAAGAGTAAAAAACAGGCTCTCATCTTGATAAATCTGTGCCATAAACGTATGAAATGAACTCTTCTTTCATCATGACTTTTTTTTTCCCTCTTTAATTTCTCACTCAGCTCCATGCTGAGTGGGAAAGAGATGAAAATTATAACTGCATTCTCCACTTCTTAAAATTCCTCTGGAGTCTTCAGCTTTTAATAATTAACATTTTAGACTTTTCTAGAAAATCAGAATTCAGAAAACCACATCAAAATTTATTTTTGGTGTATATATCTTAAAATGTCTTTCTCCCACCATTATTGATTTGGTTGAGAAAATTACTTTTTACTATAGAAAATGAATGGCAATTTTATTAAAATAGTCTCTCTGATAAGCATAGTATAGTATTAATTTTGGTTTGTATTTTATTATTTTAACATCAGAAGGTAAATAGAATTTATCTTTCAGAGGAACTAGGCACAAAATACATGTAAGTTTGGCACTATGCTAGGGATGAAGTTCGTAGAGACTTGAAGTCTAGTGAAAAGGCATACTGGTAAACAGACAATATAATTACAACACAATGCAGTAAGCTAAATAATAAGAGAATGGACAACTGTACTCTATATCAGAAAAGAGGAACTAGCTGATTAACTATTGCCTAAGGGTCTCAGAAAAAATTTAATGGAAGAATTATATTAGCGACATTTTTAAGAATAATGAATAAGCAAGATATTTCACATAGAAAAGAAAGAGATCGAGTATTCCAGATAGGGTGGACAGTAAGCAAACCACAGAAAGATGACCAACTGAATTGTCTTTACAACTTCAGTTTTGAAAGGAGAGCAGAAACCGATAAAGCTGGTCAGCATTTTTTCAGTCTTATCAGAAGTCATAAGTAATGATATAATAAATTTTAAATTATGTATTCTATTATAGTCCAGAATTTTCCAAATTTTGTAATTGTGGGAGTTTTCTGATTACAATTTCTTAAATATAATGGTTCTGAGACTTTTTCTTGAAAGTGCATGTTCTAGTTAACAAGTTTAGAAAAATGAATTTTAAAAGAAGGAAGGCTTCATGTTTTGTTTGCTGTATAAAATGATAAATCATCAAAATGTGTAGAAAGTTGAAATGCTTGAGAGACTGAGATGAACAGGACAGTATGCACACACACCAAAAATGGCACAGCTTTGGATGAAGACAAGGATGGGAAAGCTAGAGAGAAAGTTCATCAGCTTTCAGATGCTGGAGCTCACTGGCATGCGAGGCTGCTGATGAGAGAAAAGATATAAAGAAGGACACTTCTGAAATTCAGACATAGTAAACTGTGAAAATGATGAGTCTTGGAACCCAAACAGGAAATGCTACAGAATGACAAATTGGGGAAATCTGAGTGTGGGGGCGGTGAGATGAGAACATTAAGCTGTGAAAGATCATGATAATTAAAACCCAACAGTGTTTCTATATTTAACAGAAGCATGCACTTCTGAAAAAAACTGAGAAGGAAATATTCTTAAATGAACACTGTAATGAATGGCAGAAAAAAATTTAAAAAATAAGGGACTAATGCTTTTAAATGCGTGTCTGATTCAGAGGAAAAATCTTTCAACCATTTACTGCATGATATTTTCCCATGGAGATAATTTTTAAAAGCTTTGGCTCACTTAGACAAGAAATACTGAGCCCTTTTTGTTATTACTTTAACTTATTCAATCTCTAAACCACAGAGATACCTCAGAGGTTCATTAGAAATTCCCAAACCCAGAAAGAAAAAAGTCCCAATGAAAACAACAAACCAAACCAGATCCTGTAGGAGTTGAATTTTGAAGTTTCAACTTTCTAATGTTAAGGATGGGTCACATTTTAGTTGCAGAATAATGGTAAATGTAGGTTTAAAACATCCTAGAGAAAATAACGAATCCCTTCCACGTCTATCAGCGGATTTGGCGTGCACAAAGACCAAGTGTGGTACTAATACAAATTATGAACTACACGAACCCCATCTCCAACCCAATCACTTTACATAGATTATTTTTAGCCTAACTTTTTTCCTTCTTATTACAATTTGTTTTTCTATTATTTCGTTATATGCAGTCGACATCTCAGGTTACATTGACAAGGAGAAAATCTTGCCCTTCCTTTGTAAATAAATCTTGCCTTTCCTTTGAAAATCTTGCCCTTCCTATTATTAACTGCTGAGGGTTATACCTCTCTCTAGCTCTGTCTTTCGGACCAGTCATTACATGATTCTGATTCATGAGGTTGCCACAGCAGTGGCCTTGACCTAAAAAAGAAAGCAGTAAATAATTCAATGCTCTATCCTAAAAAGTTATGTCTCCTTAGAACAGAAATTAAAAACCATTTTGATGTAGTTTTTGAGAAACACATGTTACTAGATAACATAGTGTGAAACGATCTGTCTAGTCCTATGTTGTAACTAAAGAAAACATTTTTTTCTTTTTTATCTCTACCAGAGGAAATGCTTACTGACCTTATAGAGAGGGGAAGTGAGGGAGAGAAAGGAGACATATATTGATGTATTGGGTTGCCTCTTGGACGCACCCTGACTGGGGACTGAACCTGCAACCTAGGCATGTGCTCTGATTGGAAATTGAACCCAAGACCTTTCTCTATACAGGGTAGAGCTCTAATAAACCAAGCCACACCAGTCAGGGCATGACTAAAGACAAGTTTTAAAGAAAAATGAATTGAAAGAGTCTTGAGTATGTAGTGTGACATCACACATTGAGTTATTTTAATACTGGGAGTGTTCATTCAATCCTCTCCAGAAGTTTAATTCAGGAAAGCTTTGTGGAAGATGATTAACCACCCTGTGATTTATGAACCTCCCTAACCTTCACTATTTCCTTTCTAACTTTCACTTTTTTTCTCCTGTATTTGTATTCTATTAAGAAATATTTCAGTCCTGGCCAGTGCAGCTCAGTTGGTTGGAGAATTGTCCTGTACACTGAAAAGTCACGGGTATGACACCTGTCAGGACACACCCCAGTCAGGGTTTGTACAAGAGGAAACCAGTCGATGATGTTTCTCTCCCTCCCTCTCTCCTTCCTTTCTGCTCTCTCTAAAATTATTAAACACATATTTCAGTTAAAATATCATACACCAAACTTCACCAAGTATATTATGTTTCCTTTATATATTTTCCAAAGACATATATGTCTGATTTTACCCAGAAGAGCAAACTCTAAGAATCAAGTACTTGGCCCTGTGATGTGGGAGGGAGAGCCTGGGGATCCTGACTGCTTGTTTGGATGAGCCGAGAAAACCACAAGGAGCACCGGATGGAGCAGACAGCCTCCATTACCCACATCACAGGGGGCACCTACAGCGGCAGATCCGGGAAGCAGGACTCCACCTCCCTGATTGCCAGACGTTTTAAAGGGACCCAAGCAAAGGGGACACTGTCTTGCGTGTGACTCTAAACTACATTACCTCAGTGTGTATATGCAGAAGGAAAAGGTCAAGAAGCAGTCACACAGGACAAAAGGTTGCTCTCAAAAGGAGATACAAGGGAATTAGAATCCATTTCCAAAACAATACACATTCCTTCTGGCCTGGAGCCCTCTGCCCAGCCTTCCATGGTGGGGTTTGGAAGAGCCATGTCTAGCGTGACCCCACAGTTCCTTATTAAATTCCAGTCAATACAACAAAAATGAATATTATACACCAGCACATTTTGAAAGAGGGCTATTAAATTATTAAAAATAATTATCTTCCTATTGTTTTAATTTTTCCCATTACCAATTTCTTTATTTGTTTTCCCATTTACTAAACTCTATAAATGTCTAGGCCATTTTTATAACAGCTTATTGTACTATTAACTTGTTCCTCTGAATAAGAGAATCATTTGTATCATTTAAGGTGTGTAAAAGAGGACCCAGATTAAAATTCTTAATCCTAGGATACCAGAGTGTTCACCAGCAATTGCAGTTTTAGCTTATACACCAGCATTTTGTCAGGGAAAACCCATGCTTCCTCCCCCTCCAATATCTCCTGCAAAATAAATTTTCACTGTAGTTCCAAGCATTTCTCTAGTATTAAGATTGATTTCTTTTTCATTCCACATAACTATTATCCACCATTCTTTTAAATGACAAATTTAAAAAATAAAACAGAAATGAGGATAAAATAAATGCCAACTATTTTATGATATACACTGTAATACTGTGTTCTTTTATACAGAAAGCAATAAATTTAAGAAATTTCTTTGAATTTTGAAACTTAGTACATTGAAGAATTATCTTTAATACCTGAAAAATAGCTAAAGAAAATATAATCCACTTTACTCTTTTTAATAATATTATAAATTTATTACACAATATGAGGAAGTATGGATAAATTCTACTTTAAGACATGACTTGAAAAAGTGTTTTAGAAAAGTTTTTAGAGAGCATGAATATAGTCGAGTGCCCATAAAATTTGTCTCTTTCTGCAGTGTCTTACTATGTCTTAAAATTATTTATTAGGGGAGAGAAAAACAATTTATTTTAATTATTTATTAATATTAAAATATTGATGAGCATTACCCAACTGTAACAAGATTCCAGCTGGTGCACTGGAGGGAAATTGCTGAAAAGCAGCCAAGTGAGGGGCGTGTATTAAAAGAGCAGAACAAATGACTTAACAGGGTCCTAAAAGCAGCAATCAGAAAAGGTTCATTTAACTTGGAGATGACACAAGCTTCAAGCAATTGCCTCTACTTAAGTAAGTGTGGAATTACAAAAGGCTATTTATTACAGTCCAACAGGGCTCTGCAGCTTGCTCAAAGACCTTTGAAGAATTTCAACAGTTATAAAGTCTCGCTCAGTGCAGAAGCAGTAAAATTTGGGCATATTCCCAAAACAGCCTGCAAAGCTTTTCATGAAGAAGTTAATAAAATCCTCACTCCAATTGTTCTTTGAAATGAATTATTTTCTCTTTTGCTTTAAGGAGAGATGCTATACCTGGTAATTTTCAAAGTTTCCTTGAAAATGTATTTGAACTGTTAAAGAAAATAAACCAGTTTCAAGATGATAAGCAATGAATGCAGGGTCTCCACAGGTTTACCGGGAGAGTTTTCCAACATTCAGCTTCTTGGAAATGCTCTGTAAGCATACCTTAGTTACTCTATAATGGGTTTACTCTAGTTGGAAAATGAGTGAAGTTTCTCCAGTTTTTGTAGCAAAAGCAAAATTTGTTTCCAATTATATTGGGACAGAGTTTTTCCTATTAGCAATTGGATAATTGATTTTTTAAAGTATTAGGGTAAACAAAAAGAGTTTTCAATAATTCAACAAATCTGTTATTTATGATTCAGTGATATGTTCATAAGTATTGAATATGTTGATAAAACTTCAACTAAATAAACACAAAGTAAATTACCATTGCTTAGAATCAATTTCAGAGCCACAAACCACCAAGGGAAGAGGGATGGGGATGCTGTAAAGCCTTTTTGGGTACAATGCAATAATATGGAATAAAAGAAAAGCAAACATGAGTGGTAAATGATGTGTCATAAAAGGATATTAAGCGCTGCCCTGGCCAGTGTGGATCAGTTGGTTAGATTGTTGTCCAGTAAACCAAAAAGTTGCAGGTTGAATTCCTGCAGCTTACATTCTTAGGTTGCAGGTTCGGTCCCTGGTCCAGGTGCCTTTGAGGGACAACCAATCAATGTTTCTCCCTCATATAATTTTTTTCCTCTCTCTCCCCCCCACCCTTCTTTTTGAAAAATCAATAAGCATGTCCTCCCGTGAGAATAAAAAAAGAGGACATTAATTGCTAAAAATAGGACATTAATGGAAGCAAGTGGTAAATAATAAAATGAACTTCCTTTTCCATCAGAAAAACAAGACCAACATATTTCCTTGACAAAAGGTTAGGTAATCATCCCCAGGCCAATCAATCAAAGTAATGATACTTTAATTATAAAAGAGTTCATAAGAAGATTTTACAGATAACAAAAATAGAAAATTTATTGCAATAGGTTCTTCGAGTTTACATTTTCCAATAATCACAAGGCAAGCTTAATGAAACTGTTTTTAATAGAAGAATAAAAAGTAAAGGTATTTATAAACCAGAACAATTTATTTATTTATTTGTTAAATATTTTTGTAATGTTGTTGTAGTACACTTGTCTCCATTTTCTCCCCACCACAGCCATCTCCCTTTCCCACCCTCAATTCTACCTTCCTTTGGCTTTGTCCTTGTGTTATTTATATTTCTATATGTTCCTTGACAACCATTCCCCCTTTTCCTCCCATTATTGCCCCCCAACACCCCTCTGGTTACTGTCAGTTTGTTCTTAATTTCAGGTTAGATTTTTCAGGTCTCTGGTTAGATTTTGCTTTCTTGTTTGTTTTGTTGATTCAGTTCCACTTTTAGGTGAGATCATATGGTATTCCTCTTTCACCACCTGGATTATTTCACTTAGAACAGTGCTCTCCAGTTCCATTTATGCTTCCACAAAGGGTAGGAGCTCCTTTCTTTCTGCTGGGTAGTATTCCATTGTGTAAGTGTACCATAGGTTTTTGATTCACTCATTTACAGATTGGCACTTAGTTTGCTTCCAACACTTGGCTGTTGTAAATTGTGCTGCTGTGAATGTTGGGGTGCAATAGGTTCTTTTGAACTGGTGTTTCAGAGTTCTTAGGCTATAGTACCAGCAGTGAAATTGCTGGGTCAAAAGGCAGTTCCATTTTTAGTTTTCTGAGGAAATTCCATACTGTTTTCCACAGTGGCTGCACCAGACCAGAACAATTTAAATGAGACTTTGGATAGACAAAAATTGGCATGTGATAATCATAGAAATATCAGATCAACAAATCTGCTTGCTGTTGTAGAAAACACAAAATACACAGGTTCTAATCTAATAATTCTTGATTTCAGAAAAATTTATAAGAAAATAGGTCCTTTAGCAATGAAAAAATCGAATAGTTAATATACCCAAGAAGTCTTGGTTTTTTCATGTTTGTAATATATTTTGTTGCATTCAATTAAGGCAGAAGGCAGCTGAACCTCGTGTGGAATATTTCCATTAGCCAGTGGACCAAGACTGAGATTTGAAACCAGAAGTGGATTGGTTGATAGTATACATTTATATCTTTAATGAAAGGGTTTGAAGTCAGATATCACTTAATATATTTAATCTTCCATTAAAATTGAAGGTGACCCTATGATATCCGATCCAAACAGATGCCCTTTTATTCATATTCTATACTTTGGATAATACATAATGATACATAACAAATAATTGAGTCACCAGCCAATAAGGTACTTAACAATATGGCTTGAGAATTATAGTACAAAACAGCAGTCATTTTCTTGGTAGTTATTTTAAAATATTTTTAAAGAAAACATGTAAAAGCAAAAGATCCTTACAGTTTCCTAATACATACTTTAATTCATGAGATATCTTTTTTTCAGAAGCAAAGATATGTCTTAAATCCTATGCATTTTGCAGTGCACTAAATACTATTATTACCTATAGATAGCATGGGACTCCTTGCATGTAATAGATTCCAGCCATGTTACAGAGTTGCATATGAAAATGTTATCAATGAGCTGAAGAATCTGGCATTAATAACTTTGCAACATTATAACAAATAGGTAGTCCTGATGTTTTGTGCGTATTTTAATATATCAAATATATTTCATTGCTTACATTAGAGTAGCATATTGAAAACATCTGCTCACTTGCCACTATTCCACCAGCAGCTGAAAATCTCAGCTCATTTTCCATAGGCCTGTATGTACCAGGGCTATAATCCAGCTGCTGAGGCTTGATATGGGGCCAGATTAATACTCAAGAGCCTTTGAAATGGAAATAGTGCTTTCTTGCCAAAGATTAGAACAATGATAGACTCCATTTGCTGCTCCCTTCCCTGTCTGCTCTTCTTTACCACTTTTCAAAACCTGATTAATTTGCCCCCTCCTATGATCCCTTCCACTTCTCTTTACAGCTCCATCACCTGTCATGACAATTAAGAAGGATCGGTCATCCAGAAACAGCATCTCTTTATCCTGGCAAGAACCCGAACACCCTAATGGGATCATATTGGACTACGAGGTCAAATACTATGAAAAGGTGGGGAGACCATATGATAGGGCTGGTTTGTGTAGGGAAAGAGGTTACGTTCTCATGAGCTGCGTTCTTGCAAAGAAATGAATGGCATTGCTAGGAAGTGGTAGTGCTTTGTTTAAATCTGCGGCCTGTGATACTTTTGATTCATAGGTAAAGAAAGGTTTAGACATTATTGTGTAGAATATCCCCCATTCTATATGAACGAGCCACAGCTGAGATACCACTACCAAATTTAAGCCATCTAGTGATGGTATTAGAAATGAGACTTTTGTCTTTTTACATAAAGACCTGTGCATACCAACTATTTATTTCATAGTGATTCCTTAGTCGGTAACCCACTGATGAATTTTCCTTAGTTCATTGCCTTAAAGCATCATTACTTGACCTTCACATTCACATGAATTTTATTAAATACAGATGGGAAGACTGAACTAATAACAAATCCTTGAATTATTATTGAACTGATGGAGAAAAACTTTCTTGACTTTGCACAAGAAAAGTTAGAACATGGGAGTGAGTGTATAAGTCTACCTTACATCATAAAATTGTGGCTCAGGAACAAAATTGTAAAAAGCAGTTAGATGGTTATTTATAAGTAGAATTTAGGCCATGATATTTCATTACCAAATGGCACTTATTTCTCCCCAGTCGTAAATTATGGTGACATTACCTACCACCTTCTACATGACAGTGGGTCATTAGAAACATGAGAATTGTTGGTATGATTGATTGCACTGAAGGCATAATATATGAACATTTCTTTGCAAATGTAGGCATTTTCCTTACTGAAGTTTATGTATTTCACAAGTATGATGCCATTTTTACCCCTCCCCCTATAGAAAAAAGTCTGTCTCTTTCATTAAAAGTAAATGAGGCCTAGTGAACTTCATTGTGCTAAATCATAGTTTAAATGAGTTATCTCATAACTTTCAGTGATCCTGTACAGTGCTGTCAAATACTCATCCAATCACGATCTTCTATTTTTAAACATGTGACAAGATAGCTTATGAAGACACAAGAATCCATGTTACAGATGATACAACAAAATAAAAGGAAATTAATGATGTGCCTCAGTTCAGATGGAGTAACAGAACAACAAAACACAGCCTTTAGATCTATGGGGCTGTTTAAAAAATATAATGACTCTACATTCTTATCTTTTACAAATATAAAAAAATATCTTGAACTTACTTTAAATTTCATCAACAAATCACGGTATGAAAGATTATTTTTAAATAATATTAAACAGTGCAAGAAAAATGTCTGGATCTATTTATCTTTCCCTAGGCATTTTAAAATTTGATACATATATATGATACCATATATATATGTAGATATATATGAGATATATGTGTATATATATATATAATACATAAATTTTGAAATCATTTCCCTATATATGATGCTTAGAAATATTGTAATGTTTCACTAGATTTAAAGCTCTAAGAGGGTTAGCTAAAATCTTTTTAATAAATGAAATGATTTTTCTTTAAATTAAGTGTATTTGACCCTTGCCATTATTAAATACATCAACTCCAAGTCTATCTAAATCACAACCAGCATCTTTAACTAAAAAGTAAGTTTGACTTACCACCTTATTTCTGCAGTGTTGTCTAGTGTTGGCTGACGGTGCACATTACCCTGTGTTACCCACTCCAGGCCCCACTCCACATTCGGAAACATTTCTCCACTGCTCAAACACGGCCTGCCCATAAAGGGCTCAGGAATGTTAATATATGTCAGAGAGAAAATGTGATTCTATTTAATGCAATTTTTGTGAACAAAGCTGGACACAGGAAGACTTTACTATTAACAAGTAGTGTGAATTTCTTAATTTACAATGTGAATCTTCTACAAAAGGTCTTTTTTTGAGAAATATTTCTGCATTTTTATCTGGAGATTTTTGTTTCTATTAAGCCATTGTGACTTCAATACAATGAAAATACAATACAACTCAGTTGGTGCTGAGGAAATTACTACTGTAGAGCTACATATAGAAACTTGATCTTAGGCCCTGGCTGGCGTAGCTCAGTGGATTGAGTGTGGGCCTGCGAACCAGAGGATCGTGGTTTGATTCCCAGTCAGGGCACATGCCTGGGTTGCAGGCCAGTTCCCTGCAGGCCAACTCCCAGCAGGGGACGCACGAAAGGCAACCATACATTGATGTTTCTCTCCCTCTCTCCTTCCCCTCTAAAGATAAATAAATAAATAAAATCTTAAAAAAAAAAGAAACTTGATCTTTTAAATTTAATACTTTACAACTGATAGAATATGTCCTATCTGAGAAATAATAGGATATTTCTATTAGGTTTACTCGAAAAGGGTATTTCCTTTTAATAAATGTATTCTTTTAATTAGGTTGAAAATTTCAGCCTGGTTTGAGAACAGATTTTTGCTCAAAGGTTCACTAATTGGTAAGAATAAAAATTAAACTTCCTGCTTTATGTACAGGGCACAAATTATTACATCCAAATTAGGAAACTGTGTATATATTTCTAACTTAAAAATGCCTTCAGAGAGTGAAATGATTACCATGCCTCTTTTATCTGTTCTTTACTCTATTAAATTGTAAAATAATTATTTTTTAGTGGTTCACCTTTTTACCACTTGATACATTATGAAGACATGATTTTAACATGATTTTTCTTACCTCAAAGCAGGAGCAAGAGACCAGTTATACCATTCTGAGGGCAAGAGGCACGAATGTCACCATCAGTAGCCTCAAGCCTGACACTACATATGTATTCCAAATCCGAGCCCGAACAGCAGCTGGGTATGGGACCAACAGTCGCAAGTTCGAGTTTGAAACAAGTCCGGACTGTATGTACCATTTCAGTGGAGTGTTTTGGGGGAAGAGGGAGTGTTGCAAAGGGGTCTAATAATTCATTCTCACTCTCCTAAATTTTAAATAAGTGTGATACATTGAAAGTATCATGGCTTGGAACATTTAATGATTTGTATAGCATTGGGTCTGGGCATTGTGTTTTTATAAATGTACATTTGTGTTTTTTCTCTTTTACAAACCAAACATATTATATATAATGCCTGAAATGTTTATGGGTTTTTATCAGTCATAAATTGCTTTCAGGAACATTAAGTAGTATGGTAACAGGTACTTTTAGTACCTGTTAATCCAGATATTCCAGGTTCATTGAATAACTCAATTATGTACAAAAAACCCTTCCTAATCCACGAGGGTCTTATTTTATTTTAATTTTTAACACAGTCAACTTTGTATCACTTGGAGATTAAGGTTTTTCTAAAGTCTGATGTATCATCTCATTCATATCCACAAACAATTTGGATAGTTCCATCTGTGTGACCCCAAGTTTGACTAAAATTGGTCTAAAATGGACATACATTATTCCAACATTTTTCTTTTCTGTGAATGCATTTCCTTCATATTAGAAGAGTTCTCTATTAAAATATAATTTATAAGAAGGTAAAATCATAGCCATGGTACTACTATAAAATGAACACAAGTTAAAATTTTATTGAACTTAATTAGTGAGACTAATAAACATTTAAAATTGATTCAAAGAAAAAATACATATGCAAATATATGTGTGTGTGTAAGGAATCAGGAATGCTTAACTTTGATAACAGATCCCAAACTGGTTAATATCCTATATGAAAATAAATGGATGTTTGGGATTATCTCATCTACAGCACACATCAATTATATCTCTGTTAAATTAAGTGTTATTCTAATAATTGTAATGGGAAAATCATACACATCACTGTAAGTTCACTTCAACTTAAATCCACAGTTGTAAAATAGCGTAGAAAAAATTTAAAAAATTAATTCCCTTCAGAAACAGCTTTTCTAGGGAGAATATAACAATTCCCAGCCCTCCACTGAAAGGAAGCCCAGTAATCTCTTTTGACTGTTCTAATTTGTCATTTTTCCCCAGGACCTATATTCTCAATTATATAATTATTTCGTTTATGATTTAAAATCACATTGTTATAGGCCTGGTAATATTTTATGCCCAAATTTTATAGCTAATAGAAGCACTGAGGATTAACAACAAAATTACGAAAACTCTTTAAGTAATATGATAGGGTAAATATTTTATGGCACACTTTTGCCAGACAACTAGAAATTCTGCTTACAATAACAATCTGTACATTCTGTGAAATACTGAAATTCTAGAGGCCTTAGATGTCATTGGCTTACAGCCGAAACCTAACGATTCTATTTGGAGGAGAACTGCCATTTTGAAATACACAAATCTGTACTTTATGCCCTCAGCCCATCTTCCGGTGATGGAATGAGTAGGGGAAACCTCTCACTGAGGATGCTTGCAGCAAAACACTGTAAAATGCCACAGAAGCCATGTGAACAACGTTTAAAACAAATTTAATATCTTAGGTAATAGAATAATAAAATATAATTGCAATTTAGCACTAAGAATTAAATATTTTCATAACTTTTATGCAGTACAAAGATAGTTTCTTGCTTTGCAATGATTGTAGATTGTCTTCTATCAAATTTTATTTGGTTATTAGATTTACCAAGAATGATCCCAAATCATAGAAATAGGTAAAGCAAATGTTTAGGATACCCTGTGGTATAAATTAGGCATATTGAAGGCAGTAATGTCAGATCGCCATTAGACAAAACTTTGTCATGTTGGTGTATTATTTTGGAATGTCAGTCTAATCTTGTATGTTCTTAATTAGCACCAACCCTACCTGATGAGTGCATTTATAACAGCAACCACAGACTCCAAATTTCTAATGTTGTTACAGATTTACCACAGATATTGCCGTGGTGGTGTTATACGTGGCTTCTAATGAGGCTTCGGTGTCTGAGACTTACAAAATATTCTATTTAAAAACTGGAGATTCTTAGGATTTTTGCTAAACAACTGTCATATTTGTATTACTTACATTGATTGAGAGCAGATAAAAAGAGGATAGAAAGAAAAATGCAATCTTTTTAATGCCTCCCTCTCCAGTTATAAAAGGTAGTTGAGTTGCACAGTTTAAATGAAAAGTATATATACATTAATTTACTCTTATTGCTTCACCATCGAATTCTTCCAGACTTTAAATATAGATGAGGGGGAAAAGTGCCCATGGTCTTAAGGGGGAACTAATAAAATCAATTCTCACCCCATTTTTAAAAATCAAAATGATATACAGTTAACCCTTGAATATCTTGGGAATTAGGGGTGCAGACCACCTGTACAGTAAAAAATCCACAGATAATTTAAGTCAGCCCTCTGCATAGGCAGATTTCCAACCGCAAATTGAAAATACATACTCATGAAACATTCTGAAGGTTTATGACTCTTATTTGTTACATATTCATAGCTAATAGATATAGAAAAAGCTTGTGTTTAGATTTCTTTAATAGTTTGCTATTTCCTCTGGTTTTTATTTTTTTAATTATATTAAAAGTTTTCTTTCATAACATAGGTAAATATTTCTTAGTCAAGTACAGTGTATCTTTTACTTTTAATAGGAATTCAAATATTTTCTGAACTTAGTTTATAGTAAAGGAATGGAGACACAGTGATTTTATATATAGATTTTAGGAATCTATATATGGCACTTATTATGCTTTAAAATGTCTTACTTTTTATATATCACTGCTTTGCATTTATTATCTCCCTCCTTTAACAGGTGAGGAAACTGAGGCATAGAGAGGTTAAATAAGCTTTCCAAAGTCACACAAGTAGGGGATGGTTTTGATTCTACAACCAATATATTTAAATGACAATATCATATAACATTTTAATAAACATTTTACTTGATCCTGTCCTGCAAGCTATTCAGATACTATTACCTTTTTTTTGATATATGGCCTATGCCACAAATTGATATGTCTTTTTCTGAGCTTGCATGGCTAATAAGTGGAATAAATGAACCTACAATCTTCAGAGTATGGACCACTGCTGATTCATTGCTGCTATTTTACATGCTAAGAAAAAAGATGTTGAACTAAGACACAAAAAACAGAATCTATAAGAGTCAAGGGACTTTCCTAGAGTAAAGGCAACATCCACCAAACATGTTTGGGAAAGCAGACAATCCACCCATCTTGAAACCCTCAGTGGGCAGAAGCTGCATCCTCAACAGGCATTTTGTGTTGATTGAATTTTTCTTATTATTTTTATAGTAAGTGGTGTGTGTATGTTATTTAAATAATAGTGCATAATCTGAACATCAAGGAATTTTAAAAGCAAAAATATGTGTAATAAAGCTGAGTTTTGGAATTGAAGAATTCTATGGGCATTGTTTAAAGAGAAGATGAGCCCTAGGGGCAATTTAATTATTACTTCTGAACGCTTCCCACCATTTTTTCATTGTTTTTAGTAAGCTGGTATGCAGCAAATTTAATCTTTTGGACCTTAATATAAGGGGATATTAAAGCAACTTGACAAAGATAGAATGGAATTGTTACATAGATAATTTTGAATCCCAAAATTGTTATTCATATGTAATTTTGTAGAACATAGCATACTTTTCCCGGTTTTTAACTGAAGAAAATGAAATGCTAAAAACAAGTAACATTTATTAAACACTTAGTATGTGCTTCGTACTGTTCTACATATTTACTTTACTAACTCATTTATTTAATCATTACAACATCACATTATGTCACACAGCAAATCAGTACAAAAACCCACACATCCTGGTTTGAGAGCCTAAGCTCCTAACCAGCTGGCTTTAGGGAGAAAAAATGGGCACCGTGCTACCTGAAACAGGGGGAGCAGTTTAGTTGATGGAAAATATATTTAAATTGAATTTCTACGATGTAATAGCAATTTTAACAGTACGCCACATAAAGTTATTAAACAACTCCTTAACATACATTTAATCAAGATTGAATAATGCTTGTTCAAATGCTTATTCATTTCAGTAACAAACAATGATTTGATTTTTGCATGTGCTTTACATAGTCTCTGGGATTCATAGATATGTAGAGCTAGCAGAAATTCTAGAGAAGTCCTAGTTTAATCCCGTCTTTGACCAAAAAAGAGATGGAGACTTCTTCTTTCTATCATGTTTCCCCTCCCAGTTTTACTAACCTTTATTTTAAAAACTGGCTAAAATTTACTACAGAATTCAGAACCTGCTGTTCTTTTTAAGTTATGACAACACACAAAATGAAAAGCACGAGAGAAATATTGTTATATGTCTATGAAGCATTATATGTTATTATGTTTATGAGGCATTATTGAATCCCTAGCTTATTTTACAAATGATACACAGATCTATGGTTAATGAATGTATATAGTTCAAGCCTTTAGGAAGCAGATATTAAGATAGAATTATGAGAGCTGTCTATGGGGAAATACAAATACTGGGTGAAAGAGGCGGACAGAAGAGGGCAACCAATGCATCAAACTGAGGCTACGGCTGTAGAGAGATGGGAGAGGGAAGCGTGGAAGAGGACATGCCCCTGTTAGCAATGCAGTTCTGAGGGTGTCGCCCACCCGATAGGGAACTGCAGAGTGAAGACTGCACCTAGAAGTGTCCTGCATTGGGCAGGCAGGGACTGGCTCCAGTCCCCTTGCCCTGTCTAGGCACTGAGGAGAGCATGGCCAGAGTGTGAGGCTGCGGGTGCATCCTAAAAGCGCAGCAGCGGCAGGCCGGCCGTCTGCCTACGGAGGCTGGGCAGCACGGTGATCCAAGCAGGCACTCATGTAACTGCCACAACGGTATAAACACAAGCTCGCTGCTGGGAAAGAATAAAGTGCGGCAACAGTTTATATAACAAGTGTGCAAGCCATCCTGCAGACTCCGGGCTCTTTTTTCAAATGCTTGGAAGAGGTCTAACAGGCTATCTGCCATTTTTCTTTATTTGCATCATTTACCTAGTCCTAAAACTGCATTATTTTAGAGATAGCAGTCTTTGCGTACATTTTAGTTAGGTTGAGAATGTGATATTGGCTTGCTACTGGAGAGGCGATGGTATTCAAATAACCAAACTTACTCTTCTAAGCTCTTCTTTCATACATCATTCATTCATTTGCTCAATCAGTATTTGCCACAAAAGAAATGTAGGTTCAAGTCTGATCAAATGAACAATTGTTGTAGGAACCGTGTGTAGGAAGTCTAGACAATAGGATATTTACAGAGTGTATTAGCACAAGAAGCCGGGGATTTTGACAGGGGACAGATTTCGAGGAGCTTTCTATCTTCTGCTACAGAATTTGCATTTTATCCTGAAAGTGGAGAGTCCTGAAAAAAATGTATGTATGAGAATGACAAGATCAAATTCATGGTTTAGAAGGAGAACTCTGGTTGCCAGGTAAAGGAAAAGGCAGGCAGACAGAGTCTAACTAGGAATTTCTAATCATAATCTAGAAGAGAAAGATATACAGGAAGAAATTTTAAACAGCTTTAGTGACAAATCAGATGTAGAATGATCAGGAGAGGGAGCGGACGAGGTGGCGTTACATTTATGGGCTACATCTTTGCTGTCAGAACGCTGCGGCCTGCAATCACCTGCATCAGCATCATGGAGCTCATAGGAAATGCAGTCTCAGTCCCCACTCCAGACCCACTGAATTAGAAACTGCTTTTCCCCAAAGATACCCAAGGGGTCTGTATGAGCATCAAAGCTGGAGAAGCATCTGTCTAGGTCAGGGTTCATTAAACTTCCCAGTAAGGGCTAAGATAGTGTATATATATATACATATATATATAGTGTATATATATATACTATAAAATATGTACTATCTATATATATAAGATAGTACATATTTTACGCTTTGCATATATAGTCTCTATTGCTCCTATATTAGCCATTTATTATAGCATAAATGCAGCCATACACAATAGGCAAATGAACGGATGTGTTCCAAAAAGCTTTTATTTATGGACACCAACATTTACATGTTATATAATTTGCACATCACTGCAGCTTTTAGTTTTGGCTTTTCACAACCTTTAAGAAATGTAAAACTATGCTAAACTCTTGAGCTATATCAAAACTGATTGCAGGACATATTTTGTTCCCAGGTTATTTTTGCCAACACGTTGTGAATACTGAATGAGTGAATGGGCAGTGGGCCCACAAAGATAGGGAACACAGCGAGAGGAAGAAGTCATTGGTGGTATATGTTGAGACCCATAGAGAGGTATTATACCACCTTGTAAATTAAATAAATATAGATATTGAAGAGTAAACTGGCTTAATTAGGAAGCTTTTATAATTTCATTCTGGAAAAGCTTACCTGTTCTTTATTTTCCCCAGCTAACGTCTTTACCCACTGTATTTTTTTGCTGTCGAGGATAGACAAAGCCAGTCTCACACACTTCATCCAGCTGGCACTCAAGTAGTATTTGATTGATGTCCTGGAAACAAAGTATTTAATCTTATTAATTAGTAATTTCACACAAAATTATACGGAATGTCATTTTTTATGCTCACTGAAGAATTACTTTCACTTTTATATTAGATGGTAGCCATATTTCAGGTAAAAGCAGAATACATGTGACTTAATTTATCGGGTTTTCCATGTGAATGTTAGTTATGATGTGTTAATGCCTGGTCCTTTCATTTTTTTCCCTCTTCCACCTTACAGCTTTCTCCATCTCCGGTGAGAACAGCCAAGTGGTAATGATTGCCATTTCAGCGGCTGTGGCAATTATCCTCCTCACAGTCCTCACCTACGTTTTGATTGGAAGGTGCGTTCACAGTCTGTTTTATGGCTTACTTTCATTATTGCTTTGCTTCCCCTCACCAATTGCTGTTGAAAATCTGAAGAGTGTGGTCAATAATGTATTTTAACCCATCGGAATGTCCCCATTTGTATGTAGATCTTTCTTGGTCCTTTTCTCTTTCTTTTGTTTCTTCTTTAGTTTTCATTTTATTTTCTCATTAAATTTCAGCCCCGTTCTCCAATACACATCTCGTCTCTCTGTTGACCGCATTCCTACTTTTTACCTTTTTTCCCCAATTATCCCTTCACTCTTCAAATACACCCCAGATTTCCCTGACGCTTTCTCACCCAGAACACTGGGAACACTGCACAGCACTAATCACTAACAATGGAGACTTTACCCTTCATTCATTCTAACAGCAGTGGTTAAAAAAATACTATAAACACTTTCTAAAGCCATTATAAAAACTCAGCTGAAGGGGTCTGCACAGTGGGGAAGCAACTCTACGTGTCTCCTCATTAGGCAGCTTTCCAGGGTCCCCGGAGAAAGGGGCTTTCTGTAGAGGATTGAGAAAATACGAAGCCATTAAATTTTCACTAAAGCATTTAATTGTTTGAGGAAAATGCTTTATTTTATTTTATTTATTTTATTTTATTTTTTTTTTTGCTTTGCAAATTCTGAACGTAGATAGTTGTTTAAAGAGTATTTTCTTTCTGTCTTCTCTTTCCTTAATTTACCTCTAGGTTCTGTGGCTATAACAAGTCAAAACATGGGGCAGATGAAAAAAGACTTCATTTTGGGAACGGACATTGTAAGTTTCTTCACTGTTTTGGTGTTTTGGTTTTACCATCTCGGTTTCAGCAGTTGTTTACTGTTGGGTACTACCCCCCTGACAAAGAGAATTCAAAAGCAGTTTTAAGGAAAAGATGACAAATGATTTTAAACAGAGAAAGAAATTCATGACTCTGCACTAAGTAATTTTGCATGCCACATTTAAGCAGGCTTAAGCTAACGTTCAGGCCAACCTGTGGTTTATATTCAAATAATGCACGCAATGGGGAGTTCGTACTATAGTCAATTCTGTGTAGCTAAGAGGCAAAGCATATTTTCAATTTCCTTAGTAGCCCTTTGCTAAAATCTAAATAAGAGCCCTTTTCCCTTTCATAACTGCCAGGTAAATATAAACAACTTCTGTTTATGTAAAATGCCTTACTTTCTGCATTTCATCAACTAACCGGGAGAGCGTCTTTAACTGTTTATTTTGGAGTTACATGATATCTAATTGGTAGGAAAGCAAGCACTTTTCCCTCATATGTTAATACCAAGCAATTTAATCTCTTTTAAAAATATTTTCTAAAAGAAATACTCTTTTAGGAAACAAAGTGTTTATGTCTAATAAAAACACTCATTGTATTTTCTTCTGGTGAAACGAATCATCCCAGTTGCTTTGCTTTTCCAGACTATGGCTCAGTTGAATGTGGCAATTACTAACCAGTGGCATTAAAGGTAATAGCATGTTCTCATGGAAATTAGTATGGAGACGGTACTCATGCTTATGTGTCTCAAATAACCTCAATATAACTAGTGTAGTCTTGTAAACATTACTTTCTCTGGCATTCACTAGTGCCTTCTAAAATTATTTTCAGCTCAACACGTTACTTGTTTGTAGCCTTGGTTTTGCATCTAAAAATTATAGCTTTAGCTGTAACTCAAGTAAAAACTCAATTACCTATTGCCAACAGGCAGGAGGAATACACTAGCTTGGAAAAAAAGAATGTTTTCCAAAAATATGAATCCATGTGATATGGACACAGTGCCAGAGTTTACAGGGAGTGGTGTCTGTTTTGTCCACCTCATTGCTGTCATTATAGAATGACTCACAGAAAAGCCAAAATACTATGTACTATGAACCTTCTTAATATCAATATTTTATCATTTTAGATGAGTTAAATTAGAAACTCAAAAGCCCTCAAAGTGTACTTGAACAAACTACAGGATGCTTGTCTGTTTTTTTCTTCCTTCCTTTGTTTTTTTTACGGTTCCACAAAACACTGAAAATTGCCATGCATTCCTTTGGATTAAATTGCTTTTAATTTGTGTTGGACAATCAATGTAAATACTGTTTTTAGAGCAAAACCATACTGAACTGGTTTTTTATATGGGGATTATAAATCTCATGAATTTAGAGCATTGATAAATTCCCATGTGCCAATTGTAGGTAGTTTCTTTATCATTCGGATCTGTTTTATCTGTTGGTTTTTGTGGTAAAGTTGGTTGAAACTTCAATATCCTTCAAATGTACAATATTGAGATGATAGACAAACAAAAAAGAAATGTATTTTATCCTAGCTCCGAAGGCATAAAGTAACTTATGTGCATGTCATAAACTTTCTTCGTCTTAATGCTACAGCTGGTTTATTTCAGACCATTTATTTGGTATTACTTTAAAAAGCTTTAGCTATGAACTATTCCCTCCAGCCTTGTTACAAATCCCATAATACAGCTTCAAAAGGAAAGAAATGTGTTTCACCTTCTAAGATCCTGTCCCATTGCCCTCCCTGGCTGGGCCTTTTTACTTTTTTGCGATCCTTAGGGCAACTCATGCTGGTAAAATGGAAATGTAAATTATTGTGTTTGCAGAGAACGAGCTGTAAAGTAGTGCAGCTTAACACGTGTGCATGTGTTTATTATCTGGTTTTCTTGACACAGCGCAGTCACCCTGTGTGTTGCCCTTAATTATTGGTGTGAGGGGATTATGTGCCTTGCATCCTGACTCACCTGATTTCTGGAATCTCTGGGGTCAGCAGTTAAAAATCAGCAGCTAAAGCTCCCACAGTGAACAAGCCATTTTACTTGGGGATGTGTGTATGTGTATGTGTATTTACACTTGTACTGTTTCCCCAAATGCCTTGTGGATACAAAAGCTATTTTCTTGAGTTTAATTAATCACAATAAATTTGATTGATTTTATTTAGGAATGACTACTTAATTTTCAGATTATTTAGTAACACATCTCTCCCTAGGGCCATCAGGTTTTGAAGGGTAACTTGAAAGCACAATTTTGAGGTTTTTTAAAGCCAATACTTATTTTAAATAGTTGATACATTGCTTCTGATAACTCATTTTATAATCTTCTCTGTAAAGTCTGATGTCAGTAAATCTTTCACAAAGTGATTTCCTCAAGTTCACTCAGGGAAGGCATTTGTAATTGTTAACCAGAAAAAAAGGATTATTTAAAACTTATTTTTAAGTATTTTGTTCTTGAAAAAGAACACTAATTTTTCTTCTTTTGTTACCATTTCTTTACCTTACTATTACTAGAAAAATAAAGCAAAACTTGTTGAACAAGAATCATAGCCTCCATTTGATGTGAGTCTTCATTAAAATGTAACCAAATCATCTGAAGAGCAACAAAAACCGGACCCAGCTTTATTTCCTAACAGCCTTAGAATGTCTATGGTTACTTTTCCTGTTCTTCTTACTCCAAAACGTTTCTTTGTATGATAGTTTGAAAGTATGTTAGATTTCCTTAATCAGTTTTCTTCTTTTAAGAGTAAAGTGTTTTAGCACTGACATTACTAGAAGACGTTTTGGTGTAGTAATATGTTGCAGTAGACCACTGTAGTAAAGAATTGACTCTGCCCTGTTTTTATAAGAAGCAATAATGTTTATAATAATGGCAAAAACATGTAAACTGATCTGTGAGCTCAAAAAATTGTCATTTCTGACCCCAAATTCTGTGTCCAGGAAACCTCAATGATATTAATAATTTTGAATAAACCTTCTTACATAAAAATACTAATGGTGACATGTGGGGACACTAGCTACATAACAGGCACCCATATTAGACCCTTTAGTAACAAAGTTTCAAGAACTTTCTTTTCTTTGATGTCTAGCTAAATACTTTTGCTGAGCTAGTTCAGATAGAAAAACTTCAGAAGCTATTGCACACAGAGTTTGCCCAAAGCAAGGGCAAAGGACTTGCCGTTTCCCCATTTCTACCGGTATTGACTCCCCAGTNCTCAAAAAATTGTCATTTCTGACCCCAAATTCTGTGTCCAGGAAACCTCAATGATATTAATAATTTTGAATAAACCTTCTTACATAAAAATACTAATGGTGACATGTGGGGACACTAGCTACATAACAGGCACCCATATTAGACCCTTTAGTAACAAAGTTTCAAGAACTTTCTTTTTTTTGATGTCTAGCTAACTACTTTTGCTGAGCTAGTTCAGATAGAAAAACTTCAGAAGCTATTGCACACATAGTTTGCCCAAAGCAAGGGCAAAGGACTTGCCTTTTCCCCATTTCTACCGGTATTGACTCCCCAGTCTGTCAGTGTCCTCACAAAGTATCCACACTTTGCCTCAAGACAGAGTTGCTCCCCTTTACAATGTCAGTGTCAACACCAGGAGGAAGTAAAAGCAGCGTTGGTTAGCTGGTCTTCTCCTATGTCCTCCTTCCCTCCCTCACCCTACCAGGTCATTCAGCTGTCTCACAGTCATCTGAAGAAGTAGTGAGTGAAATAGTTTTTCAGTAGCATAAATTATTCTTATGCATAATTAGCGGTGTAACCATGGCATTCACAAAATCGTACCATAGAACCACATGCTGATCATGTGTAGCCAAACTCTGAAATCCTGGGCTAACTGGCCTAATGCACACTGTGCTGAAGTCTCTCAGAACAACTGCTGTCATCACAGTTTCTACACCGCTGTCATGCAAACCACCACACTGACACAAAGGAGCCTTCAGTTGTCACAGAACATCCGGCTGTAATTTGGCCAAAAGCTTCTTTCAGCACAAAGAGATATGAGAAACGATGAGGTTATACTTTATTTGTTACTTGAGGATAAAATAATGATTCAATATTCTAGTGTGAGTAACAAAAGATATATCATCATTAAACAGCTATGTCCCTTGCTAAAACAATGTCACCAATATTTTTTCTAACCAATCTTACCAAAATTAAAAAGAAAATCAGGAATATCAATACATATACTATGGGAGTTAAATTACAATTCTTTTTAATGTTAAAGCATGTTTATGTACTTTAATGACTCTTAAGTTCACTTTTAAAAATTTTAGTTTTCTTTCAAAGAAAGTTTATTGAACATTTCAAATTGCTTCTGATATGAGCTGTTTTTCCAAACAATAAGAACCATATTAATACTAAACAAAATCCACAATGATTCTCCTATCTTTTGTCTTTGCTATTTTGGTTACAGAATACCATGAAAAATCTCCATGTTTAAAATAATTAAATTAATAATTATAAAGATTTATGTTCAATAAGCTATAATATAATTTATGTTTGGAATTTAGCTCCTTAGCACCATTATTAAGCCAATAGAGAATACTTGCCTCTAACTATGCTGAAAAGCTACACGGCAAGATTTCAGTCAATTGATGGTATATTACTATATGTATGTAATGCCCATGTTATATGTACAAAACTTCACAGCTTAAAGTAGAGCTATTATGGCCACGGAGGATTTTGATTGTGACTACTCTGAAAAAAGCAGAATAGTGTCAGACAGAAGACATACCATTTTATATCCTTCAATTAATTTATCTGTAATTGCAGCAATTATCAAACCTTATAGAGGTATTTTTCACAAAGTTACATTTATTGTCAGATGTGGTATTGTAATCAATACTTGGGTACTCTCTGTAGAATGATAAAGGTGCAAGAGGGTGATAGAGTTCACTCACTAGTGAACTAGTAATGCTGCAAGTGAACTAGTAATGCTACAAGTAATGCATAACTAGTAATGCTACAAGAAAGCATTACTGGACTTACACAATTCTGACCCACCTTTTTCTCCTTAAGATCCCCCTCTTTGAATGTCCATTTCCCTTCTAGTGGTTTTGCAGAGAAAGATCACCATGGTTCCTTTTTATGTTTCATTATGGGAAACTTCTTTAATTAAGTTGTTCAACACTTAGTCCAACCTCTGTCTGCTGATTTCTGTGATATCTCAGAACAAATGAAAGATTGGTGCACTTTATAGTAATGAGTGTTATTTTTAACCAATAATGTTATAGAATTTGTTCAAAAAAGGTTTTACAAATTCAGCTACAATAATGTTTCTTCATCCTTCCCTTAAACAGTAAAACTCCCAGGTCTCAGAACTTACGTGGACCCACACACGTATGAAGACCCTGCCCAAGCAGTTCATGAGTTTGCTAAGGAATTGGACGCCACCAACATCGCCATTGACAAAGTCGTTGGAGCAGGTAACCACCCCAGTAACTCCCACTGCCAGCCTAGAGCACTACTCACGAGTTTACAACTATGAATGACGATCCTCCCTGAGATTGTTCCGGTTCTCGGGCCTATACGTAGTATGGGGCAAAAGTAGGTTTACAGCTGTGAGTATAGGAACCACAGAGTTTATGATTGTATTATTATTTACTAATCATTATATTATTTTCCATACAAATAACTGTAAACCTACTTTTGCCCCACCCTGTATATCTTTATGAAAAAAGATATCTGATTTTATGATCGAAGGCAGGCAACAAATGAATAGAGTATTTAATGGAACTTAAGGATTTCAAAGGTGGCAGATCTTCAGACTCACAGTCAAGGGCCAGCTTTTTGTTTACTGAATTTCAGAGGCAGCAGCAGCAGCTCAGGCTTCCCATGGGCTTCTCATGGCTATGCTGATCAAGTGTCACAAAGACCGTTTCTCTAAAGAGGGATAGCATGATAAAAGTGTGTTTTACCTTAAATAAGCCCACTAAGTGGCATTTTGGATTTGTGAAATAAAGGTAATTTTAGAATCCTCCTCAGAATTTAAAAACTGTACAATACAAAATCAAATCATGAATGAAACGGTTTAAAAACCCAGATTTTCATGGCAACTACTTTCAGTGAGTAGTTGAAATAATTGAAATGCTCCATTTTAATACTTACTTATAACTTTATATAGCATCAGTTGTGTTGAAACTTGTTTCCATACAGATATCTCTTTAATTTATTCATAAAATTGCTGTACCATAAATGCATAAATAAATATCCATGGAGTGATTATTTACAGCTGTTGCTTATTTTCAATGATAATTATAGAAATGTATAAAATAACAGTATTTTACACACTCGGATATGAAATATGAACATCCACAGTACATGCAGTGTGCAATTCAATAAAACTAATACTGAAAAGTAAAAATAAACAATACCATATAATAATGGTTTTATGTCATCTCATTCTGGTTTTAATATCACTCCAAAAACAAACACAAACTAGTTATGTGGATGTGGAAAATAGAATGAAAGATGGAAAAATTAGCTCGTTGAATTCATGCATAGCATACTAGAACACATTTTCTGTAACTACTATATTTATAACCAAAGCTTCTTTATACAAATGTGCATGTAATTTTCTCTGATTCTTTTTCTATGCACTGAAGCAGTTTTTAGAACTCAAGAATTGTTTATTTACTATTCAAGAAGGATAGATACCCTGAATCATTCATATTATCTAAATAAAATGATAATTTCAAATTTTCTCCTCCAGAAGGAGACAACTTGGGGTGGTCAACATACAATACAGTATACAGATGATGTATTACAGAATTATAAAAATATATAACTTTCCCATTGTCATATCATCTTAAAAGTCACACATGTAGGCAATATTAAAATATTCAGCTAGTGATTAAAAAAACAAACTAGAGTTACTTCTTTTCTCCACACTCTAATACTTAAGAATAAATAAATTTACCATGTACCTATGTTTATTCAGTTAAAACAGTTATATATATTGATCACTCCCTTCCATTGGTTCAGCTATGCTTTGAGCTGCTGCACTGTGCAGAGGGTTTTGGTCATTTTTCAGATGTTGCCCTCAAGACGCCTCTCCATTGTGGAAGCTGCAAAAGCATATCCCACATAAGGACTCTCAGTCCTCAGCCGGAGGGGAGGAAACACCCACTTGTGTACAAAAAGCCAGTGTGCAAAAAGCCAGACAGACACATTGGAAGCTGAAATTTTTAGACTGTCCTCATGAGTAAAAGTTTAGATATGCAGATGTTATTCACAAAGCCAGACCTCTCTTACACAGTGGTGTGAAACAAAGCACACTCATTAGAAATGCTATCTGATGAATGAGATAAAGAGAAAGCCTACCTACACAAAAATCACTTAGTAATCTCTTATGAAAGTCTAGGACAGATACCGTGTTTTTTTTTTTCTTTTTCTAGAAAATTAGATCTTTGAAAACCCCGTTTTCAGGGTTTTATAGGCAATGTTCTCATTTGACTCATTAAAGACAACAAAGCAGTGCCTGTTGGGTTTGCAAACAGGTATACCCTTGAGGTGGTTATGCTTTTCCCAGAAGATTTTAGTATAATATGTGCACTCAATTCTAGCCTGTCTTGATTAGCCTTTAAAGGGTTTGTCATTATCAAGATAAACTATAAAATCAAGATTTTGAAACATTTTGTTGTAAAATTTTAAATATCTACAAAAATTGATGATGCTGTCCAAGAATCTGATTAGCAACTTTCATCTACTGTTAAAAGGCATAATATATTTTTCAAAAATATTTTATTTATTTATTTTTAGAGAGAGGGGAAGGGAAGGAGAAAGAATGGGAGAGAAACATCAACGTGTGGTTGCCTCTCATGTGTCCCCTTACTGGGGACCTGGCCTATAACCCAGGCATGTGCCCTGATTGGAAATTGAACCAGTGACCCTTTGTTTCACAGGCCCGTGCTCAATCCCCTGAGCTACATCAGCCAGGGCTAAAAGGCAGAATATCTTGGTCAATGATAGAAATTGTACTGTCAGTTAAATATACAGAAAGAGTCTATATGGGCTAATTTTCTAATTTTCAGTCAAGGATTGTATACAAAGAAATGGATATAACAAAATTTTAATTTTGCATCCTAATCTAACCATTATTTCAAAAATTAAATAATGAAATGTTCTGAAGGTACAAAATATTTACTTAACTGCTGGTCTTTGCTAAGCCTTGATATATATTTCGTTTTATTATTTTTTGTTAAGGATTTTTTATCTTCATTTCACCAGATGGGGAAACAAAATCTAAAAATTTGAATAGCCCATGGTCACATAGTTATAAATTAGGAAACCAAAATTAGAATCTTGTATTTTCCAACTTCAAAGTCCATGCTATACATTGATGATCACAATGGGAGCTTTTTCTAAACTTTTGTGAGGATCAATTCGATAATTCATGTGCAGTGCTTTGCTAATATACCAGCTTGATATTATATATATATATATATATAATTTATTTTCAGAGAGAGGGGAAGGGAAGGAGAAAGAATGGGAGAAAAACATTATTGTGTGATTACCTTTCATGTGTCCCCCACTGGGAACTGGCCTGCAACCCAGGCATATGCCCTGACCGGGAATCGAACCGCTATCCTTTACTTCACAGGCCTGCGCTCAATCCAATGAGCTACACCAGCTAGGGCCCAACTTGTTCTTTATATATTTTTGTTATGATTCTTTTATTTAAAACAGTAGAAGGAGAATGGGCTTTGAGACTAGTGCAGAAGGTCATTCCAATTAAATAAAGTACTTTTTTCTCTAAAAAAAGTTACTTTGAGCAATTTTATACTGTGCATATTAAATCAGAATACAGTAGTCTAATTCTCATAAACCACACTTTATTTCAAAAGACAATCTGCTGCACTTATTAAATTAAAAATCAAGCTGTATTTTACCAAATGATCTCCCATTAGCTATGATTTCACATAACAATAACAGAATCTACATTTTCTTTTTTATAGCTGCAAAGTTAGCTGAATAAGACCGTGTAAAACTTGGCCAAATGGGAAGATCAGGCATTACATTCCCCCAGTCTGTTCATTTTTAACAGTTCTTTTAAGTTTTTATAAAGAGAATTAAAGTAATATTTAGCATTTCTCTCTCTTGTATAATATATTGGTGACCATTTTTAATATCATGTAATAATAATATTATTAAATTTTATAATTTTAAAAAGTTAGCATTATTGAAATACCGCTTCCTGGACTTTGAAGGTAGAAATAGCTGTACATGTGTGGAGCTATCCCAATGAGAACAGAGAAAGAACTATAATCAGCCCAAACTCTTCTCTTTGATCTCCCTAGTGCGGTTCTCTTATAATATGTTCCCCTTTAAAATACGTGTACGATATAATATGAGATTAACCTTGCTATTGTCCTCCTCATCACAACCATCTCTTCTTACATTAAAACAGTAGTTGACATTTTGAAAGCACTTTTACATTTATTCTTCAATTTGATCTAACTCTTGAGAGGTAAATCAATAACTTATTCTTCTGAGAATGGATTTGAACTCAAGAGGAAATAGTGATTAACATTCAGCATTTACTATGTGTCTGGCACTTCTCTAAGTGCTTTACATACATTATCTCCTTTGACTGAATGAAATCCTTGTTAAAGACACAGTTTGTGTTCCTATATGATAGATAAGGAAACAAAAGCACAGAGAGATTAAGGCACTCACTCAAAATCACACAGCTAATAGGTGACAGAGGCAGAATTAGACTCTAGATGATCTGGTTCCAGAATCCATGCTCTATCCTACACCCTGTACTGTCTGTCCTGTAAACTGACAAGTGACTTGTTGGTTAGAATAAAGGGTGGTGGCATCCCAATTGAAAACATGATCAATTATGACATGTTGACTTATGATGATGGCAGAACTTTCAGAAAATGAAAATTCATTATGGGTGCCTCCTTATAGTTTGCCTAAAATTAATGTATACAAAGTAAACTGGACTTCTGGGAAGGTTCTTACAGCCCTGTATAAGGATAGAAATTCATACTCTTTCTTATACATTCTAGCAATGATTTACTTTGCATCATAATTTTTCCTCTTGATACACACCTGTAATAATATATCCTCCATTGGATTTAAGAAGACTCATGACTGGTCTCAAGTTCTGGCTCTGATTCTCCCTATCACACTACAGAACACTGTAGCTACAAAATTTGCTCTTTCCTATATTTCCTCAAAGGAGAGAAATTAGATCTGCCTTGTTTGCCATTACATCTATGCTTCTCACAGTGTCTATCACACTGGTGCCAATTGATGAGTATTTATTAAATAATGTATGAATAAATGCTTTTGGAGCTTAACTAAATTTCAAAAGTTACAGCCCATGTCATTGTTTTGAAAATAGGGGTGAGACTGGATTCCTAAGTAAGGCTTATGTCTGGGGAAGTTTAGAGCTACCTGGAGAGAATCAAGTCATTTTTAGTGATGAGCAAGTAAATAAATAGGGCAACTTGCTGCTTTTGTGGGACAAACCATGTACTTGGACAAAAAAATTACAGAAACGTTGCACTCAGTGACTCCTTCTCTCTGGCTGACCAGTGAATGGGGCCTGCAGCTCATGTAAAAGCTCACAGTGAGAAGATGGGACCGCAAATGTTATTCCATTCCTCAGACATTCTAAAAATTGACAGTGTATTTTAATCTTTTTCAGAAAGACTTCTTATTTGATATTTCAAAAACATTTTCAACATTGTATAAAACCGAGTAATAATCCACACATCATTAAGACTTCTTCACGAATACAGAGCATGACATGTGTGGCGCTACTTTGTGGTTGTTCTTATTTATGGCAGCAGTGGGGACAGAGAATGAATGTCAAGGGTCTCTGCTCTCAGGTAGCTAAAAATCTGCTGAAAGAGCGAATCTTTCCAATGACAACGTATATAAAGATAGTGCTCAAACTAGTTCTAGGTAATGTTCTACTGATCATGTTATGCTATTTAAAAGCCAGCAACACTTTGTAGTCAACAAATTCTGGATTAATTGTTCATTTAAGGCAAACTTTTTTAAGACATCAAATCTAAGAAAATATCCCCACAGTGATTTCATAGATTAAAATGTAGTGTTGTTTATTTGATATTGTTGTATCATTGTTCTCCTTCCAGAAGCCCAGAGAACTTTACAACTAGCTTGTCAGTAATATAATATAGTACTGCTTCAATAAAAGGTATTGATAGCAGATGTTTTCCTTTTCAGAGAGTCTGAGTGTATGGTTAAATCGGCCCTCTTAATAAAAACAGAAGAGTTTAAAAATCTGAAATTTAATCCAATGCACAATGCATAACATTTGTGCTGGTCTGTTGATTCCCTGAGGAAGCAGTAGCTATGAGAACAAGAAGTGAAAAGTCTCATAGATATAGTTTTCAACTGTCCTCTTAGTCTTTCATACTGCATTATTCTATGTGCTACTTCAAAATGTATGAGGCTTATCACGAGGTCCATTTACTACTAGAGTGTGGCTGCCTGGAGGATCTTAGGGAGTGTTCAATTACCAGCTTCCAAAGTGATTTGAAATATACATCTGAAAACCAAAGGTATAAATATTTTGAATGAAATTGTTAAGAGGAAACAATTGCTATTAGAGTTTATTGCATAAGTTTTGTTGCTGTTTTGTTCTTTTGCATTCAAACAGGTGAATTTGGAGAGGTGTGCAGTGGTCGCTTAAAACTCCCATCCAAAAAAGAGATCTCAGTGGCCATCAAGACCTTGAAAGTGGGCTACACTGAAAAGCAAAGAAGAGACTTCCTGGGAGAAGCAAGCATTATGGGACAATTTGACCATCCCAATATTATTAGACTGGAGGGAGTTGTTACTAAAAGTAAGTAAAGTTGTAAGATCAACATCTGTGTATGTTGAGCAGAGGTCATTTAAACCTGAATTGAATCACTTAAGAATTTGATTTTTTATAAGTGTCTAACAGTTCTAACAAAAAGACCAGTTTAACAATATCATACCTTTCTTTGACAGAAAAGCATTATGCTGAGTGAAATAAGCCACGTGTTGAAGGACAAATATCATACGGTCTCACCTTTAACAGGAAGCTAAACAACAAAACAAACAAGCAAGCAAAATATAACCAAAGACACTGAAATAGAGAACAGGCTGACAGTGACCAGAGGGAAGAGGGGAGGGAATTTCAGGGGAAATAGAGGAGGGATTTAGAGGAACATATATAAAAGATACATGGACAACAACTGAGAAGGGTGGAAATGGGAGGGAGGGGAGAGCATGGGGGGTGGGATGGGGTGGAAGTAATAGACAGAAAATTGTACTTGAAAAATAATTAAATAAAAAAATATTTAAAAAAAACAAAAAAAGAAAAACAGATATTTAACTAGTATTATATTGACAATGATCTTTAAAAACCCTTAAAATGTTTAGGAGCTAACCATTGGGTTCTATTAAGATATGCTGATTTAAAAAAAGGGACAATATGAATTTTCTACAACTTTCTGTTATGTAGAGCTGCAAGAAACAACAATGATTCAATTTGGACAGAAATTGTCAGGAACTCCCAGCTAGTTGTCATTTCTTTTGTTGTTTACCAGCTTCATTTAAGCTTCCAGATCTTTACCAAGCCCTCACCCCACCCCCTGCATACTGGCTTTAGGAAAATTATGGGACTTTGTGGAATACCTCTGAGCTGTAAAGAGTGGGACCACATTGGACCCAAGGCAGTTTCTTGGTTGTCTGTGGATTTCAAACAATTCTGATCTACAGTCCCAGGTGGATTCTTGACTTGTCTGTGGAAGCTCGAGCTCACAGCCTGTGATAGAGATCTGAATTATTTCCTTGATAGTTTCTCCAGCCAGACTCAAAAGGAATCCCATGAGGCAACTATGTGATTTTTGGCTCCAATCCCGAATGAAAAGCTCTTGAGAATGCTCTGGGATTTTTTTCCTTAAGATTTTAGAGCACAAAATGAAGAATAAGCTAAATTGGCAGCAAACTCTTTAGAATGAAAGGCAACATAGCAGGGAATTTGGCATCTTTAACTCATTGGCACCACATTTGCATATTTTGTGGTTACCAATAGACATTACACATTATATTTTTTACACTGATATTTTTCTTTAACATTACACAGAGCACTTTCCTAATGGTAGTAATGCCTATTTGCATTTTAGTGTGACTAAAAAGGCAATTTCTTCCTCAGAAAAGCATGATTTAATTGCAGTATACCTTGATATCCCTTAGAGTTTTCTTATATAATAAATAGGATTAAGAATTTAGCAATGTAGGAGAACTTAATCATAAAATAAAAGCTATATTAAGTCATATAAGAATAATTTTTCTCCATACTACTAAAAATTAGGCCATACTACTAGCAACACTGAAATATTTTCTGACACAAAAATCTTTTTTTTTAATTTTTTAATTTATTTAATTATTTTTCAAGTACAGTTTTCTGTCTATTACTCCCATCCCAAAAATCTTTTAAAAAAAATTTTCAATTGATAGTCAAAACAGTATGGTAATACTAAGGACTGGGAAAATGTATGAATCCTCTATTCCTTCATGGTTAGATCAAACTACATCACATGGAATAGACTGGTGTCTCCGTGGTGCTTTAGGAATCAATTAGCCATTATTCTCCCCAAGAGCATCCCTACTATGTCACTGTTCTTCTATTTCAACCCCACTGGGAGAGGAAATGCCCTTGAACTTATGTAGCCATTCTTCTTTTAACTCTCAATTTTTACACCACTTTCTTTATGAATTGACTATTATGTGTCTGCCATGGTACTATGGAGATTATTTTATATTTACTACTATCCTGTGAATTAGATATCATGTAATTTTACATTTGAACAAATGGTAACTAAAGAACAAGCAACTTGTCTAACTAGAAAGTGTTAGATATGGCATTAGGAACTTGATCTGTTGGTTTCACCTTTTTCATCAATTCTAGACAAAAGATGTTTTTCTACTTTTTATCATTGCATTTGACTTATTAATTCATAACTTCAATTATCTTCCATAAAATTTTCAATCATAACAGGACATGCCTCAAAAACTTTCAAGAACTGTCTGGGGTAATTAATAAACTTTAAGAACTAAAACAAAATGTAAACTCTTATAGAAGCCAAGATCCATGTTATTTGATAATTAGTGATTAAAACAGAACCTGGATCAATAATAGGTTCTTAATTTACCTGTGTTTGGGAGTAAAAGCTTGATTGAATGAGTGAGTGTGTGAATGAATGAATGAATAAATAAATAAATAATAAACAAAAGAATGTTGTCTGCTACCAATAGGCCTTTCATCAGTGTTGGTTCATGTACTGAATGCATGTCTCAAAGTGGAATTGTGTAACTGCTTAGGCACTCAGGGAGCAATGGAGGAAATGACTACATTTGAACAGGGGCAGAATTATCACCCAATTCTCCAACATCTGTAACTACGAAAGCATAAGATGTACATAACTATCAAAGTAAATATTAGGTTTACATTGAAACTTATTGATAGCCTCTTATTTAGTACCAAGTGTGAGTGGGATTTTTTTTTCTTCTAGTGTTCAGAATTCTTGCAGAAAGGTTGTTATATTTTACTAGTTGCTTCTTATAATTCATTTACTAAGTGATAAGCAATATTAAACCATAATAATTTTGGCAGGTTTTATTGAGATATAAAAATAAAATAATCAAATATAAATTATGGTCACTTAGTAAAGAAATCCATAAATCAATCCTCAAACCAAAATGCAGGGAACAAATGTATTGAGAAAAGTATAACCTTTAAATATTGTTGGTAATATGCATTTAATGACTTTTCAAGTCTGGTTCTGTAACTTTCATATGGATTACAACTGCCTTATTGTTAGGGTGAAAGTTCTAAATTTGATCTATCTCCGTGGTCAAATGGGCATGCAAGAAGCTGCCAAATCTGACTGTACAATTCTCAGTCATCTCATAGTGCAGGTATTATAGACCATGCGTTAGATTTTGAGCTTCTTCAGTGGCATATTTAAAAGCTCTAAGTTTGGCACTCTGTAACACCTGAGAGAAGATAGAAATGCCTTCGAATAAAATTAATATGTAGCATTTAACATAAAAATAAGACAGTTTTGTCACCAGAGGAAATTATTCAGCCCACTTCTATCATTTTGTCTCTTGAGATTACATAATAGCTAAAGCAATCTACCTTTGAAGTCCAAATACACTCATACACATACATACACACAACTAAGGTGATACAGAGCTTACGACTCAATGAGAAAAACTGTATTTGAAGAAAAAATATAATTGGCATTTAGATTAATAACGAGAGGATCAAAATTCAAGTCCTGACTCAACCATACTGATAACAAGACCTCTGGTCAATCAGACCACTCACAGAGACTCACTTCCTTCACTTGCAGTATGGAAATAGCAGTTCTATTTTACTATTTCCGGATACTTTAAGATCAAATAAGACTACATAGAAATACCTTATTACATGGGGTAAAGCCATGAAAATCTAAGTTACCACTTCTGGTGAGTCTGAGATTTTTACCAGTTAATATGAAGTACAGAAGGAAGAGCTTGAAAACAATTTCTTTTTTTTTTTTTTTGCTCAAAGATAATTCTTTCTATTGTTGCTAATAAATATGTGCTCTGAAGTATGAAGCCTATTATAATTTAATATTTGCAACTCATTTAGAGGAAGCCCTTTATTTGATTATAATATTTTCATTTATTTAAATTGAGTCAAAAACAATTTAATGGTACATTTTGAGCCTGATGCTCTTAAACAAGAGAAGGCGAGAGAGTCTCTGATCTCAAAGTAGCAGAAAGCTGAGGGCACAGTCTCTCCTCAGAGTTTGGCACTAACAGGTACTATCAATTTTAGTTAAATTTCAAAAAGATGAAACTTTTCTAGAGCAAATGTTTGATATTTCTGCCATCACACCATTAGTCAAACAATGTTCTGGCTCCAAAAAGGCCTGCATTGGCCACTTCTCACTTAGTGAAGTAGAAAGAATTATACTAGACATGACTGTTATGTTTTTATTGTTATTTGGGGAGGAATTATTTACTGAAAATTTAAAAAAATAATATGCAACTTAACTATAAACTTGCATTATTAAGGAATGGCATAAGCAGAATATTAAGATGATTTCTTATAATTAACACATTTCTCTATTTGTGCAAACATCCACTTTACACATGCAAAAACAAACTTATTTATTTGTTCCTACCTTTCTATCTTCTCCACATATGACAAAGAAACATTACTGGAATAACATGTCATTCTTTAGTGGCAATGCCAAATGCTGGCTATTTTCTGTTTGCTTCTCTTCAAAAGTTTTCTTCAGCACTTATCTCAAGGGTACTATACTCCATGTCACATTCTTTTTTTTAAACAGTTTGACCACTTTTATTTGTTTTTATTTATTGATTTCTATTTTAACGTATTTATCGTTATTCTATTACAGTTTCCCAGTTTTTTCTCTCTTTGCTCTCCTCTGCCCATCCCATTCCCTACTCCAGCAGTCAATCCTCACACCACTGTCCATGGTCATTCATACAGGTCCTTTGACTGGTCCTTTCCCCTTCCTGCCACCATTATCCCCCTTCCACCTTCCCACTGGTCACTGTATGTTTGTTCCATGTTCTTTTTTGTTCTTAGTTTATCTTATTCATTAAATTATTTTTATAGGTGAAATTATATGGTATTTGTATTTGTCTCTCACCAATTGGCTTTTTTTCACTTAGAATAATATCCCCCAGTTCCAGCCATGCTGTTGCAAAATGTAGAAGTTCCTTCTTTCTTTCTGCTGTGTAGTTTTCCACTGTATAAATGTATCACAGTTTTTTTCATCCATTCACTTACTGATGGGCACTTAGGCTATTTCCAGAATTTGGTTCCTGTATATAGTGCTTCTATCAATGCAATCCCTATTAAAATACCAGTGGCACACTTCACAGATCTAAAACAAAAATATTTCAAAAATGTATTTGGAACCAAAAAAGACCATGGATATCCTCAGAAATCTTGAGAAAGAAGAATAAAGAAGGAGGGATCACAATACCTGCTATCAAACTATACTACAAGGCCACTGTAATAAAAATAGTCTAATACTGGCATAAGAGCAGACACATAGATAAATGAAACAGAATATAGAACCCAGAAATAAACCCATGCCTTTATAGTCAATTAATTTTGACAAAGGGGGCAAAAGCATACAATGGAACAAAAATAACCTCCTTAATAAGTGGTGTTGGGAGAACTGGACTGGTCCATGCAAAAAAAAAATCAACCACCAACTTGTACCATATACCAGAATAAAGTAAAAATGGATAAAAGACAATATAAACCATGCCACCATAAAAAACCCTAGAGTAAATCATAGGCAGGAATATTTCAGATATCCCATGTAAAAATAATTTTGCTAATATACCTCCTGGGGTAAAGGAAATAAAGATTTAAAAAAAGAAAAATAAATAAATAAACTGTTCTAACAGTTCAGCCAGATTTAGTCATCAGGGGGTGATAAGAACAAAAGGCTGCTGCAGGCATTTAGTATTAGGAAATTAAGGCTTCTGTAAATTGGGTGGCTATATTCCTCTCCCAGTCCAACTACCAGCTTTATTATTTGTTAATAAAATACCAAACAAAAGACCAGTCTCCAGATAAGGCAAAAATAAAAAAAAGTAAATAAACAAATGGGACTACATCAAATTAAAAAGTTTCTACATGGCTAAAGAAACCATCATTGAACTGAAACAGGAATGACCATATGGGAGAACACATTTGCCACTGATACTTTGGACAAGGGTATGACCTCCAAAATATATGAAGAACTCATACAACTCAATAGCAGGATGACAAATGATGCAAGTAGAAAATGGGCAAAGAGCTCACTTCTGGTCAGAATGGAAGTGTAGGTAGATGTGCTTTGCCTCCTTGCACAACCACAAGAAGAATACAATTAACCTCAAACAAAAAGCACCCAGCACTGCCACAATACTGAACTATATGGAAGTCTGACAACCAAGGATTTAAAGAAGACAATTTCAGTCATAAGGGTAGGAGGGGTGAAGTTATGGGGCTGGGGTGGGGAAAGAACATGCAGTGTAGCACGAAGAGGCAGCACAGAAGTGAAATTGTGTTCCCACACTCACATATGGTAGATAAAAATTGGGTAGAGATATCTGGGGAGGGAGCAAGCTCAGCCCCAGGCCAGACCACCCAACCCAGAATTCCAGCACCAGGAAGATCAAGCTTCATAACTTCTGGCTATAAAAAAATGAATGGGGTTTGGGGCAGAGGAAGAAACTGCTGGTTACTCAGGAGAGCGCATTTAAATGACCCATACAGACTTAGAATATATGCAACCCACCCACTCTGGGAATCATCACCAGGGCAACCAATAGGCACATATGGGAACTGGGTAAACTGACTGGAAATGGGCAAGTGCCAGGCAAACCTCCAGAATCCAGGCAATATCATTGTCCCCTCTCTGACCCTTTTCCCTGCACAGAGCCACAAAGTGGAGAAGAACATTGTCTTGCCCTGGTGAATACATAAGGCTCCCCCCATACAACTTAACAGTTGTGCTAAGACATAGAGTCACAGCAGCTCTACCTAATACACAGACACAAACACAAGGAGACTGACAAATTGAAGTGACAAAGAAATATGGCCCAAAGGAAGGAACAGAACAAAACCTATCAGATGCAGAGTTCAAAAACTGGTGATCAGGGCACTCAGAGAATTCATGGAGTATGGCAAAAACATCAGGAGAGTAATGAAGGTTACACTAAGTGAAATAAAGGAAAATCCACAGGGAACCAACAATGAAGGGAAGAAGGCTGAGATTCAAATCAACTAATTGGAACATAAGGAAGAAATAAACATTCAACCAGAACAGAAAGAAGAAAGAAGCATTAAAAAAACAACAACAATAACAAGGAGAGTAAAGGATTCTTGGACATCTCCAACAGTGCCAACATCCAAATCACAGGGATGCCAGAAGAAGAGGAAGAGCAAGAAATTGAAATGTGATTTGGAAAAACAATGAACAAAAACTTTCCTAATTTGGCAAAGGAAATAGATGTGCAAGTCCAGGAAGCACAGAGAGTCCCAAACAAGTTGGACCCAAAGAGGTCCACACCAAGACACATCGTAATTAAAATGACATAGGTTAAATATAGAGAGAGAATCTTGAAAAGCAGAGAGTTACCTACAAATGAGTTCCCATAAGACTCAGCTGATTTCTCAAAAGAAACTTTTCAGGTAAGAATTATTAAAAGTGATGAAAAGCAAGGACCGATACCACCAATACTACTCTGTCCAGCAAAATTAGTATTTAGAATGGAACAGCAGCCCTGGCTGGTGTAGCTCAGTGGATTGAGTGCGGGCCAGTGAACCAAAGGATCAAGGTTCAATTCCCAGTCAGGGCACATGCCTGGGTTGCAGGCCGGTTCCCAGCAGGGGACACGTGAGAGGCAACCATACATTGATATTTCTCTTCCTCTCTCCTTACCTTCCCCTCTAAAGATAAATAAATAAAATCTTTTAAAAAAAGAATGGAAGGGCAGATAAAGTACTTCCCAGATGATAAAAATCTTAAGGAATTCCTCATCACCAAGCCCTTATTACATGAAATGTTAAACGGACTTATCTAAGGAAAAGAAGATCAAAACTATGAATATTAAAGTGACAACAAACTTACAACTACCTGCAACTGAACCTAAAGAAAACAAGAACAAATAAACAAACAAGCAGAACAGGAACAGAATCACTGATAGGGAAATCATTTGGAGGGTTATCAGCTGGGTGGGAGAAGAGGGAGAATGAAGTACAGGAATTCAAGTGGAAAAAAGTACAGGAATTCAGAAACCTAATTGGTAGGTACAAAATAGACAGGAAGATGTTAAGAATAGAATAGGAAATGGAGAAGCCAAAGAACTTCTGTGCATGGCCTATGGACATGAACTAAGGGAGGGGACTGCTGGAGGGGAGGGGAGTACCAGGTGGAGGGGGACAAGGAGAGAAAAATTGGGATAACTGTAATAGCATAATAAAAAATTTACTTATAAAATGAAATGAAATAAAATGAAAATGGGCAAAGGACCTGAACTGACACTTCTCCAAGGTGGACATTCAGGTAGCCAACAGACATATGAAAAGATGTTCAACATCACTAGCCATCAGAGAGTTGCAAGTTAAAGCCACAATGAGATATTACCTCATTCCTGTCAGAATGGCTATCATTAATAAATCAACCACCAGTAAGTGAGGGTGAGGATGAGGAGAATAGGGAATCCATGTCATATTCTTAATAGATAATGTATACTTGTATTTATTTTATTAGTAATTTATAAAAATAGTTTATTAGAATAATCAATTTTGGAACTTCTGAACACAAGTTATCATGCATTCAGGGTTGTAATTTGATAAATCTGTTAAGACCATTTCCACCTATGTGTCCACATCAGCAAAACTGAGGAAAATCTCTACTTAATAAATGAGAAAAATGAAGCAGAAAATGCTATTTTTATAGCCTGAAGGACTTTCCTTATTTCTTTAACACCGTCCACATATATCTCTTTGCTGAGTTGTCCCTGTATGAATTACAAAATACTGTGTTGCATATTCCCCTTAATCATTTAGATAGGATGAGTTTCCGATAGTTTTGAAAGATGAGACTGAACCTAAAAATTTGCCATACTATGACTTGCATGTGCCCAAGGACTGACCTTAGAAAGTGCTAGTTAAAACATACAATAACTATTCTAAATAAAGAAGAAATATAACTACTACTTGTACAATAACTACCTTAGTAGTTCTGATCTTCTACACAAACTCTGGCAGAAAGGGAAAACAGAAACACCCCTAACTCACTAGGCTAGTGATAGTGTTGATACCAACCCACATACGAATATTAACAATAGGAAAATAATGGGTCAGAGTTAACACATGAACACAAGTTCAATAACATCAGAGTTATTATAAAGCCATGCCTAGCAATGTATTGAAAAAATACTATATCATGCCCAAGTATGGATTATGTTAAGAATGCAAAGTTGGTTCAATATATAGATTTCAAGAAAGTCACAACATTAATAAATAGAAAAGAATAGACCAATCTCAATAAACACAGA
Organism: Sturnira hondurensis; assembly: GCF_014824575.4. Taxonomy (NCBI): domain Eukaryota; kingdom Metazoa; phylum Chordata; class Mammalia; order Chiroptera; family Phyllostomidae; genus Sturnira; species Sturnira hondurensis. The sequence continues at coordinate 12,189,817 of NW_028083059.1, read as the reverse complement.
AAATATGCAAACATTTTAATTTAAAATGTTTTCTTATCACATAATATATAAAAATATGTATGCTGATAAATGCATGTAAACACCCCCCCCGCCAAGTCAAACAAACTCACAAACATTACATTCAACAGTGAAACATTAAAAGAACTTCTTAGGAGTTGAAACAAGAAGCCTGCTATTATCACTTTAATTTATTACTACTTCCTAAGGTATTAATTTTTAATATATACATAAAAATAAATAAAAGATAGAAATCTTGAAACAATAAAAACTAAACTGCCCTTCAAAACTGGTCATATTTTGATTAATATATTCATTAACTGTCACTGAACTTATGGAGCAAATCAGATCTATATGGAATAACAGAAACATCATTCCTGTCTTTAAAGTATTGAATTTGCTTCAGGTTAGCATAAATAAACTTAAAAATTTAGTCAGCTGAGTGCAAAACCTTTGATGTGTAAACATTGGAAGTGTATAGTTAGTTAAGGCAGAGTTGGAGAAAGCACTTTTTAGCCTCATTTTGAAGACAGAAATTATCCTTAGCCAGCCTGAGGCGACAGCCAAGATGATCAGTTGTAAGTGGTACTCTGCTAGGTGCTGAGTACAGAACTATGGGTAAAATGAAGTTGGCCCCTGTCCTCAGTAACTCATCGACCAGTGGATATAATAAGGATCATTCTTAACAAAAATAATGTCTTGATTAAAATCAAATTTTGAAAAGATTGTCCTGTACTTTACATAATTTAATGGAAAACTAACAGGAAAATACTTTAATTCAGTGCAGCACAATATTTCTATCAGTCAGTTAGTTATGGCACCTGAAAATTTATAACCAAAACCTTTCTTTCTAATCAAAGATGATCCAAGACTTCCTTCCTGGAAATAGTGAGGCATATTTTGTCAATTCTCTTCAATTTCCTTTTTCCTGCTTAAGCTTTTCTGCTTCCACCCTGATTATGATTACATGATAATAATAATGAGTGTGTGTTGCTAAGGTCAAATATTTTGATTGTATAAATCACACATAATAGAGTGTGTTTAAGACTTTTGGAAATAAGACATGTATATATAATCACAATAATTGTTGATAGAATTTAATAGTTTTTTTAGAAATGAATTAAACTTTAAGATTTATAATATTTCAGCATTGATAATTTTTGTTTTCACAAAAATACTTTAAAGTAACATTTATTTGATAATTGCAATAAAAATTTCTAGTTATTGCTATATATCACATTAATCATGCTCTTCTTTTTATAGAAAAGGTCATTAGAAATATGTGATGAAATAGTACTGAACTTGAAGTTCTTACACATTTTGAATCACATTCCTCTGTTGTCTAACAATAGCTCAATGATTAGTAATATCTCTGAGCCACTAGGGATATTTGGTGAAATGAGCTATTGTGACAAAATGATATGCTTCCCTTAAGACTTTGGTTATAAAAATATGATTTTATCTATATTCAAATTATTTTAAAAACAAAAGCCAAATTCTACTGCAAATCTTGTTTTTCTAATTTTTGATTAAATATTCTTTCAGCCAGTCATGCACCAATAATTTCATGTATTCAGTATGTATTCTCAGATAGATTTTAGAATCTCTGTAAGCAGTAAATATTGTAGGCTCTTTTTTTAATTAGAAGATTTTTTTTACTTTTAAAAAAACTATATTACATTGTTTATGCTATTACAGTTGTGACAATTTCTCTTCTTAATCAAAATACTTATGAAAGAGTATGCAAAACTGAAAAGAAATACATTGCATCATGTGAAGATATTCATGAGCTGGTATTCATCATGAGCTGGTATTTTATGACTTACAACTATATTTCACATATGTTAGAACAAGTTTCCTCCAGTCTTACATCTCTTCCTTTAACCACATTCATCATCATCAAAATCACAAGGGAAACCAAGTAAAGATACTGCTTTCCAAGGTAGAATATTTGTGATTCTGTTTACTCTTTGTCTGTACATTGGGTTTGCTGAATCTTTGAACTTAATGTAAAGCACATTTTTAGACTTGCCCATTTTAACCAAAGTGTTTATAAATACCTAAATTATAGAGCTAAATGCAGCCTGATCTGGTTTCTGAATGGTCATGAGACTTTGTCTTAATTGGCTGGTTTGATTTTTCAGCTACTTTTATTTCCCTTGCCAAACGTTTTACTAGACATGTTAACGAGAAATGAAGTGGTCATAAGGCTGGCATCCAGAGGAAGAGAGATAAGCAAAGGTTTGTGTAGCACTGGATACAAACCCAATAATTGCCCACTGTAACTAAGAGTTGCTGCATGAGACAAAATATCTGTGCCTACATTCATGGTATGCACTGAATTTTGATAAGTATTATTGTTCATAAAATTGTGTTACAAAAGGGACAAAGAAATGTATAGTTATTTATAGAGAATGTGCACGTGAATTTCATTCATTCATACACACATTCATTTACCATTCACCTCATTTCAGGTCAGATCTTTTGAATCAGCTTTTAGGCATTTAATTTTCCATTTCAGGAGAGAGAGGTTTCCAGGGAAATACTGAAACTTCTCTTTTTTCTTCAATATTTTCAAAGCTCAATTAGAATTTTGAAGAAGCAAGTTCTTGAGGCTTAAAGTTTTGGCTAAAATGAGGTTTCAGACATTATCATATACAATGTATTACTCTATATAACTAAATCACTCTGTTAGTGGAAAAGAGATTGAGGTATCAATTGATTGTTACACATATGAAAATTATCAAAGAAATTTTATAAAATTTAAATTTTTGGTCACCTCTTAATAAATAAGATACACAACTTGGGATTACATTCAAGTACTAAATGTAGGAATTTTAACCACCACAGTACTAATACATAATTCACAAAAGAGTATGAACTAAGAGTTTTCACCTATGAAAATAACAAATCAAAGAAAGCTGTTTCTATCATCAGGATGACAAACTAAATGATATAGAAGGATCTTATGAGGAAAAATATGTATACTCATCAATTAGGTGTGCATAGATATTTGCAAAAAATCTATAATTTGTTCAAGGTCTTACATCAGTACTTAATCAAGTCTTAACTCAGGTGTTCTACACATGGAAGAGGAGTTCTTTTCCTTCTTTTTGTAACATGATGGTTTCATAGTTAAAACAATATTATAGCAACAATAAAGAAAGAGAATTACAGTGTGGTAATACTTGTAGGCTTTGAAACAGAAGACAACTATGTTGAGTATCCACTGCTAATTAATTGTGTGACCTCCTCAGCAAGTTTCCCAAACTCACAATATTTGCAATGGAGGAAACAGTAAAATGAGAATAATACATTATTACTAATGCATAGGGTGATGTGAATTAAGATAAAGTGATATAAAGTACTAATATACTGTTACATGAGTCTAAAAATAGAAAAATTACAAGTGTTTCCTATATGTCAAAAATATAAATTTTAATATATTTTTTCTATTTAAAATATTTATTTTGTATTACTCATTTTCATAGTTGTTATCATAATGCATGTAGAGTTGTATGTTTCAGCTCTGGTTCATGTAAAATTATTATATAACAATTTCTTAAAGTGTAAGTCTTCAGTCATTTTAATTCAGAATAACTATAGAATTGAGACTCAAAATTGACTAAATCACTACCTATAGTTGAACGTTTATTCTATTTGTAGATCTTTATATCAGCATATTTAATGCCTATGTGTCTAATGTGTTTTCATACCTTAAATATTTCTTTCGGGATGAACTTCCAGAAGTAACAGCACAGTACATTCAGGTTGCAATTTTTTAGCGTTATAACTTGTCAATTGTGTGCTGTTAAGTTAATTTGTTATTCTCTATATATCTTAGTTTTCTTATGTGTAAAATGGGAATGATAAATAAATTAGAACATGTAAAACAATTAAACAATTATCTTGTATATAATAATTACTATCTAAATTCATATAAATGCTTGTTAAAAGATGTAATGGTATTTAAGTCCACATATTTCAAAATGGTTATTATGAATTATTGCCAACAGTAATTTTAATTTTATTTTCCTTTTCAACATAGCATGGATTTTATAATTTTAATGCATTAAGTGGATACAGATAAAAAGATTAAAATCATTAGTCTTAATTGTTCTGTACAATTCACATGTTGAATCCAAGACGGAAGGACTTTGAATTACTTGTTTCTGGCTAACCAGTACAAGCAAATACTTAGCACATAGCTGTGTAAATACCTTTAGAAAGTGTAAATGATTGTGGAATTATTGGTTGTATCTTGAGCTTGAAGACAGAAATACTTGGTTTTGTAGATGAGCTAAAATGTGATTAAAATGAAGAAAAGTTTGTGTTCATGGAAAGCCATGCCAAATGAGCCAATTTAGATATCATAGGTTATGGGCTCTTATTCTGAAAAAAAAAAAACCCTTCAATTTATAGAAGAAAATTACTTTCTATTGAAATTTAGTTTTTAACTACAACTTTGAAAAATGTTTCAATTTTTTAACTCCTCAGGTGCATCAAAATGTATTATATAATTGCATATATAAGTATATAATTATATAATACATATATAATTGCTCAGGTGTGTCAAAGTGCATTATGTATGTTTACTGCATACTTGTTGAGATCTATTGATGATTATATATTTAATTTACCATATACCTAGGTAAACCAGTTATGATTGTCACAGAATACATGGAGAATGGTTCCTTGGACAGTTTTTTACGTGTAAGTAGAAGGTTTTTATATACATTCACATAGATCTCATATTTCTTTCTATATATCTATGCACACACATACATAATATGGAATGAATTACTGAAAATATTGGAGACGACCTCTGATATTTTGCCAAACAATTAGATAATCAGACTTCAAGATAGAATTGAAATTTGCTGAGACTAAGTAACAAGAAAAAGACTGCAAATTGGAATCTTTATCTTGAAGCATCCAAATGTTAATGGTTTATATTTTTTAAACAAAAGTGTTCAGTCTTCTTTGGCCTTTTCATATTGCCAAGATTTGCATCAGTTAAAATAACAATGAAAAGTAATCCTGAAGAAAGACAGATAATATTGATGTAAGAAATACTCCCTTTTCTTTATTTAAAGTAACCTGAGATGGCTACATGATAAAAGACGATTTATCTCTCACATAGTGCCGTCCACTCAAAAAATAATCTTGTGTTACAAGGCTAAAGTATCCACAATTTAGAGATGCCATTTTGGAACAAATATGATGAAAATACAAAAATTTTACACTGTTAATCACTAGTTACTGTAAGAGCTAAAGAAAGGCACAGGCCCTATCCTCAATGTGCTTTCAGCACTATGTAAATAGAGATGATAGATAGATGATAGATAAACAGTACAATTCATTATCATGGAGGAAATTTCTAAATGTTGTATGAATGAGAAATTATTAATTTTATTATTTGTGAACCAAATATAAATTTTATTAGAAATTGTTTTCCTAAATATATTTCAAAAACATATTTTTCAAAATAGTTAATCAAATCATAATAATATTATTTATTTTGTTTTATTTTTTAAAGTATATTTTATCGATTTGCTATTATAGTTGTCCCATTTTTCCCCTCTTTTCCCCCTCCTCCCTGCACTCCCATCCTTCTGGCACCACCTCCCCTTAGTTCATGTCCATGGCTTTTCCATTTTCTCTACTATTTTTAACCTACCCCTGTCTATTTTGTACCTACAGATTATGCTTCTTATTGTGCCTTTTCCTGTACCTTCCCCCCACTCTTGCCCCTCCCTTCTCCTCTGGTAACCCTCCATGTGATCACCATTTCTATGATTTTGTTCCTGTTCTAGTTGTCTGCTTAGTTTGTTTTTGTTTTTAAGGTTCAGTTGTTGTTGTGAGTTTGTTGTCATTTTACTGTTCATAGTTTTGATCTTCTTTTTCTTAGATAAGACCCTTTAACCTTTCATATAATAAAGGTTTAGGGATGATGAACTCCTTTAGCTTGCCCTTATCTGGGAAGCTCTTTATCTCCCCTTCCATTCTAAATGAAAAGCTTTGCTGTTTAGAGCAATCTCGGATGTAGGTCCTTGCCTTTCATGACTTGGAATACTTCTTTCCAGCCCCTTCTTGCCTGTAAGTCCTCTTTTTAGAAATCAGCTGATAGTCTTATGGGAGCTCCTTTGTAGGTATCTTTCTCCTTTTCTCTTGCTGCTTTTAATATTCTCTCCTTATATTTAATCTTCTGTAATTTAATTATGATGTACCTTGGTGTGTTCCTCCTTGGGTCCAATTTCTTTGGGACTCTCTGGGCTTCCTGGACTTCCTAAAAGTCTATTTCCTTGGCCAGATTGGGGAAGTTTTCTTTTATTATTTTTTCAAATGAGTTTTTAATCTGGCTTTTCCTCTTCTTCTTCTGGCACCCCTATGATTTGGATGTTGGATTGTGTTTAAAGTAATGCCAGAGGTTCCTAAGCCTATTCTTATTTTTTTTGAATTCTTATTTCTTAATTCTGTTCTGGTTAACTGTTTATCTCTTTCATCTGTTTCAAATTGTTGATCTGAGCCCCAGTTTCCTTTTCTTCACTGTTGGTTCCCTGTACATTTCCTTCGTTTCACTTTGCATAGCCTTCACTTCTTCCTCTATTTTGCATCTACACTCAATCATTTCTATGAGCATCCTAATTACCAGTATGTTCAACTCTGCACCTGATAGGTTAGCTATCTCCTTGTCTCAGATTTTTCTTGAGTTCTGCTCTGTTCTTTCATTTGGGCCATATTTCTTTGTCTTGGTGCCTATTACATTGTAAGAGGCAGTGCCATAAGTATTTGCCAAGGTGGGGCTACCCATTTTGCTGTGTTGAAGTGCTGCCTGTGGGGGAGGGGTCTGAGAGGTAACAATTCCCCTTGCTCAGTTCTTTCCCCACTTTCCAGCACTTTCCCAGCTAACCCATAAGTGGATTGGGCCCTTCTAGTGCTGATTCCCATGTGGGTGGGTTTACAAATGTTTTAGGATCCTGTAGGTCTCTCCAACAAACTCTCCTGTGAGGCTGTGAGTTTCACCCACCACCACAACCTCCACATGAGTTTACAGCCAGAGGTTTTGAAACGTGAGTTTCCTGTACTAGAACCTTGTGTTGCACAGTCTGCCTCAGTCCCCAGTTGTTCCTCCCTATTTTTCTGCACACAAATGTAGAACCACCAGGTCTGCCAGCCGTGGCCGTGCCACACATCCTCTCTGCCCTGGCGGCCTGTCTCTGCCTCTCCTACCAGTCTGGAGGAGTGTTCCCTCTTTAACTCTTTGGTTGTCAGACCTCTGTACAGTTCAATTTTCTGGCAGTTCTGGTGCTTTTTTGTTTTTAAATGTGTTGTTGTCCTTCTTTTCATCATGTGAGGGAGCAAAGCATACCTACCTATGTCTCCACCTTGGCAAGAAGTTCTTAAATCAAAATAATATTCTATTAAAATATTATTGTGGGAGCTGGGTTTGGGTGCAATGGGGTGGGGCAGGGAAGAGCGAAGGGGGAAAAGGCAGGACAACTATAATTAAACAACAATAATAAAAAATTAAAACATAAAAAATAAAATATTGTTCATGTAGTATAACCACACATGTAATTTTACATGCATGTGTGTATATATGTATCTATTTCTCCATTCTATCATCTAAACCATGTATTTCTACTTTAATCCAAAAAAAATTGGAATCTATTCTAAATCCAGAGCTCCAACTTTATGTCCTGTTTCTCTCTCTTTTATACTCTACAATTAAAGGTCAGGTAGAAAACGTATTTCAGTAAATATTTTTTAAAGTTTAACATCCATCTTATTTGAAGCAATTAATGAAATATTCAAAAAACTAGAAAGAAAAATGAACATTTGAACAAATAAATAAAATCCTATAGCACAGGATCCATTTCATTTTGTTGTTCTCAAACAGAATATTTCTGAGGAGTTAGTATGTCACATAAACAGGAAGGTAGTTCAGGTTTGAACTTGAAGTCAAATAATTAAGGTATTTCTTGTTACATAGCATTTAGTAATGCAGCACCTATACTATTGTGTTTTAGCCTTATATCCATTTAGTCACATATCTTTTTGCACAGAAGTGCTTAACACTTAAATGTATAGTCAGCATTATTACCATTCAGTATGTGAGATTTTATCCAAGATATATCTTTGACAGATGCAACACATCTTAATTATGCATTTGAAATACTTCCTAGAAACATGATGCCCAGTTTACGGTCATCCAGCTAGTGGGGATGCTTCGGGGGATAGCATCTGGCATGAAGTACCTCTCGGATATGGGCTATGTTCACCGAGACCTCGCTGCTCGGAACATCTTAATCAACAGCAATTTGGTGTGCAAAGTTTCTGATTTTGGACTTTCACGTGTTCTAGAAGATGACCCAGAAGCTGCTTACACAACAAGAGTGAGTAGCTTTTTTCCCATTTATCTTTGTTTTCAAACTTGTGTAATGTTGACTTGTAAATATGTAGAAACCATGTCCCACAAAGCTTTGTCATTCACATCTTCCACCAAAGGAAGTTTATCCCTTAATGTCAAAATTTTGTTACTAAGATGGGAAAACAAATGACCATTGTTCATGGGGACAGTGATGATTTTAATTCTGAACATTTATGAATTTGTGAGTCAGTTCTCTCAGATTTTCCTACGCACCTGTCCTTACACGCATACACATAACTCTGCAACCAAACTGCTATTGTTTCCATTGCTACGGTGTAGCCCTTTTCCTGCTCAGTGATGTGCTTCTTAAACGTAGTTCACTGTCAATAAATGATCATTATGTTTTTACATTTAGTAGTTTGATATGTTCTATTTTCTAGTTGTACCATTTTTAACCAAGCCTTAATGAGTAGACAAATTATTATTATACCTATGTTTCAGTATTTTATACAAATATGTATATAATTCATTTGCATTCATAATTATGAATCTGATAATTTACCACTAATATATTCTTAAAAGTAAATTTTCTGTGTCAGAGTCTGTGCTATTTCAAAAGAATACATAACTATACTCCTATTAAAACTTGATTTTATCATTTTTAGTATTTTCTTATTAGGTATAAGTGATTATATTTAACTGTTTTAATTTGTGTCCTTTTAATTAAAAATGAATTGGATTATTTCATCATAAATGTACTCACAGATTTTTTTAAATACTATTTCTTTAATTAACTTCTCTTTCATGGCAGTATATTTTAAAAATAAAATGTAATAATCATTAATGATACTACCCAAAGTTTGCCAGCTTAAACATTTTAATTTCACATTTCCAAAATATTCTTAAACATTTTCATTTGTAAATAATTACTAATTCTGCATATACTTACAAAAATTATATATATATATATACTGACATATAAAATTATTTTCTCTCATCAAGATATCCAGTATTTTCATATATAAAATTAATGTTGCTTTATAATCACCCTTTTTAACATAAAATAGAGAAAATCCTAGATAACAAATATTCTTTTTAAAATACTAAATAGTGTATTGTATTCTATTTTTTTCATGTACATGATTTATTTATCCAATTCACTATTAAATGGGAAGAATTCCAAAGTGTTCATATTATTAACAGTACTGCAACACACTTGGATATACAATTCATGTCTGTCCATAATTATCTTCTCAAGATAAATTTTCAGAATTAAAGTACTGAGTGTGCAACTCTGCTAGAAATTTAATATGAATCACTTAACTGTTTTTCATATAGTTTGTTATTGCTTTTCACTCCTGGTAGCCAAATATAATATAAAGACTGATCCTCCTTACTCTCACCAGCCAAAAGAATGGGCAGTTTCCTTTAAAAGCTAACTTCTGCTATTTTCTTCTTATTTAATTCTAACAGTTTATTCCTGATTTAAAAAAAAACACACAATTCATTTTTCCCTGAAATCACCAATCTTGAAAACTCCAAGAACAACCACCAAGATTGTCCTGTAGCATAAACCTCACACTCTGAGAAAGCTCGGTATGCTGGACCGAGTTCCACCTATAAATACAGCAACAGTGATAGGCCTACAGAAATACAGAGCACAGTATTCCGGAGATGTTCCTAGATGTGTTGATTCAGGGGCTGGAACACTCCTGAAGGCTTTAGACATTACACTATTGTTTGCATTTACCATTTTCAAGTAGACTCTGCAGTGGATTCACCTAGTTCATGAACCACAGTATTTTTTTTTCGATGTGTCCTACATAAAAATGTTCTCAGAAAAACTGTTCATTAGGTTCACAGTAAGTGAAACAGAAGACAACTTTATATCTAGCAGCTAGTTGAATTAATTTAGAGTAGTGAGTATGACTGAACAGCTCAGAAAACTTGATGGAATTGCAAAACAAGGGTGAATATCTTGATTGTGCTTTTTTAGTATTCTTTCTCAGCTGTCCGGGAAAATTAGTCAACATTCTGCAGAAAAGCATCATTTTTTGTGACTACATCATCATCCCAGCAGACAATATATACAACATATGATAATATGTTTATTGTCTCCAAGACTGTTTTGTATTTTTTGCTCACTGCTAGTTTTACTCTAAAGATTTCCTTTATAAACTTTCTGCTATTATATGACTATTTGACATATTCCATAAAAATATTACTCTTCCTGGCATTATCCATGTTGTTACATTAATCACTTTATCCAAAAGTATGTCCAGTTTTAATAAAAAGTATTTCATTTAAAAAGGCCTTTATTTGAAATATTCAATACTAGTGATTAAGCCAGGTTCTAATCCTATGCCGTATCTCATTTTTAAAGGAGAACACAGTTCTTGATACTAATCTCAATTTCTTATATACTCGAAAGAACACTTCCTGTTAGAGGAACTTAAAAGATGCACAAAAACTGAGATCATCTGCTTCCTGAAAAATGTTGAGTTAACTCTCGTAGCTTCATTTACACTTATTGTCACTTTCTCAGGACCAAGTAAAAAAAAAGTGTTACTGTGTCAAAATTCCTCTTTAGCACCTGTGAAATCAAAGTGCGAAAGGCTCTTTGCATTTATGTTTCATTCTTGGATGAAAAAAATGAAATGGATGATTGAGGATTCTTAAAAACCACATAAACCAGACAGGCTTATTCAACACCAGTGAGTAACTATGGAGTTCTTCAGGATTCACCCTTTTAGTTTCTTGAAACTTCTCAAAATACCCATGGGGGTCCTGGATTCCTTCTGAGAAGCTATAGTTTTTATCTGCATTTCTAGAATAATGTTGGTATTTTAGTCTTCCATTGTAAGTCTTGCATGGTATAACAATTTTTGGTATGATAATTTTATAATTTACCATAAAATATGCGGTATAGTTATAAAATAATAGAACTGCTATTTTGTTTTTTAAACCGACACACTGAAACAGTCCAATGAGTATTGCCACACTAAGTTGTCTTTGAGAAACTTGCGGGAACACTGCTATAACACAAAATGTTTTGTGAGTTCCCCTTATGAAATTATCTTTAAAACTGATTTTGAATGATATCATCACTCAGAATTGTTTAAGTATATAATAGCATACAACAAACTTGACTGAGATAAAAAACCCTCTTGTCTCAATAAGCAGGTAGTTAGTAAATAAGAGAAATAGTACATTGTTGTATAATGAAGTCTGTTTTTTTTGTTGTTGTTATAACCAGAAACAGTTCTATCAAGTGCAGACATCCACATTATTTACTTGATTTAGCATGCTATATTATTTCAAAAAAAAAAACCAACAACAAGGTCACCATTTAAAAGTGTACCAAGGGCATTCTTTTTGGATAAACACATTCTGGTTAATCTGTTTTGCCAATCATGTCACTTTAGTCACACTTAACACATTTCACCAAGTGTCACTCCAATTAGTGTTTGGTGCCCCAGTGCATTAACCATTCTCATTGCTCCTCAAAAATGTATTGCCTGTGTGTGTTGCCAGCCATTATGTTGACCCTGATTTTTGGTAACCCAATGAGTAAGTGACATCCAGTGTCCTGTCTTCAATAGTCCAGCTCAATTTCTGTAAACACATGCCTATGACTTCTTTTATGGAGTCATTTTTATCTCTTATTCCTTTCTCTTTTCCTGCTGCCTTCTGTTATTCCCAGCATCATTGTATTTTCTGAAGAACCCAGCCTTCTGGTAATATTTTGTCATTTTTGCTTCCAACAATATTTCAATCTTAATCTTCTCTAAGATACAGTTGCTTTTTGGCTTTAGGTAGAGTGAAATAGCACTAAAGGATTATTAGAGGCATTGACTCAATGCCCTTGAATAAATGTATGCTGTCAGCTGCTCTCATGTTTAAAACATTTTTGTAATATGCAATCAGGGTAGAACAGTGAAACAGAAATTATATAAATTATATATATATATATATATATATTTAAAAATTCTTAAATTGGAGGAATCATCTGAGGTGTTGAGAAAATGCTTAATCTTAAACCTTAACAGCAATTTATTCAATACCACATTTTCCCAATGTTGCTTCATGTGTGTGACAAGTTTTCCTTCCTCATGTCTTCAATAATATGCCTAAAAATGAGGTCAGTTAAGATGATATTATACACTTTTTCATGTTTTTTCTTTTTCATGAAGGTATCAGATAAGAAATCAAAATTACTCCCTTCTAATCATTTCTCTTGATTTCTCACTATTGAGTTATGCAGAAATTCCAATCATTGGCAATTTCCCTTATATGATATTATTGTACATCCTGTAACTTTTGTAAAATTCCACTGCATGTTCATGAGATATTGAGAGTGAGAAAGTCTATAATCTTTTAGTTAGCATGATTATGAAAATAGTTCAACCTTGGAGGCTCCCAAAATGCTGTTGGGGCCACCCAGAAATGCTTGGATGGCAATGTGCAAACTGCAGGTGTGGATGCTTTTTCTGAAATAAGAACACCTTAACAATTAAATAAATATTTTAGTAGTAACTAAATGATATAGACGCTATTCTTTACTATGTGACAGTATTGTCACGTGTCATGTATGTGATAATATGTGATATGATATAGTACTATGTGATATCATATTTTGAAGAAAAGCTTTGGAGCAGAAGTGCAGCCGCATACTGAAGATTTCAAATCATCTTGGAAGGCCCAGGATTTTATTTGGGATGGATATGATTGGAGCATTTAGTCTGTAAATTTAAACCATCAAAGAACTTTTGTTGTTGAGAAAACCAGGCAAACAAAAAATAAGTTCTCTCTCTTTGGTTTCCCATGATGTGAATTTCAAAGTGAAGCTATGGAATGTGTCATATTTTTTACACTGAACTACTAATTTACTTTATTTCATTCCAGCAGATCCAAGGCATTAATGGTGAGAATGCTTTGTTATTGAATATTTTTTTCAGTCTGTTACTTTATAACATTTCATTCTAAACAGATTAGCACTTTTATGTATGCATGAGTGCCTCTATGCATATAAACACCCTTAAACTCATATGGTGAAAAGGATGGAATACCAAATATTAACATGATAGTACTCAATATATTGTTTTATACAATATTTGAGAAAATAACAGAAAAGGTAGACTTTTATCTGACTTATGTGTTATGTTGTATAAAACCAATTCAATTCTCATACCCCCAAATTCATTTTATGGATATAGTTACCATAAACTGATTTAGGGAATTTGAGAAAACCAAATGATTTACTCTTGATTTTTCTTTATTATTAGGTATTTTTAAATTTTTTCTGAAGATGCATACACAGAGATTATCAATTATGCTTTTTATATGGGATTGTTCTGCCTTTTGTCACATTCCTGTAGAGCCTATTAACACATATGTAATTTTTTAAAGATAAAGAAAGCAGAAAGTTATTACAGGCACTATGTGTTAATTATAGGGGAAAGAAATCTCATTTTAAGTTATTATTCATTTGATACTTTTAGCTCTGTGATTCTACCAAGTTGATGCCTGAAATATTGAGGTACAGCTTTGTCTTACCTAATTTCATTTGCAAGATTTAAAATTTAAAAATGTAGCCAAGACAAGTAGTTAAAAGCTAAGTGGTTAAATACTTCATTCCAGAATGACTCTATTCCAAGAACATAAATAATAGAAAATATAAGCCTTTTCTTGTAGCAGCTGAAGGACTAAAAACTATGCATACCAAAAGCTAGTGTAATACAAAAAGACAATTATTTTGATAAGTAATATATGTCATGTGTCACTTAGACATAAATAAAAAACAGTATGTAAATATCTAACCAGTGACCATCATATACTAATGTATTTTAAGGTTTGAACCAAAGTGTCAACCAGGAATTTATTTCCTACTCTCTTAGGATTAGTATGAATATGTCCTATGTAGCTTTACAAAGTAAAGCCACACATTCGAAAATCAGAAAATTTTAGAAGATAGAGTAATCTCAGTTATTAATGTTGCATCAAAATTTCCTGAGAGTTCTAATACTTTTCATTTCACAGATACATAGCAGGAACATTAAATAATCTATCCAGATTTATATGGGGGAATCAAAATTGCAGTTTGGGAGTGGAACACAAGAGTGATTAGTTTATGCGTAAATACATTACACACAACCTCTAGCAGGAACTATTTTCTCTAAAATGCAACATGTGTTCACTCAACATATATTTGAGTGCCTGCAATATACTAGACACTATTTCTTTGGTTAATTATTAGAGTAAATCTAGTACTTCTATTTCATTATTTTTATTACAAGTATATAGTGGTCATGCAATATTTTAAGTATATTTTAAGTATATTTTATTGATTATGCTATCATAGTTGCCCCAATTTTTTCTCCCCTTTACCCCCCTCCTCCCTGGCCCCTCTCACCAGCATTTCTCCCTCTGCCGTTAGTTCATGTCCATGGGTCATATATATGTTCTTTGGCTTCTCCATTTCCTATACTATTCTTAATCTCCCCCTGTCTGTTTTGTGCCTACCTATTATTATTCTTATTCTCTGGATCTTTGCCCCCAATTCTTCCCCTTCCCCTCCCCACTGATAACCCTCCATGTGATCTCCATTTCTGTGATTCTATTCCTATTCTGGTTGTTTGCCTAATTTTGGCCTTTGTTTTTTTTAGGTTCAGTTGTTGTTAGTTGTAAGTTTGTTATCATTTTACTGTTTATAGATTTTGATCTATTTTTAGATAAGTCCCTTTAACATTTCATATAATGAGGGCTATATTGAATAGATCTTTCTGAATTATTTGCTTAAAACATTGCTTCTTTGGAAAATTGTATTGAGTGCTAAAGACTCAGACATTCAAAAGAATTTATGTAACCTTTTAAAAGAATAAATTAGGAGTTGATTTTATGTAAACAACAAAATTTAACATTTAAAACTGTACTGATCTTTGAAAAAGAACTATGCTCATATTAGGATATATGTTTAGCCTTATCCCCAAATTTTGCATGATTTTTATTGAAAAATACATTATATATCAAATGACCTAATATTATATTTTATTATGAAAGTAACAGAAATGTTATTTGTATTTCATTTCCTAGATAGACATAGTGTTACTTAGAATGTAATAGGAAGAACTTTCTGTGTTTTAAGAAATTCTTGAGCATTTCAAATAATGTTGAAAAATCTCAAAATTTCAAGGTATGGGCTTTTGCTACCTAGGAGATCATTTGTCTCTGATCTCTTGTGGCAATCAAACATCTGCTGAAACAATTGTCTCAGTGGCTTTTAGATTTGAACTACTGGGGAGTAGAACAGATGCTTCCCCTGAGAGTCTTCTCAGATTGCCCTTCACCTTGTTGTCTACTGTTGTCTACAATGAGCAAAGTTCAGTCCCTGACAAAGAGATAGATGTTAAATCCTTGGGTCAAATGATTTATCTCTGTAGTTCCACTTCTAATCTGAGAAGCCAATATTTGCCTCCACGTTAAACACTCAATTACTTAGGGTTTACCAAGATAAACTCTCCAAAGTCCTTTGTCACTCTGAGTATGACCTGACAGAGCTCACAGCAGGCAATGTGAACTGTGGATCAGCAGAGCATTTCCTAATTCAGCAAGGGGAGATTTGTATGTATAATTAGAGAAGAAGTGGGGCAAATATGAGATATTATTCCTCCATGTCCAGAGATTTCAGCAATTACATTTTGTTTCTTTAGAAATCAAGATTTGAAGTCCCCAAACCCATAGTAAATGAGCTGACTTCATTTAAGAGCCTGAAAAATCCAGGCTTTTAGCCAACAATCTCATTTGAACTGTCTAAATTCATTAGGCTTAGAGAACTGAATTGCAGGATCTTTTCAGAAACAGATTTACTGTGTGATTCCTATTCTAACTGCTGTTCATGGCCAGAGTGAACAAGGTTTGGATTACTTTAACTAATCCTGGATTGCAGTTTAGCAGTTATGTAATGCTGCTGTCCAGAAAATTTCTAATATCATTACTTGCACCATTTTATTCCTCTCCTTTAACTCTTTGGTTAAAATTCTGTAGAAGTAAATCAATATATGCCAGCCAATACATTGCAGTTTAGTTCAAAGCTAGGATCATCTTTAAGATTCCAAAATAATTAAATTGAAAATCACCCTTGATATTCATAAAGGTTTTAGACAGAAATTAAAGTTGTAAGAGCTAAGGTTTCTAAGTCAGCACATATGTTAGAGATAGATGGGATTTAACATAAAGGCAGGTTTTGTGTTTCCCATGACCCTCAGTTTTGTGAGTGACAAGATATCTGCTGAGAGGTTAAGAAACTTGGGTGAAATTTAGTAGTAGGTTCAAAGCTGAGCCCAGACACCAAGACTCCTGAGTAATAGTTAACTTCGAAACCTAAATGGAACAAGTGAACATAAAATCCCCCTGCACCCTAAATTACTGAGGTAAAAATTGATGAGTCATCAGCACTGAGAGGAACTGGCTCTAAGTTAGACACTGCAAAAATGGAGAATAAACATTAACTTCTGATGCTGTTAAGTTTGGATTGGAGATCCCTTTGCAATTGATTTTCAGATGCACTCCTTATGCTATGATTCTGGGCTTACTCCAGGAAATTGGCAGTGTCTCAATTACATGAATATCTGGGAAGCTTACATGTACATATATACATACTTCATTTTAAGATCTTTTAAAATATTTTAAAAGATTTATAAATAATGTTATAGTAACTGTTTGTGCTTTATAATATTCAGAATCCCTAGCAGCATTTAACCAACAAAAGTATCGATTGCCTACTAGTTGGAAGATGTAGCTCATTAACAACAGTTGCATTACAATGGTTTTCCTGTGACAAGAAAGAAGCATACTGAATGATGACACCATTTGGGCAGTGATTTGAATAGCATCTAAAATTTAAATATGTCTCCGCTACTCCATATATAAACTGGAAATGAAATTTCTGAACCCGAAAAAGAAAAAAGACATGTAAAGCAATATGAACTTAAATTTCTTGGGGTGGGCATGGGGGAGGAAGATAAAGTTTTGTGGTCCAGACAGAAGCAGAGGTATGAATAAATTCTGCAATGGAAAATGATGCTTGTATATTCAATTTATCTTATGTTTATAATCTCAATTCTATAGTTGCTCAGCCTGAAGACAGAGAATCTTATCATGAAGTATATCTAAACTAAAATGCATGAACCTTAGCATCTTTTTACCATATTTCATAACCAATGGGTCTTTTACTCAGTGTTCCTTCTGCCAATGATATTTGTGTTTTTGGAGCTGTAGATAATGTTTCATCTTGGAGTACACACTCATTTCTTTGTAAAATGTTTGGTTATCAATGCCTTTATCTGATAAAGTAATTATTGCTTAATTTCTAAGTTTCACTAGCAATAAAAAGTTATCCCCCCTTTTAACAAAGGAGTGAATAAAAAAAAGGAAAAATTAAGTAAAACATTAAGAAATAGAGGGAAGAATCTTAAAGGGATGCTGTTATATTTACCAAAACCCAAGTATCAGAAGATTAGCTCAGATGAACTTGGCCATTACCTTTCTAGATTAGTATTGGAATAAAAATATCCATTGAAAGTGTGCAAATTATGAGGGGAGAAAAGAAAAAGCTTAATTCTACTTAATCTGCATAAAAACTCAGGTAAATTCTGGACTTTATTTTTATTTGTTTTAAAGATTTTATTTATTTATTTTTTGAGACAGAGAGGGATGGAGAAAGAAAGGGAGAGAAACATCAATATGTGATTGCCTCTCCCATGCACCGTCCTTGGGACCTGGTCTGCAACCCAGGCATGTGCCCATGTTGGGAGCCACCCTGCCTGGTTTCAGGAATTGTAACTGCCTCCTAAGGCTAAGGCTGAGTGAGCGACCTCCAGAATGTGAGCCACAGGAGACAAAGCTTGTCTCTGGCAGCAAGCGCTGCTTCTGCTTCTTCCCCTGCCGCCAAAGCATAGTCAGTGTCCATGGCGGGTATTACTCCTCAGAGAGGGGCAACCTAGGCCAGACATGATCACTTGGGAGGCCATCACGGAAGGACTCGGGGGGCTGTGACAAAGAGGGAGTGATGAACCCTCATCCCCTGGCTATTGTGACATAGTCTGAATCCCCATTTTCATCTGGGAGAAGTGCTGCCTGGCTTTAATCCACTTAAGCCTGAAAGCCTATGATGGAGAAGGCAGTGCAGCCCTGTTCTGGAAAGAGCGGATACCCTCCGTAATCAGGCCTAAGGAAGAATATGTAAAATCCTGTAAAACCTGCTTTGTTTTAGAATGCTCTCACTTAATGAGGACCCTTAATGAGGGTCCAAGCAAGAAGTTTGTTCCTCAAAGTTTTATGGCTTGTTAGCTATCTGACCCTGACTGAGAATAAGCCCTCATACTTCTTTGAATGCTATCTATTGTTTGATCCTTACCTGTATTCTTGTACAAAAGAACCCAATAAAAGCCCCTTGAGTAACTGGGTCTGGGCCCTTCCCCTTTGAGGGATTGGCCACCTTTCCTCCCCAAGCAGATCATGTCTTAGTAGTTTCACTTTCATCCATGGTGGATGGGGGACTTTGTGGGAAAAGTTGCCCCCACGTTCCCTGACTGGGAATTGAACCACTCACCCTTTGATTCTCAGGCTGGCACTCAACCACTGAGCCATACTAGCCAGGACTAGACTTCATTTGAATCATTTTCTATTGCACATCAAAGCTTATCACACATTATGTAAAGCAGTAGTTCTTAAGAAGGGATGATTCTGTGCTCCAGAGGCTATTCGGCATCTTCTGGAGACTCTGTTTGGCTGTCACAATTGACAGGATGCGAATATAATTTACTCAGTAGAGGCCAAAGATGCTATCGAACATGCTCACATACACAAGCAGTTCCCACAACAAAGAATTTAGTCAAATGTTAACAGGACAACTGTAGAGAGACATCCTTTAAAGATATCTAACATATATAAGGAATATATAAAGAATGGGAATGGGGATCAGTTGTCCCCCTCAGGTACATTATAATTTCTGCTATTGGTACTGAACTGCAAGTTGCATGAGACAATATGAAATACATTATTATTTGCAAAACCTGGAACATCTAATCATCTGCCAACAGGCCTCTTAAAATGTTGGCTTTGCAGATATCACAAACCTAACATAATAAACAGTGCACCTTTTACTCATGTTAAAGTTTATTTTCATTTGCTGTTAATCTAACACTTGAAGTTTATAGTTCTCTACCCCAACCAATGCTATAAATTTTAAATACAGTCACTTCCTTTTTGATTTTTTTATTTTATTTTATTTAAACGACATTGGAGTAAACTCATAAACAGACATATCTACAAATGTCATATATTTTCAGTCAACATATGTCTCACTGAATAATTATTTTTTATATTTAAAAATTTACTTAGCTTTCTCCTACAATGGAATGGAGTAATATCTATGTGCATAGATTAAGAATATTTACTAAATTACTGGTGGTGGTGTAAGTTGGCAAAATACTTATAAATTAATATTGAGGCATTTGATATAGGATGCATATTGTTTATGAAGGCAAATAAAAATCTGTATAGCATTCTGCAAATTCTAAAATATTTAGTCCATATGATACTCAGCAAGGTATTTTCATGATTTTCTAGATGCTTTTAAAAACAGATCTCCACTGATTCTTGTATTTACTACCCTTAAGGAACTAAGAGTGTTATTAAATAGCAGAATGAGGGGAAAGAGGATATCAGAAAATAATATGATTTTCTAAAGCTGTTATTATGCTATATGCTATATTTTTCTTATTTAATATTTACATACATTCTGAAAAACTAGATTTAATGTATATTTCTAAAAATAAAGTGCCTATTTTAAAATGCTAAAAAATGATCAAGTAAATCAGTAAAATCTATTCTCAATCCATAACATAATCATATTCTGCCTCATCCAGAGGACATACTTATGAAGGAAACAAGGCTTTGTAAACAAGGAGGCTAAAATGTGAGCCTCCCGTTTTAAACTGTGGGGAAGCAGAGGTGAAGGGGAAAGGCAGTTACTCCTATGGGCTTCCTGGTCAAGTAGGACAATTAATCAGTAGATGAGTCACAGAACATGGAGTAACCAACTTGGCTACAGGGTTCCCAAATGTTCTACCAATGGATTCACATGACCAGGATGTTCAACTAAGAATTTTGCCAGTTACAAGAAGCAGGCAGAGAGAAAGCCTTCTTTTAAAAAAAGCAGAATTTGGAGAAAGGGAATTCAAGTCAAATCAGCGAGCATTGTTGATGCCTGCTCTGCACATTTGCCTAGATAATATCTCAAAAAGACGAGTGCCCTCTTCCATGAGTGAGCTCTGGCTTCTGTGGATTTAATGCTAATCATTTCCAGCTCTAAAAGCTATTCAGCTTTCATAGCCTTATGATTTCAAATTATAGCTTGGTCACACTAATTTTAATCATGACAATGGGAAGTATGGGTAGGCTACTACTTGAATTATTTTTACTATTGTTGAACATAGAGAATTTGAAACTATAATGCTGAATTTAAAAGTTTATGATATCATATTTGTCATAACATATTCACCCTTCCTCAAACTCTATAATGATTTGCACTGTTGGAATCTCTCTCTTAGTTTGATTTCAAATTAAGGGTGTATAATGATGGTTTATGTTTCCCTCATTTAAAGGAGAAATGACTTGATATTATATTTTTGCCAATCATAGGAAAATACAAATTTTACAATTTTCTTCTTAGTTTGACTTTTTTAGCAACAATAGTAAGAAGTGCTAAATTTGAATAGTGCTTTGAAGTTAACAATAAGCTGTCCCTTATATCCTCATTTAATAAACCATTTATACCAATAGTAAAGGTGTGTTAAGCAATAGAAAAGAATTAGAAAAGAGGAAAGCAAACATTTATTGAATACTTTATTAAAAATTAGATATTTTAGTAGTTTCTTCATATATATCATAAATCAGTTGCCAATGACAAAAATTCCCTAAATAATAATGAATATAATTTTCCATCATCTTTATTCGCTTCCTGATTCCCTCAGTGATTGATGGCATCATTTACCAAATGGCTGACTAGGGGAAGTATGAGGCTCTTTAATCTATGATTATCACACCAATGTCAGAGAAAAAACAATCAGTCTAAAACACTATGTGGAAGCAGATGAAAATCTTCTAATGAGAAAGCTGAATGTTCCAGAGGTAAAATTCTAGGTTTTAAGGCTTATTATCTAGGGGCTTCCCCAACAACATTAAGCAAAAGCAAACAATAATTTTTCATTCAAACTTTCTTCTAAATAAAGGGTTCAAAATAGCCCCAGGTGTTTATTTAAAAGGAGTCGCATGAATATCATATAGAAAAAATACTAATTAAGAGTTTTCCATTTGTAATTAATATGAACATTTTAACTTTTAAGTATATGGACTCACTAATCAGTGACATGGAACAGGGTTCAGGCATAAGGAAAAGAACTAGTACACTAAAAGGTAGATTGGTGGAAAGTGGTGGAAAAGTTAAAGAAACACACAACTTTGCTAACTGGTTTAATTGTTAAGCTAACTGAAGATCACTTATTTACTCTTCACGTTTTTGAAATAACATGTTCAGAATAAAATTTTAAAAAATCATAGTTTCTCACTTCTTCATATTTTTTCATAAGAACAGCACTTTGAGCTTTGATGTAGTTAGGAGCCAGAGAAAAACTTAGATTCAAAACCCAAGTGCCAAACAGGAGGCCATGATCTGCACATCTAAATTCAGCAAATACTGTAGTGAGAGCCTGTTGTCAGTTCACAGGTGACTGCTGTACAATGTGGCCAACATAATTTCTGAAAGTAGCATGGTGAGCTGAGAGCCAAAATATTTTGCTAAGAATTAGTGTGAAATTGAAGGTAGTGTAAGAGTTATTTGATCAGCCAGTAAATTAAAGAAATAATTATATGGAAAAGTTTGAATCTGTCAGTCAAACAATTGTGTGTGTGAGTGTGTGTTTGGCAGGCACATATTAGCACAAGAGCAGAATTCAAAGTGTAAATGTTTTTATTAAATAATTCTTCACAGATTTTCCAAAATACACTTCCTATGTGTTTAGGTTTTAACATTTTAATAAGATTTATACAGTGAAAGTAAATAGACAGGAAATAATTTGCTTGGATCTGCAACCATGTGCGACATCAGAGGATACCCTGATGTATCCTCTGGGTATTATCACTGCGAGGGTCGCAGTGGAGGGGGGACTGTGGCAAGCACAGCTCTCCCTGGAGAGATGGGCTTGGACGTGGCTGCAGAGGTCCCCCCAATCACATGTGTGTCTGCATCCAGAGCACAGGTGAAAAGATTTTCCTTTCCAGCTTAAATGTAGCCTTGGCCATGTCCTTCCTTTAAAAAAAGGCACTATTTAGTATTTTCCTGTTTAAAGAAACTTCATTAAAATATGCTCCCTGTTGTACTCCCTGAAAAATGGTGATGAATCACTTAAGATGAAACAACTTTGGCGGGTTCCATTTTAATCCCGGTTGAAGTTAAGCACAGTAAGTGTTCTTCTAGCTCATCTTTGTCATCAATCTACTGTTTTTTTCTAATGTTTGTGCTTTAATTTCAACTGGAAATCTTAGTATAGATCTTCGGCCTGTAGTTGCTAAACAGATACAAAGTTTTCAGGATGGAAAAGATTTTCTTTGTTTTCTTTTTTGTATGTATGCCTTTTTTTGTAGCAGAGATAAAGACAGCTGAGATCTTAAAATATTCTCTTTGCACCATATATACAGCTTTGTTTGACTTCTGTTAATTCTCAGAATTCTTTAAGGGAGAAAAATTATGCCTAATGATTTTATTTGGCATATAGAATGGATTTTGTTAACTGTTACATGTATAAGTCTATTTTTCATCAAACTTAGGTATTATTTGAAATCTGGAATTCCTAAAACCCAGTCTTGGTCTAGGCAAGTGCAAATAAGTTAATGGGTGGGGGATTTAAAATGTTGTTATTATTTTTAAGTTTGAATGTATTGGCAGAGAAAAGGGCAATATGAGACTTGACAACAGATTTTCTACATTTAAATATGAAAAAGGACCTTTTAGATTTTTGTGGAAAATGTACACTGTGAAGAAGAGAGTGAATGAGTAAGCATCAGTAAGGAAGACACGAGAAATGGGAAATTTCTAAGACCGCATGTCCGCTCATCTACAAGACCGTAAACACTTTCTTGTCTGTTTTTCTGGTTCTAGACCATCATTACTCTAGTGCATGCTGAGCACTGTAGTGTCTCACACTAACTCCCAAGGATTTTTCATCTGGCTCTTGTCTCTTCAAATTTGATTTATTTTACTTCACCAGTATAAATTGTTGACTACTTTTAGGCTGGACGCTTCTCAAGAAGGCTGCGGTCAGTCCCCTTCTCTGGCTCATGTGTCTAACAGTTCCGTGCATTTTTCAAAGCCTAGTGTAAGCCCTACCTTTTTCAAAGCCCTTCCAGCATTTCCCTTCTCTGAACAGCTCACTTGTGTAAAAACACCAGGAAGTGTCAAGTTTTCAAAGGTAATAAAAATCACACATAACACTCTTTTCTACCGGATAAAACACAGATTCTATCTTTTCTCACCCTCTCTCATTATATTCCTCCACATAATCTGTGTTTTTACACCAGAAACCATGCTTGCAGAACATATATTTTCCTACTCTGTGCTTTGATTTATGCCATTTTCCTCAGAATGTAAGAGTAGTAAGCTAAGGTTTCTTAAGGTTTTACCATGTACCAGGGACTTTGTTAAAAAGATTTTTCCTATCATTTTGTCGTTTAGCTTCACAACAAAGGTATAAATCAGTACTATTACTTTTCCAAATAACAGATGAGGAAATTCAGACATAATGAGGTAAAATTACTTACCTTCTAAGTTTCCCGTCCATTTCTCAAAAGCAATGTATTTCCCGCCTTGAGGATCATTTCAGAACCAACAAGTGACAGGAGGTACAATGTCACTGGAGTGCATTTGATGAATATGGCTTAAGATTTTGAGGATATACATTCTTTGGAACACCCATTTTTTCTTGTTGTATCAAGTATTGATAGATCTTTTAAAGTTTAGTTTGTATGTGACCCCCTCTATCTCTCTAGTGATGTTTGGGGCTCAGTGCTCTGCAGCACAACAGTCTTCACTACCGCCTTCCTTCTTAAATTGAGGTCTGTAGCCAGCATGATCAGCATCACCTGGAGCTTTTTAGCAATGCAGAGTCTGCCTACACTCTGCAACTAGCGAATCAGTATTTCCACTTCAGTGAGAGTGCACAACTGACTATTCATATGCATTATAGAGTTTGAGAAGCAGAGTATTTTTCTCTGATAAGATACTCTTTTTTGCATTTAGTTATTCACAATTACTTATTATTCCTATTTTCCTGATATTTTCCAAATAGAGAGCCAGTATGTTATTTATATTTGTCTCACCCAGAGTGACTACAAAATACTTCCCACATGGTTGCTACTCGACACATCTTTATTAAATGTATTTATTAAACTCAGAGCAAATTCCATGGGAGTCATACATTATATACCCTATAACTCAAAGAACCAGTATCCTTTTCCAGAAAGCTCTGGGAATGTAGTTATCCTATATTTCTAGTTTGTATTGTGACTACCAAGTATACAAAATGTACTTCAGATGAAGTGAGGCACTAAATAAATTAACTAATGTAATTGATTAATGTATTAAAGAGAGTTTTGCAGAAGTATAATTTTATTTTGGTTCATTTAGTTAATAGATACCTATAAGTGTCAAGATGTGATTTAACTTCTTTATTAACAGATTCACGTTATGAACTAAAATTGTATGCTACAGCATAAGTCTAGTTAAATCAATAAAGATTGATTTGAATGAGATTCCTCATTCTATTCTAATATATGGTATTGCACATCCACTTCCAGTTGCTTTGTTACAGATGACTAATGCACCGCAGTTAATACATAATGTCAGCATTTAAGGAATTTTCTGATTTTTCTTTATTATTTTAAAATTCTTTTAAATTAATTGAAAGTAAATATTGCAGTAAGTTGTTGCCACTGTTGCTTAGTATTAAAATAGAATATCAATATACATCAACAGAAACCCACACTGCATTTCAGAAGAGAAATACCTTGACAAACTCAGAAGATTATAATATATATAATATGTTTAACTCGTTGATCATGAACATCCAGTGTGATTTCATATTCAAAGGGAGGAAAGATTCCAATCCGGTGGACATCACCAGAAGCTATAGCCTACCGCAAGTTCACATCAGCCAGCGATGTCTGGAGTTACGGGATTGTGCTCTGGGAGGTGATGTCCTATGGAGAGAGACCCTACTGGGAGATGTCCAATCAGGATGTAAGTACTTGTAGTCTGTGAGTTAGGGATTCAGATCAAGAGATCAAGCTGTGCAAGCAAGTGGAGCATAATGAAACCAGGTGGCTCCTACTGAAATAGAAAATTTTAAAAAATGAAATTGTTTCCAAATCTTGCAGGAATATTAATTGAGCTGCTTTTGTGGCCTTATAGTTTTTCTTCAAGCAGGGCTTTAAATTGAGGTATAAATGAAGATGTTTGTGTTAAAATGCAATGAAATAAGTGACAAACAAGATAACCATAATATATCACAGAGTGTTAGAAATATTTTTGCTACACAATTATTTGTATGTAAGATATACATGTCTGCTCTCCTTTGTAGATTTAATTCATGCATCTATGCTGACTTTTTTTTACTTAAAGATAGTATTTTCCAAATCAGATGAAACAACCAATTTGCAGCATGTTGTTTCTCAGACTGTATTAATGTTGCACATGAATTTAGTTTTACAAATTGAAGTCTCTGGATAGAAATAATAATCTTTAACTATATAACTGTGATTGATTTTTCAAAAGGACTTTTGTTTTTATAAGTCATGTTTTGTGAATGCTTAGTAAAAGGATGCTCTTGGCATATGGGATCAGCACTCAGAGATTTTTTTTTATGCTTTGCCAGAAACTGTGAGCATGATCTCAAAACACATAAGAAGGAAAGCTGAGATGCTTTTAGTCATTTCCTACCCACCACATATAAAATGGCTTCTAATGTTTTTGGATATAAAAACCTTTTGGTACTTCTTCAAACAAGCTATTTTTATAACAGTAATGGGAAAATCAGACTCTCTTTTTCACATCTCTATTTTCAAAATTTTCTTTGTGTCATAGGACCCCAAAATGCAGTCTCTGAATCAACAGCTTTAGCAGACCCTTGGAATTTGTAGTAATGCATGTTCTCAGACCTTACCCCAGAGTGATGTAATCAGGGGTTAGTCATCTCTATATTAATACATCCTCGAGACGATTTTTTTCAAGATTTTATTTATTTAATTTTAGAGAGAGGGGAAGGGAGGGAGAAAGAGATGGAGAGAAACGTCTATGTGGGAGAAGCATCAATCAGTTGCCTCTTGCATGCAACCTTTCTCTTTGCAGGATGGCACCCAACTAAATGGGCCACACCAGTGTGGGCTCCAGATGGTTCTGATATGTAGCAAAGTTTAAAATCCCTGCTTTATGTGATTTAAAAGTACCAATAAACCTATAGTTACTTAATTGTGCAACACATGAGCTTTTACCAAAGGACCCTACTATGATTTGAAAGGTACCATTTGAACTGTGGTATAAATAAAATCTGTAAATGTTTTTTCTGCATTCATTCATATATATTTTCCATAGAAATTTGTATTACTGAATAAAATTTTTCTTTTGAGTTAACTGATTTTCTGCCATAGAACATTTTTTAAAAAGTTTTAATTTGAAAAGTACCTTTACAAATTCTTCTAAATTTATTTTCTCTCTATTGATCTTCCTTTTGAGATACATTTTGGGGCATTCATAATATATATTTGATACGTTTATTTCTAAGCCATTTAAAATGAGACCTTTCTACTGATGTTTAAAATAGTCATATAAGTGTGCTCTGTCCATGAAGAAGTAAAAGAAGTCCCACCTTTTGAGTCCTCGGAAACTCTGCTTCTCACACAGGTAATTAAAGCTGTGGATGAGGGCTATCGCCTGCCACCCCCCATGGACTGCCCGGCTGCACTGTATCAGCTGATGCTGGACTGCTGGCAGAAAGACAGAAACAACAGACCCAAGTTCGAGCAGATTGTCAGCATTCTGGACAAGCTCATCCGGAACCCGGGCAGTCTGAAGGTCATTACCAGTGCGGCAGCAAGGTGACACAGTAGAGTTTGCATTCTGCACTCACTCTGAAAGCAATGTATTTTCTATCTCCAAGTTGTTCAACTTTTTTTCCTCCCTTCCCCAACTGCATTCTTTGAAACACGCTCCTCAAGATGGAAGAGACATATGTTTTTGT
Organism: Sturnira hondurensis; assembly: GCF_014824575.4. Lineage (NCBI taxonomy): Eukaryota > Metazoa > Chordata > Mammalia > Chiroptera > Phyllostomidae > Sturnira > Sturnira hondurensis. Next base: position 12,162,097 of record NW_028083059.1, on the reverse strand, counting down.
CTCCTTTTAAACCTTTCAGGAAGAAATCTCGTGCTATTTAATGGTAATGATGAAATTGTGTTATTTTTAACTTTCATCTTCACTAGAAGTGAGTCTACAGTCAGACTTCTTTCAGTCTTTGGAAAATAGAGACCCAGGACACGTAACTTCTTTTCATTCTCAACTATATAGACATAAAAAAGAAACAAAGAAAAACTCCTGGAGCGATAAAGAATTCAAAATGCTTCCAAACATTGCATTGGCTAGCAGAACCCTACTTAATTAAACAAATATTTGTTCAACCCATAATGCATGTCAATTACATTGTTAGCATCTTTCAGGAATGAAACTAAATAAAATAATGCCAATTGTTCAAGACAGCGGCACAGCATCAATACTTCATAGCTATGCTGCAATCCAGAGTACACAGTGTCTATTGGATTTTATGCGTATGCCTCCCAGTTAAGAATCATTGGGTTCTCTTAATGGTTTCAACAAATGTAAAGTAAAGCGCACCCACAAAGTGCAATAGAAGAAATAGGTAAGGGGAGATTAATTTTGTCAGGGCCATATGGAAGAAGAGAAGTGTTAATATATTTGGTGGATCTCAGGGAGACTAAAGGCAAAGATAACTATATGGTTTCATCATTTGTTTCTCATTGCACACATAAGAAAAATAGTTCTTTTACATTTGATGATGTGTCCTCTAATGGTAAAAGTGCAGAGCTTTAGTAAAATAACCAACAATGTGTACACAAATCCACAGTATTAAGTGATATGTATAAATATTGTATAACGATGATGCAGATATGAAAGTGTAATATAGTGCCTTATTGGGAGGTTTCTTCTATCTTTCTTGGACAGCTGCTCTTTTTACCGACAATAGTGGCAGTTATGATTTGCATACTGAGAGAACACTTACTAATATACTTTATGATAGAATATATGATTTTAACATAAACCAGTATAATTGTACTGAATATTCATGATTCCACTTTTACATCACATTTAAATAAGACAAATAAGGGGAATCTGAGCCAAAGTCTTAATACGAGTATATAAATTTTATAGATTATTGTTCAGAAATAACATTTAGAGGTTCCCACAACTGAACTTAATGATACATCTTAAGTAGATAAAACTACCTACAACTTACACCATGTAAGGATGAATTTCTGTTCTATTTCACAGAGAGAGACTACACAGACCCTTGGAAATCTACCTGACAACTTAACAACTAACAGGACAACAAACTTGTCCTTTCCTGGGCCATGTGGTCCTTATTTTGCGTCCTAAAGTTATTTCTTTTTATCTTTACTTACAGCAATCATAGCAAAAAAGAACATCTTTTCAATTATTTCCACATCATAACAAGACATTCAAAACCATTTCCGTAGGATGTTATTCACCATATAAAAACTAACTCATATAATATGATGTAGGAATATTTAACTTAATTTTATGTGGAAAATTAGCAGCCAAATTTCAACATACTTCTTAAATTCACTTTTCCATTCTTATAGAAATATACTGAATATAGTTTCTCCAGTATGTATTATTTGAAGCCTGAATAAATTCTATGTATTTTCTCATGACACATGTAATTTTAGGAAAAAAATAAGTATTTTACTAAAAAGTACCATCCATTTCAATTTACTAAATATAAAACTCTCAAAAACTGTTTTAATATGCTTACTGACTGCCACTGAAATACAAAGCCAGGAGGATTGTGTCATTATGAATTCATTAGCAAGAACTTCAAATAGTCATACAATAATTTCAAATCTTCTTTTTTTATTTTAGAAGCTTGCTGTCCCATTTTTGACAATGATTATTTCACCTTTCTTTATAACTGATTGAACTCTAATGCCCTTGCCACATACTTTGTTGAGAAAACACAAGCTATCAGATGGGAAATTCTAGCAGCAAAAAAATAAAAACACACAAATAAAAAACAACTTACTGGTGCCTGCTCACACTCACACTCACTCATCTTGTCTTTCTTTCTTCTATTTAAAAGAGAGGGAGTGTCCCGTACTTGTCAGAGGCAGCCTCTCTCTCTCTCCCCCCCTTATCTTTCCCCTCCATATCCAGTTCCTTCTTTTCTGCAAGTTCATTGTCATAGAATTATATTCTATTGCACTTTTCTCAAATTCCACTGGTGATCACCAGGGGAAATTCTTAAACATGCAACTACCCACATCTATACCAAGCTACTATTTCAGAATCTCTAGGGAAAGGATTGAAATGTGGAAGTTTGATAAAAACACCAGGTAATTTTTTATCAGCAGGTGAATTTAAACGATTGTCTGTCAACATTACCACTTCTTGTCCCACATCTCTGCCAACTGTTTCCTTATTTTTCTACCACCCTCCATGGGAAAACCTACCAAATAGAAGTCTCATACATATCTCAAAATTAATATTCTGACTTTTTTTTTACTTTCTTTAGATAACCTCATTGTTCCACTGCCTTCCTCATTTAGTTGAGTTCACCAGCACCTGTGCATTTACCCATCAGGATTAGAGCAAATCTCGGTGCTTCTTTCTTTTCCTCTTCACTTTGATCCTGGTGGTTGTTGGACCAACACAACTAATCTACAAACACTCTCTTCTATATACACATATATAATATTGCCTCCTCTGACCTGGACCACTCCAATAGCCTTCTAATGTGTCCCTGCCACCATTCTTGCCTTCTTCCAAGTATCTTTTCATACAGCCTTCAGAATTTCTATATCAAAATATGTATGATATAATTTTGGTCATCTGTTTATAACCAAGCTTGATTTCCAATTACACTTAGAAAAAAATCTTGACTCCCTTTGATGATTTAAATAGCCATGCCCTCCAATGTCATTTCTTTCATTCAAATGTCTATTTACTCATTTTCCTTTTTTCAAATATTTTATTTATTTATTTTTAGAGAGAGGGTAAAGGAAAGAGAAAGAGAGGGAGAAAAACATCAATGTGTTGCCTCTCATGTGCCCCTTACTTGTGACCTGACCCACAACCCAGGCATGTGCCCTGACTAGAAATCAAACCGGCAACCCCTTGGTTTGCAGGCCCACACTCAATCCACTGAGCCACACTAGCCAGGGCTTATTTATTCATTTTTCAATGACTATTTATTTATTTTTATTAATTTATCTTTAGAGGGGAGGGGAAGGAGAGAGGGAGAGAAATATCAATGTATGGTTGCTTTTCATGTGTCCCTTGCTGGGAACTGGCCTGCAACCCAGGCATGTGCCTTGACTGGGAATCGAACTACGACCCCTTAGTTCGCAGGCCTGTGCTCAATCCACTGAGCTACGTCAGCCAGGGCTCAATGACTATTTATTATACACCAATCTACTATGTGCCAGCCATGGGTAGAACCTAGAGAACAGTTAAGAATGCAAATACGGTCCGTGCTATCCTGGAGCTTACATTACAGAAGATGTTTAATACACAATAGGCAAGCACATTTTAGAGGAAGAAAATAGATAGTTGTGATAGATAATATAAGGGTGGTTGAAAATAGTATTTTGAAGAGTTACTATTGAGCTAAGACCTTAAGAAAGGAAAGGTGCCATGTGTTTAAAGAACCCCCATCATCCTCACTCAGCCCCAACCCCCCAAATAAAAATAGTCTTGGCATAGGTATATCAACTGCAAATTAATTTGGAGACCTCTAGGAAGTAGCAGACAGATAACATGACTGAAGAGTGACAAGAAAAGAAAGAGTCTGTGACTGTAGCCTAAGAAATAGAGAGAAGCAAGAACACTTGAGGCTGCCCAAGCCATGGTGAGGACTTTGGAATTTGAAATGCATGAGGAACCTCTTAAGGCATTTGAAGAAGAGAAGTGACATGATTTGACTTATATGACTGCTTGTGGAGGGAGACGGCTGTCTCGGCCTCTCAGCCTATATACCACTTTCACTTCAACAGTCCTGTAGCCACAGCAGCCAACATCTAGTTCCTTTAGAAAGACGATGTACTTCAGATAGGAAGACAACAGCATATGATGTTTTCTTGGCTTAAATTCTCCTTTGCATCCTTCTTTATTCAGGCAGCAGCTTCTACATCGTATATTAATTGAGGTCTTCTCTGCCAACACAATGTAGAGGTTGACACAATTATTCATGTACAGGGCACCATAGTTTGTGTGTGTATTTTCTTCTTAGGTATCCCTCTCTCCAATAAACTCTAATCCCTTAGAGATCAGATACCACACTTCTGTTGTATTACCAGTGCCGTGGTGATAGTGGAAACTCAATATCTGTTAAGTGCTTGAGTAAATATTTGCTAAAATAATAGTAATTTTCCATTTCAACAGAACCACTATTTTTAGAAAAACATTCTACTTTTTTTCTCTCCATTATAGATTTCAGCAGGCCTTCGTCACACAGTAAAAAAGCTTCACCTTTCTCCTCAGCAGAATTACACATCAGCATCCCTTTCTGTGAACTCAGTTCCAGAAACACTCCTCCAAACACTCAGTTCCAGAAACTGTCCAAATCTGCGTTTATAGAGGGCACCCAGGATTCAAATTTCTGAATGTTTTAATTAGTTGTATCAGTGCCTAGAATTATGCCCTAAAAATCCTGTAGCACAAACAATATTAGTCTATCATTCTTATACTGATGATGTTTCCAGAGTCTCCCTGAGTCTAGTTCTATGGTGAAGTTTATTTCATACACTAATATAGAAATCTTTCACTATGCATAATTTTACTTTTCAATCTTTGTTAGAGTTGACGATTCCTAACAGAATCATTCCCAAAGAGTCTTCCACTGTGAGTGTCTTCGTGGACACCCGTGTTGAATGGGGGAAGGCACATGAGTAAAGGATCGGGGTTGCCAGACCCAAATACGGTAACTTAGCTGTTCCAGAACTGGTGAGAAAAGAGAGGAAGTTACATTAAATTGTATGTTATTTTTGCTTTTCAGTAATTGATTTATTTTGCGAAAAGTAGGGAATTGGTGGAGACATGTATGAATTTGAAGGTTTTGTTTTATTCAATATGAAGCTGCACATGTTTATTCTGTGGCATTCTGTGCAAGGCATTGTGCTAGGGTCTGTGGTAAATACGGAAAGAAGAGTCAGCCTCCATTCTCAACTGCTTACATTTAAATATGGGAGGAATACATCTTCAGAAATACTTTAGCTGTCCCAGAATATGGAATTATTGGAGCTAAAATACAAAGTGTTCAGAAAGGTGAATTCAGAAAGTCGTACTGAAGTATTTAGGACATGGCGACCAATGAGATGTGCAGAGAAGTACTAGAGAGGACTCCCAGGCTCTGAACCTGGAGGACACGAGGACAGCAGATGTCCATGCTTTTATGGACATCAGAAAGAAGAGTGGACTGTGAGGCAGAAGAGCATTCTGGGTGCAGTTAGTCCAAGTCCTACAAGAAGCTGGAAGTGCACATCTCAAGCTGGGGAAAATATTAAAATTAAATCTATCTAGGCATACAATTTCGAATATTTTTATGTATAGATAATCAAAGAAGCCACAGCCAGAAGCATGTTTAGCAGGTACAGATCTCCATCTAATAATAACATTTTTACTACTAATGTATCCATTTTTATTTTTCTGAAATTATTATATTTCTAAGTAAAGTTTTCATATTCAATGGATTATCATGAGACTATAATCTGTGAATAGCGGATGGTGTTGGTTCACATAGGTTGATGCGGAGTTACTCTTCATCTGCACCTACCAGACAGCACTTCTGAGCTTCTCCTTGATGCTTCTGTTATGCCTTGGGTTCCAGGGATCATTTTGAAGCTTGTAAATGCCTCACTCATTTAGTCCAAAAGTCACTAACTCAGATGTCTACAAGAGCCAAGAAGCTAACTGCAATGAGTGAATGCTTCCACCATACGTAAAAGGGGATAGCCAGTGGTAGCCAGTAGAGATTTCAGGCTGCTTATCAGGAGACTGGAGAACCAATAGATGCCAACAGAAGGCAATCCAAGAACAAAAATAAAGTAAGGAACCTGAGTGGACATTTCCCCTGCACAAACTCCCTCCCACTCAGAGAGAAAGGAAATAGTCTCTATTTAGAACTTTGAGAAGAGTACCTGTTATAGAGCAGAAGACTATGAAATGACAAGTAGAACCAGAGTGAGGAATGAGATTCAGACCACTACAGAAAAACCACAGCTCAAGAAATTGATTTTCCAAAAGTGGGGAAAATGAACTGTTATCAAAAGCTGCAAAAGACTGATACACAAAAAAGGTAACTGAGGAAGAAGCCTTTCAAAGACACAATAAGGATATCAGCTTCTTTGCCCTTCTCATTTTTATTTTTATTTTTATTTTTATTTTTAGAGTAATAAATGAGATACAAAATTTTAAGAGATTTAGTTATAAGTAGATGATGAAAAGGTAAGGACAGTAAGAAAATAGTGTTTTTGAGAAATAGGTAAAATAGTGTTTAATCATAGTGTACATGTGTTAAAGTATAAAAATGAAGTTCCCTCACTCTTTTTTAAAAATTGAAAAAAATTATTATTCTTCATAAAAAATGGTGTGTTGTAAATAAACAAAAAATTGCCTTACACTAAAAAATCTCCTCTTACTTTATATTATATTCTTTGCTGTATGTAAAAAAAAATAATAAAAGTCCTCTCTTGAAAGAAACTATTTGCAAGTCAGTTTTATAATATAGCTCCTACTTTAAGTAAATTGATTCAGTTACTTTTATGAATGTAGCTGACTTAAAAATAAAAATAGACATAATAAAATCTGTTTATATTTAGGCAGTAAGATACTTTTTTATTTTCTGATATTTGTATATAAAATGACTTATTTTTTTTAATTTATAGAATTTTCACACTTGAGATCATTGGCTTCTTCAATACCAGTCTAACTTTATGGAATCTAAATTCTTGGCATAAAGTATTAAACAATGTATTCAATATATTTAGAATGGGGCTTTAAAAGGAAGGCAACCAAATTCATGGCATAGAGAGTTAAATAATATATATAATATATTTAGAATGAAATTCTGAAAACTAAATTGTACTTAATTAATTTATTTAAAATGATATTAAATATATTGTTTCACTGCATTGATCGCTAAGTTTGAAAGAACTTATTTTTTAACGTACAAGATAAATAATAAAAATTAGCAATTTGCACTGTAAATAGCATTAAATTATCATTATTAACATGCTTCTGATCTCTGACAGTACATGATATAATTCTTTTAGAGAATGACTGCTGTTTTGACAAATATATCCTTTAACAGAATTCTTATGACCAAAAAGCTTTCTGTTTCTCCAAATGACTTTGACCTCCAAGTCTGAAACTGACAGGGTGACATTCCTCACTGAACAAATACGATACTGAACTTTTTAGAGGGAATGCTAAATACCCAGGTGATCTCTTTGTTTTTAATCTTAAAAATCAAAGTAGATAATTTTACCACTGGGAGGAATTAAACCAGATATATAGCTATAACTGCTAAGATTTTTGTCTTTAAGGCTTAGAAATAACTAAAATAAACAAAAGAACTTTACATCTCCTTAATGAGTCATTTACCTACTAATCTGTTATTGGGAGCTACACACACACACACATATAGTCAAAATTTTAATTCCTGATAACAAATTAAATTCATTTAATCCTACCTGAAATTTTAATGTTAGAGATAAGAATATCAAAATCATCATCAATTCACACTTTTTAAAAAAATTGACAAAAACAAAATTTTCCCCTGAATTACAGCATCATTGTTTGAAATAATAAAAAAACTAGATTATAAAAAGTACTGAAAAATTACATTATTATTTTCATACAATAATAAAGGTAGAAATAATTATTATTTTCTTTGAATATTACTCATAACTATTAATGTATTTCTGAAACTATTCACTATTACAGGAAAGTATAAATAAATATAGTGTTGTAGCATATATCTCCAATATTATTAACTATTTCTAGACTCAGTAGACATTTACTTATTATTAAAATTTTGTATTAATCATTATTTTTAACACATAAAAAGAAAGACTTTTGTAAACCAAAGAAGTCTTCATATGCTACAAAATGAACTGAACATTCAATCCTAGTGGTTTAGAATTCTCAGGCACTATGAAATAAAATCATTATGAAAAGATATTCTTGGGACTGGCAGTTACTAACTGACATTTGTTTCCCAGTATCTGAGGCTAATTGGAATGAAAGCATTTACAGATAAAATAAGAGTTGATGGGAAGAAAATATAGTTGTACCTCTTTAAAGTAACAGTATAAATATCCATAAAAGAATACATCAAAAACCTAAATACTACGAGGAGAAAGAGAAAAAGGGAGGAAAGTTATTTTTTTGCTTCCCTTGAGCAAACATAATTTCCATGATTTCTTTTTAATGACTGTGGTCTGTGGCCAGTAGGTACTGATTTATGAAAAGCTGTAAAAGATCAGGTGGAACTCTGCAGGACATCGTTTACAGCTGCATGGATTGAAACCTATCTAATTTGTCTAGTAAAAGTGTGAGCTCACGGTGCACATCACCCAGTCTATAAATTTCCCCTTCAGACCCAATGTCTGGGGCTGGGTCTAAAAAAACGCCGATGCCTGCAGCTGCTCACAAAGCCCACATTCCCTTGGTGTGCATGAAGAGACATCACAGGCTCTTCACAGTGAGAGACAAATTCCTATCCATTGATAAACTCTCCAGATGTCCTCTCAGAGGAGGAAAGGAACCAATTTTATTTGAATTCCCCGGAGAAATCCTGGAAGTGGAAAAATGATACTTTGCAGGGCTGGTTATTCTGAGGTCACTGGCATTAAAATTAGGTCATTCTTTGTCTTCGTTGTACTTTGATCCAAGTAATAAACAGAAAAACTCAGTTGGGGTCACTCTAATCCCTAATCCGCACGTCCTGTTCTATTTCAACCTGTTTATACTAATTTTCTCTAAACTCTTGTTGAGTCTAGTTATGGCGTTGAGTTTAAAAGTACAAACCATTTTGAATTGAGAAGAAAACATTCTGCATTTTGCTATTAGGCACGCTTCATAAACACTCTGAATAAATGTACTAGGGTTTGATTCTTTATAAACCCATAAATGAAAAAGTATTGCTATTCATGAAACCAGGAGCTGACAAGAGTTGACATTGGAGTGCATGCACAGCTACTCTAAGAAATCCAAGCTGTGGCGTGAGTGTGGATATGTCCTGTAGATATTTTAATATATTATTGTCTTCTTTCTAGGTCTCATTTTGTTTTCCTTATAAAATTTTCTCACATCGGATTTAATGTTATTTTTATTATTTTTTTTATTGATTCAATGACTTTTTCAACAGATCCAATGTTATACCTAATTCTGGGTAGTGAGAAAGGCTGTTTCACCCATGAGGGCCATGCCAAAACAATCCCAAAATATCACATAAGTTTTGGAGACTGGGTTCCTTTAATGTCTTAGAAAAAACAAAAACAACAGATTTTCTTTCTTTTTTTAAATTTAATTTTATTTTATTTTAATTGCTGTTCGAGTACAATTTTCTGTCTTTTACTCCCAACCCAGCCCACCCCCCCAGCCCTCCCCACCTCCCTCCCATTTCCACCTCCCACCTAGTTTTTGTCCATGTGTCCTTTATACTTGTTCCTGTGAACCCTTTCTGTTTTCCCCTAAAATTCCCTCCCCTTTCCCCTCTGGTCACTGTCAGCATGTTCTCTGTTTCAGTACAAACAAACAAGCAAAATATAACCAAAGACACTGAAATAGAGAACAGACTGAAACAAAAGACTTTCAATTTTAAAAATAATGGTCTATGGAAAAAACAAAAACAAGAGATTTTTATTCATTACGGTAAACATTTTGTATCTGATGAGTAACTTAAAAGAACCATAGAAAATTATTTTCATATATAACCATAGAGAATAATGTATAAACTGCTATTTTTTATATTTTGTAGTGTTTATATTCCTAAAGAAAAGAAAATTAATCTTTTGTAAAATAATGCCTATGTTTCATTTCTGCTTTCAAAAAAAAGATAACCTCTGAGGTTTAGTTAAAATTAAATTATAACACATAAAAGTGATAAACTCTATAATTTAATGTTTTAATTTATAATTAAAATGCCTGAGGTAGAGAGAATTGAAATAGAGTTAGTCCAAGGGAAAGCAAGCTGAAAACGCCTCCACTTTCAGCTCTCCTCCACTTCATAAATGGTTATGTCAGAGAAGGAAACTAGTTATCGACCTATGTTTTCAACAGAGGATGAATACATAGGCAGAACCACATTTTTACATTGCCATTTTTTAAACTCGGGATTAAAATTTTATAAAAATTTGTGCATATTGTTCAGATAAGTTTATCTCCATGAAAATCCAAACAGTCAATTTACCCTCCTTCCATACATCCCCAACCACAGTATGCAGCATGTCTAGAGCATGTTACACAGTTATTCAGATTTTAAAATCTTGATCTCACACTTACACATGTCTCATATGTCAGGAAGTGAGTTGAAAAAAAATTATCATAGTAATAAAAGTTGTCCAATCAAAAAAGTCCCTTTAAATGTGGGTAAAGTTGGCTTTGATATGGATTTGATTCACAGAGATATTTTCTCAGCAGGACATAAGTTTTTATCACATACTCTAGATGGTAATCAGGGTATTGTATTCATAGACAAAACACTAACACAGTTTAATTGTGTCTGGAAGGATCATTTGCTGTTATTTCATATTTCTGAATATGTTGAAACTGGTATCTTAAAGAGCTAAATTTGTTTCTAAAATAAAGATTAGTGTATGTCAACATATTTTTCATTTGTTTTGGTGTCCTCTGAAAATTAACTTTAAACATTGAATTTGAACATTTCAAATGATGAATTGCATTTAGTCAAATTATTAATTTTAATATATATGAAAATGTGAAGTTCTAAGAAAACCTTAATATTCAAAAACTTAAAATAATAATTTCAAATTTTTTCAAAAGCTTAATGCTGATTAAATTCAACTGTAGTATCACAAAACATGAAAGATTCAGAATGAGTACACTGATGAGGTAAAAATCCAAATGCACACTCTCAATTGTAAGATAAAAATTAGATTATGTCACTTTGCAATTAAATTGGTCCTGTTCAAAATGTCCATGGAGTCCTTTGGCCCACAACTAAAGGATCCTAGAAAGTTGCTGACATATTAATTAATGTACCATGCATCAAGCGATCCCATCCTCAACTAGCCCTCTGTGCATCTCTCTAAGAACTTTCCTTAGTAAATATAGTTAATATAAAACCTGCTCTTCTACATGACTCAAACCCCTGACCCATCTACCTAACCCCATGTGTCATTAACAGCTAAGCTACTGAGGTAAGAGGTGGCAATACAGTCACAGTGCAATTATTGGAACAACAAAACTTGAGAGTATTTTTCACATATGAGTCCTGCAAACTAAAGGTATAAACAAACATTATGGAGTATTGGAACCCAGGGGCTTTTCTAAGAGGAAATAATAGCAAATACAATCAATTTTCTACCTGGCTATTGGGCCCACTCTCATGAGTTAAAGGAGAAGTGAAGGGGTCACTGAGAGCTGAAAAAACAGAACCCAAGGACACCTCACCAACAGGCAGCTTCCTTATGCCCTTCATGGATGAAAACATGATCTCCTTCACTCCTTTCACATCCCTTTGATTCACTATATTACAGTTAGTAATAAACTTAGAGTTGGGCCTGTAATTATATAAAACAATCCTTGAAGTTCTTAATGTTGATTATATTGTGCAATATAAATCACTGTGACAATCAAGAAATTTCTTCCTCTCTTTCTCCTTCTCTTTAATTGTATTAAATTTATTGGGGTGACATTGGTTAATAAAATGATCTAAGTTTCAGCCCTGGCTGGTGTAGCTCAGTGGATTGAGCACGGGCCTGCGAACCACACGATCGCGGTTCGATTCCCAGTCAGGGCACATGCCTGGGTTGCAGGCCAGTTCCCAGCAGGGGACACACAAGAGGCAACCATACATTGATATTTCTCTCCCTCTCTCCTTCCCTTTCCCTCTAAAGATAAATAAATAAAATATTTTAAAAAATGATCTAAGTTTCAAATGTACAATTCTATAATGCATCATCTTTATATTGCATTGTGCGTTCCCAACCCAAAGTGACTTCTCCTTTGCTTACCATATATTTGACCCTCTTTACCCTCCTTTACCTCTCCAGCACTTCCTACCTCTCTGGTAACCACCATACCGATGTCTGTGTTTGTGAGATTTAGTTTGTTTGCTTGTTTTATTGTCTTGTTTGTTCATTAGTTGCTTCCTGTTATATATTCCACATGTGAGTAAAATCCTATCATGCTTAGTAAAATAAGTCATATAAAAAAGTCTCTCCCATTTTACTCTCCATCATCTGTCTTTCTATCTCAATCATTATCTCTCTCTATAGAGAGAGAACTATATATATGATGAACTCTGTATAGCTGTATGTAATGAACTCTCATCATTCTATTACATACAATGAACTCATTTTGGTGTTTTCACTTATGCGAGAGTTTCATTGGTTACTCATCGCTGTTTCCCCACCCCTTTTGTAATTTTTATCTTTAATGCTATTTGTGACTTTTAAATCTATGTCCTGCTCTAAGTACAGTTTAGCTTTTTCAAACTCCCTTTTAGACAGCAATCTGTACAATCGATTCCTTATGGAAAGCCAAATCTTGCACTAAGTAGACAGCAAATTATTCCGTGCATCACATTTATAATAATTGTATCCTAAATTAAAGCTGTCTTTGCTAATGGTCAAACAAGTTAATTTATTAAAGTGTGTATGCACATACTTATGCATTTCACTCGCAAAGTTTCAGTAATTTAAAAAGGCTTCAGATTTTGAAATACAGCAACTTTGCTGACTCCTGATCTCTTCTCCTTCGGTGTTTTGCTTTCTCACAGGCCATCAAACCTTCTTCTGGACCAAAGCAATGTTGACATCACTACCTTTCGCACAACCAGTGACTGGCTTAATGGTGTCCGAACAGCACAGTGCAAAGAAATCTTCACAGGAGTGGAATACAGTTCTTGTGACACCATAGCCAAGATTTCCACAGAGTAAGAAGAAGTTTTTAAGATGGCTTAATGATTCTAAACTGTTATTGAACATACATGTTTTGGACTAATGGGTTATACAAATAGTACTTGAATGTCTGAGGTACTTAGCTGTCTCAAGTAACCACTGAGCTGGATCCTGGGTCTCTCTTTGTAAAGGACCTCTTTTGGACTGATGTGTGTTAATATGTCTTCTTCTCTCACAATAGGTGATTTCACTGGTCTATGAGCTCCTTCACATAGACCAACAGGTACATATCTGTACCAAATTTCACAGATCCAAGCCCTAAAATTGAAACATAAGCAGATATAGTGTAATGATTAGTATATTCCTACATTTGTGATTTTCTGTAATTTTTAACAAAACCTAGCCTCTGTGAAAATGGAAAATCAATAACTAAGTGAATAATCTGGTGTACAGGGAAGCGTGCTAAAGTCTAAAGTAGTTTTCACAACTACTAAATAAACATATCATCATCTATTATTGAGTCCATGAAAGATATCATGCTTGAAAATGAAGTTAAAAATGCCTTTAAGATATTACTTTACTGTAATGGAGTTTCTGAGATATTACTTTACTGTAATATCTTAAACCTATTTTAACTTCATTTTTTCTATAGAGCTTATATTTAGTTTGGAAAAACAGAATTTGCATAATTAGCATGGTTTTATGTGAAGAGCCAATAATAATCAAGTATAATATGCTATAATTCTTAGGGATCTTTAGATAATAAAAATCTTCTGATATGAGAAACCTGTGGGCTTAAGGAAAGGGGGTTTATCAGATGAATCCACTAAATAATTCATAACATTTATCTTCATTCACAAGATATGGTAATTAGAAACTGGTAGTAAAGAACTAGAAGCCATATTCTTCATCTCTCTGTGGATGAGAGCCAATTTACTGCACTTCCAAATGTAACATGCATCTGTTTTTTTTTTTCCTGAAAAAAATAACTTTTTATGCATTTCTAAGAACAAGGCTAAAAATGGCTTTCTCAGTCCTAGGCCATACAAACTTGGTGTGCTACTGACCAGCACCCAAATCTCTTCATTCCAAGTCCACAGGGGAACTTCTCATGGGCTCAGTCCCATTTGTAGATGGCACCTTCAAAGCCAAGTTTCCCATTTTATGACTCTTTATGTTCAAAAGGGAAGAACTAAGATAGCATGAATTTGGCTCTAGAGGCCGTTTTATGAGGGTAAAATAGAGAACTTTTACCAAAATCAGAGTTTCCGAGTTGGGCAGTTACACCAAAACTTGTACACAGTTCTGTCGCTTGGACAGTTTGTTTGGAAACTGTGTTCATCTGCATTTCAGTGTCATATACCTTTCATCCTTATTTCTTAAAACAAAACTCTTCCTTGCCTTCAGATTCCTTTAAGTTTTAACCTTACATACCTATAATTAAATATTTAAATGTTGTTGAAAACTTAAAGACTTTCATTGTCACTCCGTCAATCAGTTTTAAAAAGTCTATGTGGAGAGCTACAGATAAGCTATCAAAAAGGGACGTGCAATGGAATTAATAAAGATATAAGTGCCTGATAAATGTGTAAAGAAGTTTACCATTCATGGTATAATATTCCAATCAAAATCACAAAAAGTCACAACAGGACTTCAATACTACTATTGAAGAGGAGACTTGTTCTTAAGAAATAATGCTCACTCTAGTATGTGTTGGCATTCCTCTTTAAAGGGAAATAGACTGTTTATTGAACGGACTTCTGACCCAATCAACAATATGCTTCGAGTTTCTATAGCAGTTATTTTGATCAGACCCAATCCCAGGATGGAATCATATATTTAAATATTTTTATAAATTTTTATTTTGGTAATAAAAACAGCCAGGGTTGGGATATGCAAGACACCTGCTTCAGAGCACAGAAGCATAGGAGAGTTATAAACACAAAGTTGAACACATCTACACCATTGCCAGATTTTCAAAGGCAAAGTTATGCAAATGTTTATTCTCAGTNCCTCTTTAAAGGGAAATAGACTGTTTATTGAACGGACTTCTGACCCAATCAACAATATGCTTCGAGTTTCTATAGCAGTTATTTTGATCAGACCCAATCCCAGGATGGAATAATATATTTAAATATTTTTATAAATTTTTATTTTGGTAATAAAAACAGCCAGGGTTGGGATATGCAAGACACCTGCTTTAGAGCACAGAAGCATAGGAGAGAACAAACACAAAGTTGAACACGTCTACACCATTGCCAGATTTTCAAAGGCAAAGTTATGCAAATGTTTATTCTCAGTAAAATATCAACACTCATAGCTTTTAGATAATGAAACACTGTAGTGCTGAGGTGGATGAGGCAGAACATTGTCAATATGATTAACAGCCAGCACACCATTTAAATATATTCAGACATTATAAGCTGTGAATAAGGTGTGACAAGGTTTGTTACATTTCCAGGTTAGCAAGGTATTTGTCTCAACAATACAGTGTTGGACAGTAAGTTCTTTTTCACTCATTAGAATATTCTCACTTCATTATTATTATTATTATTATTATTATTATTATTATTATTATTATTTAAACAATCTGAGAATGTACATTCGAGATGAAAGTTGACAGGTTTGTTCTTTACACTAAACCAGATGGTTACCGATCTCTCCGCCTTTCAAACCCCAGAGTGTTCTTTTGTATGTCCTTTCTCTTCAATTCAGGGACGACATAGAATTAGGACACATTGACCTAAAACTCCTTGAGAATAATTATTTCTCAGGTCTCCTCAATGTGTTGTCCCCCCTACCCCTAGTTTAAAATAAAAATTAAGAATTTATAAAAAATATAATTCTAATTTGGATAATTCTAATGAGACAACATTTATACTTCAACTGCTTTAAAATATTTAATTCAGTATTTCATCCTTCTTGTTTCAGTGTTGAGCTTATTGTTTGAATTTTATTCCTTTTAATTTTTATTTCCTTTGCATCATCCAGACTCAATTCAGAAAGAATTCCCTTGAGCAAATAACTCTAGAGATTCTTCTAGAATAAAATAGCAATACCTAAAAAAGAATATTATTTTTTATCCAGTCTATCAAATCATTTAAAAAGTTCAAGAGAGCTTCAAACTCAAATAAATGTTAATTTACTTCAGTTAGTTTAGGGGTATCATTTACCTGCAAATCAAGCCATCTGATTTTCAGATGAAGTCTAGAAAATATGCAATTTTATTCAGTAAACATTTAAAAATATCTTTTCATAGCCTAAGGTGGATTTAGGAAGTTTAATGTGCAAAAAGAAGAGAGAATGAAAGAGGGCAAGAGTTTCTGTAGACTCTGGAGAGAGAATGAAGTGTGTGGAACGGATATCAGGCAGATAAATTGCTACAAGTCATTATCCTGCACCCTTGGATGCCATTTGCAAAGTGTCATCACCCATCCCTTTGCCTTTGAAGTACCGGATAGCTCATTAACCTCTGGTCTCAATCCTGCGTTGCTCTTTAGTCCTGAACTTTTCCACTGCCCCTCTGAATAGGGTGGTCAAAGTGATATAAGCGTATGAAGAGTGTTACTGAGACTACAGCAGCTGATGTTTAGAACAATTTTGGACATGGCCAGGTGGCGGGTCGAAGATGTTTTGAAAGGGCTAGAGACAGCAGAGAGTACATAAAACCCAAGCTAAAGCCTAGCCTAAAGGAATAATTAATTCTCTGTCCAATATAATTCTTGGAATTAAACATTAAATTAGTATCTACTTGCTTATAATGGATTCCCAGACATGGAATTTGAAACAGTTTTATGAAGAATTATTAAGGGGTGTGTTTGCAACATATGAGTACATCTATAAAGAAGTGATGAGGGAGCATTGGACTGAAGAAGACTCAGCCCTTCCTATTGAAGCAAGAGCTCCAGAGCCGAGCTGGCTCTTCAGAGAGTTCCGTTCACTCTCAGCATCTGATCTTTCTCTAGATGCTGAGATTAAGGTGCTCCAGAGAAAGGTGGAACTATATTATATTATGTACTCTGTCATATGCTTAAATTTCTCAAAGAGCTCAGGGAATTAGTATACTGTCTTGGAACATTTCCTTTCTCTGCTAACTAGAATTATCATTTCATTTTCGGGGCTTGTAAAGAACTGGAAAACACAAATATGAGCAAGTAACAAAATATATGACGTAGAATTGGAAGAAAAAATGTTAGAAGAAATACAAAAAATAGTAGGATCTATTGATTTGTATACATTTGTATCTGCCCCGTTTTCTGGCTCTAGATTCATAAGTTGACTTTGATATAGTTCGGAAACAAGTAGGGAAATGTGTGTTGTTCATTTAAAAGATAGATAAGTGGTATACAGAGAATCAAAGTCCTATAGAATACACATTCTCAAAAGCAGGATCAATATAAATAGCATCCATTACTCTAAGCGGAGGTTTCATTCTGCACAATTACACGGAGTGTGACAAGCCTGCTGTCACTTCCCACTGGCCATCCTGATGAAGCAGGGCTGCTAAGGAGTATGACCAGAGGGGACTTCAGGCAAAATACGACTTGTTCATATAACATTTATTAGCTTCTTGAATGGCAGCAAGGAGGTGACCTGCAGGTCACCGGAAATTTTATTGTCAACTCAGGTGATAGGAATGCAACCAGTCTTGGCTAGCTTTATGTTTCTGAAATGCTTATCTATTTTTGTGCTTGTATGTATTTATTTTCTTGGAAACTTACTTCTACAAGGATGATTATTCATTTCTGTGTAGTTAAACTCCCAATTTCTCACTCTTTCCTTTAGGCTCCATAGAAAGGAGCCCCTTCCCTGTGTGTTGCGTGCATTCCCATTTGTGTGTGTTTCCTTGCCATTCTCAGTTCTCGTGGTGCTCCTTGACAAGCGATAATTCACTCCTCTGTCAGCTTCTGCAGATAAACATATTTCCGACTATTGATTCATTCTTTAGTAAGTACCTATGGAGCCCCCACACAGTGATAAATGTTGTTCAAAGTGTGGTTGATAAGCAGACTGTAGAACCAACAAGAATGTCTGTTCACATGGAATTCACCTTCTTGAGGGACAAAATAGAGAATAAAGAAAATAATTCAGAAAGAAAGACAATATGCTGGATGGTGATAAATGTTTGGAAGAAAATATAAAGCAGTGGTATGACTACAGAGAGATTTTACAACATTGAATGGAAGGCTCAGGAAGGCCTCCTGAAATGAGAATGTTTGAGTCAGGACCTGAAAAGTGTGAATATAGAACTAATTACTTGATTCAAAAATATTTAATTAGTGATTTGCACATGTTTATGTAACTTTTTTCTCAATAAAAGTTCTTATAATTATTTTAATCCGTGGCTATTCAGTTTAAATTATTTCAAATTTAACAGTTTTTATAGACATAACTTCTTATCATTTTCTACTTAAAAATTATACATTAAAAATTGTTCTAGTTATCTATGGCTAAAAACAAACTTATTCAAAGCTTAAAGGTTAGCCCTGGCCAGACAGTTCAATTGGTCACAGTGCCATCCTGATATGCCAAGGTTGTACGTTCAATCTCCAGTCAGGATATGTACAAGAATCAACCAATGAATGAATTAAAAAATGAAAAAACAGATTTCTCTCCCTCTCTCTCCATTTCTTCTTTCTCTAAAAATCAATCAATAAAAAATGTTTAAAGTTAAAGGCTAAAACACCAATTTTGTTGTATATCACAATGTCATGGGCTATGAGTTTGGACAGTGCTAAGCATGTAACTTTCCACTGTAGTGTTAGTGTTGACTAAAATATCCATCTAATATGAATATGGTCTAGGGTGGAGGGCTCCAGGTGGTTTCATTCTTGTCCCCCTGGTGCAGATGGCTACACAGCTGAAACTGCAGACTGAGGGCTTTCACAGGGCATCTCCAAAGTCTCAGGGTAGTCAGACTTCTTTATATGGCAGTTTGAGACCCAGAGAGGGTGTCTCGAGGGATAAATTGAACCTGGTAGTTTCTGAAGACCTGAGTGCAGAAACTGATCCAATGTCACTTCCGACATACTCTGTCAATCAAAGCAGTCCCAGAGCTGGTCCAGGTTCAAGGGAACAGAATAATGCCCCAAAGAGAGTGTTCAGCCATCTATATTAGTTTCCCAGAGACTGTCACAACAAATGCCCACAAATTTGTTGGCTAAAACAAGCAAAATTCATTTTCTCACATTTATAGAGTCCAGAAGTCAGAAATCAAGGTGCTATCGAGGCTCCAAGTCTCTGAGAGTGAATCTTTTCTTACCTCTTGCAATTTCTGGTGTATCCTAGCATTCCTTGGTTGTGGCAACATAACTTCAATCTCTGCTTTCATCTTTGCATGGGTCTTGTCTTTTTGTCACTGTGTGTCTTTTTCAGGCTTTAATAAAGACAGTCTCATTTAGCGTCTACCCTAATCCAGTAGGACCTCATCTTGATCCTTCTCTTTTCAAAAAAAAATTATTTACTTATTCTTAGACAGTGGGGAAGGGAAGGAAGGAGAAAGAAAGGGGAGAAACACTGCTGTGTATCAATTGCTATGAGAGACATATCAATTGGTTGCTTCTCTCCCCCACCCCAACCAGGACCAGACTACAGCCCAGGCTTGTGTCCTGCCAGTGAATCAAAACAGCAGTCTTTTGCTTTGTGGGACAATGTCCAACCAGCTGAGCTATGCTAGTCAGGGCTTGATCCTTGACTTAATTAAATATGCAAAGACCCTATGGAGTTCTGGGTAGATGGAAATTTTAAGGGAACCTCCTCCTGTACTTCAACCTACTATACCATTTTTCTTCTTCAACAAGGATAGAGGTAAAATAGCTAGGATATTATAAATGTATGATGCAAAAATAAAGGATATAAATAAATAGGTCAAAAACACCAGGTATATAATTGTACAAGGTTTGCTCATTGAAAATATCGTGCTTACACATTATCCAGGAAACCAGGATTCTCACTAAATATTTTCTTCTTTTTTTACAGTGACATGAAAAAGGTTGGTGTCACTGTGGTTGGGCCACAAAAGAAGATCATCAGTAGCATTAAAGCTCTGGAAACACAATCAAAGAATAGTCCAGTTCCAGTGTAAAGGGCTATTTCTCAAAGGAAGTGGTGGCTGTGGAAGATGTAGCATCACTCTGCAGACAGATAATAATCCTGGAGATACTGGTGGAAGTTTCAAGCCCAATAAGACACTCATATATGAGTACTAATGCCTTAAAATGGAATTTAAAAACTATTTTCCCGTATCACTTAGTGAATTGGTGGGTGAGGGTGCTTTGTTTTGCAATTGATTTTTTATATTAGTTGATGGAATAAATTAAAATTCTTCAGCACGAAATGATGAAGAACTAGCGTAGAGCCATTGATCATGTACTGACTATGATAAAAGCAAAACAAGTGAAATAACAAAGTGACATAGTGGCTCTGTTTGCTGATAGCCACAAAAGAAAAGACTTGTGATATTTTTATACACATAAGAAATCTGTAACAGGTATTTTTTTTCTTTAAAAGTAAGCAAAACAGAGGAATTTATACCTCAAACTATCTGGCCATATTTACTAGCTCTTCATTGTATTATTATCTTTTATTTGTTTAAAGCATATAGAAATAAAGTTTGTAGTTTTTTTAAGTACTACATATTTGTAATTGTTAGCTTCATTAAGAATTATCATGTAAAAATGTGTCTTAATTTTGAAGAAAAATACATATTTATTTTCTTTTGAATTGTTTTTATTGTTTTCTATTTATGCCTCATTGACTTAATTTGGATTTGCTAACAACCAAGTGCCAAATACTCCTCAAATTGTTAGCCGTAGGAAACATGGTAAACTAAACATAGAGAATGATGGGTTTCTTTCCAGATTTTTGAAACATCCACTTATATGTATCTACATCTATCTGTCTATCATCTGTCTATCTCTCTAGAAAGAAACCAAATCTGTTTTCTCTTCATTCACTAATCAAATCTTTCACAGTCTGAATTATGTCATACTTTTTTGTCTCTCCATTTATTATAAATGTATGCTCTTAATTTAGTGTAATATACTGGCTTGTAAGTAATGGATTGTCAATGGCATACCTGCCCTCCTCTGGAGTTTACAAAACCGTTAATTCTATTCATTGGTAAAGAAGCTATGTTAGAGCTCTGAAATAGAGAACAGCTACACTGGAAGTAATTGAAATCTTATTTGGATTATTGCATTAATTCGCAATACAGCCTATTGGCTATTGCATGAGTAAAAAAAAATCACTCAGTATCTATGCTTAAAATTGCTGAGCTATTTTTAGGGAATGATTATAACGAAATGACTCATTTGAATAACGGAGGTTTAGTTACATTAATTACACATTGTGATAATCTATAGCAGGTATTGTTATCTTAAAGAGTCTTCTACTGAAATGCACCTGTTGTAATTTCAGTGTATAAATTAGAGGCATTAAAATGTCTTTGCATTTATTGATCATATAATTTTTAAATGTTTTATTTTTGAGGTAAATAAAATGGTTATCTAGCAAAAGTTTCGAAATCTGTAGGCAGTGGAGAGATCACTCATTGTGGGATCTTAGACTATCACATTAAAGGTCAAATACAAGCATACTCAGTAATATTTGTAAAGCTGTACCTGGCGTAGATCTAGCCACTGATATATTGTGAAGCAACATTTTAGCTCCGTATTCTTTCTAATGCTGATATGATCATATTAGGGGAATGGAAAACGCATATGTCATAAGAATAGAATGGCTAAAACCATGCTGCAACCTTTATGCTTTTGTGAAAACATGGAACATTTTACAGCTTACAATCAGATCAAATTCACAAGTGCTAATCTGTTGTAAACAGTGTAATAGGGCTTAGGTTGTGTTTATTCATGTACAAGATTATTTCATAAAATTGGCAATAATTCTTATAGTCAGGTTATCTAACTAGAATTCTATATTGGATCTATTAGAGCAAGAATTTTTAAAAGACCTATGTGATTGTGAAATTAGTTACAAAATTAACCCTGCTGGAAGCAGCTAAAATCATTTTTTAATGAAGTACTTTGCGTTGCAGAATGTTAGATTGAGATCTGAATCTGGCTTCAATCTCATTTTATCCCAGGCTGGTGTTTACTTTTGTAGGTACTGTTCTGAGCAGATTCAACAAAATCTGTGCATTTCATGAACTAATTGAAGTTGAGGATTGTTGAATCTACTGCACTTATTTTAGCTGTGATTTCCATTTGAAAGAAGAGGTTATATACACAGTATATTGCCCTTCGTTTTTCATTATTTTTCTATTTGACCTCCTATAAATTTCCTTTCCATAATTCTTACCCTGTACATATGTAAACATAACCGTGTACGATTCTGAACTGTGGAGTAGAGGTCCTAGATGCTTATGGCCATCTCTTTGTACAGGAGCTGCATTAACTTTCGATAAACATGAAACCACATCTCCATACAATGATGTGTACCATATTATCTGTTCTGTACCTTAAATTTGATTTACATATATTATTTATTTCTGGTACCTTGCCCAGATTATTCTGTACTAAGTATCAATGAAACCATGTATAAATGTGGTATGATTGGCAGTATGTATTTACTTTAAACTTGTATTTTCAAAACTACTTATTTAGTTTATGTTGTACAATGTAGATGGCCTCTTACTAATGTAAAATAATTTGTAGTGGAAACATTTATATTTTTATAATAAACATAATGAAAATATTTTTACAGATTGGAATATAGAAGTGTTCTTTGATGCTTTTAAAAACATTATTGAAATCTGTGCTTTTTGAAACAGCGAAATAATGAAATTTATGTAAGTCATAAGAATGTGCTTCTGTTTCTTTTTTTCTCCATTAGTGAGAAGCGATCCATGTTATGCAATTCAAATTTCTTTTGTCTAAACCTCTTTATGAGTAAGCTAGAAAAGGTAATCAGTAAATATTATCTACATGGTTAAAGAACACAACTGTATTAGACATTTCTTTTTGGATTACAATTGACAAAATCAAATAAATTAACTCAAAGGAAAAGTAAATTTTTAGTCCATGTGAATGAAAAGTCTGGAGATAAATTTTCTAGCTAAGAGATCAGGCACAGATAGATCCAAGAAAAAGTAAATCTCTTTTTTTTTATATATATTCTTTTTTTTCTAATTATTTTATTTATTTATCTTTAGAGGGGAAGGGCAGGAGAGAGGAAGAGAAACATCAATGTATGGTTGCTTCTCATGCCTCCCCTGCTGGAAACTGGCCCCTGCTGGGAACTGGCCTGTAACCCAGACATGTGCCCTGACTGGGAATCGAACCCCGATCATGTGGTTCGCAGGCCCTCGCTCAATCCACTGAGCTACACCAGCCAGGGCAAAAAAGTAAATCTCTTATTCTTTGTTTTCATCACTTGACCTTATTTTCCTCCTAACTAGGTTAATCTGCAAATTATATCGTTTAAAATATCACTATAATTTATATACTTCTTCATTATAATGCCTATGAGATATTTGTTATTCCTCAGTTGTTCCAACACAAATTCTGGGCCTTTACTTGGCTCACAAGCCTTTTATGAATTACTTGGGGCAGGAGAATGAATTACTAAGATAGACAAGTCCTTAGCCCTGTGCTTGCATTTGGGTATAGTGGGTGTTATTTGGGATCGTTGATCTACACAAGGATTAGAGGTGTCAGAGTGGGTTATGTTGAAAAGAAAGTCAGAGTAACATTTACGAAAAAAGAAGGAAGGAATTCTGGATGAGCCAAATAAAACATGTAAAAATTAAAAACAAAAAAATGCAATTGCAAAAATCACTCTAAGAAACACATGATACTTTGTATAAAGTGTGTCCCTAGTAATTTGCAGTCTACTTAAAGAAAACCATTGTACACAAAAACCAAGAAAGATAACTCTCAATATATAAGGATGGATAACATAAGTGGTCAAGATTTCCACAGAGGTAAAAGTATATAGGGAGAGATCACTAAACAGATCAGATCTGAACTTGCCTGGAAGGAGAAACAGCATTTGAAAATGTTGGGTAAAGGAGAGAATAACTTCTAAGCAGATTAGCTAAGTGAAAGGAAATTGACAAATAATATATTTATTCATTTAGTAAATATACATTAAGCATCATGATGAGACAGGTGTTTTGCTATCACCATTTACAAGTTAATTAACTAAATCTTTGCAGCTATCCTGTTAATAGATAGAACCCCCTTAAATAAATGATAGAATCAACTCTTGGAATTCTTCCCAAGGTCACCCAAGTAAATAGAGTAACAGTTATTTCAAACTGGAATCTTCTTATTCCATGCTCTTTCCACAATATAATTGCTACTGTAATTCCCTTAAATGCTCTGGGGACAGTGCCAGTGGCAATTTGCCAAAATGATTTGGACTGAAGCTGTGGGATAAGTAGAGCAAATGATATCAGAAATCTATTTTGGTGTTGTAGACATTTTAAGCTATGCATTTATCCTAGGGCAATTTTCAATTGGTGTGCCACAAGAATTTTTAAAACATTCAATAACTGACCATTTAGTCAGGGGCACTGACCTCTCTTCCTTTGCATTGTCAAATTAAAGAATGGCAACTGTCAACACAATACCCATCTAGTTTGAATGAATCAAAGTTATATTTGTTTTTTGTCATGTTGGCAAAAAATACTTTTTGTGTTTGCTGCAGAATTTTTATAATTAGTTTATGTGTGCCATGAAATAGAAAAGGTTGACAATCTCTGCTCCAGGGTGGTAGTAATAGAATGTAAAAAATGAATGGATACACAGACACATGAAGAAAGGAAAACAGAACTTACCAATTTGATATGAGAATTGTTCAAAAGTCAGGAATCAAAGAACACCATAAAATATTGGTTCTGGGTGTCCATGGAAATGACAGCAGCATTAATAGGAGTAGCAATAAAAAGAAGTTAATTTATCACATGAACTGGCTAAATTAATGGTTTCAGCCAAACCTTCATGGGTTAATAGGCATTAAAGATGTATGTTACAAGATAAAGAAAAAAATTCTAAAGTGAAATTCAAAGGCAAAAGGTGTCTCTGACACTATGTAAAGATCTACAGATCTTTAGTTGTTTTTTATATATCTTTATCTTGGACCACCTTTCTTAATGCTAGCAGAAGTAATAATTAAATGCAAAGCGTCATCACTTTAAAATTTAAAAAAACATAATTTTACACACAAAATAACCCAAAGAAGTAGCCAGGTGGCCTTATTTGCAGTGATTCATATCCCATACTCTCTCCACCTTGTGGAGAATATAAGGCCTTAAGATCTTTCTCTCAGACAGTAAAATCGAAGAGAAGATTGTCCAGCAGACTTTTATGAGCCCTGCTTATGAGTGGCACAGATCACTTCTCTCCTTTTAATGACTAGAAATCAATCATATTGCTGCAGAAGAATTTGGGAGAAGTAGTATGCCTAAACAAAGGAGGAAAGTTTTTGGAATCTGTCTAGCGACCTCTGCCACAAGTCATTTTTACTTATATATGTAATAGGTAAGAGGCAAACAGGTCTAAAAGTTTATTAAGAAACCATCAGCCTTGGCTTGGTAGCTCAGTTGCTTAGAACATTGTCCTGATATGCCAAGGCTGTAGGTTCAATCCCCAGTCAAGGCAGATACAAGAAGCAATCAATAAATGCATAAGTTGGACAGTAAGTAAATCAATCTCTCTCTCACGGATAAATAAAAAATTTAAAAAATAAAAATAAGCAACTTTATAACTTTCTGTGTATGCAGATACACACACATATAAGTATACATTCATATATATTCATATATATATAAATCATCAGTCTTGCTAACTCCACCCATTTCTTATTTCATACGGACAACCATTTTCAATTATATTCTCTCAGTACTTGAATCCAGTATTTCTAGTAATGGATACCTGTGTTCACTGTGGGCGTGAACTCTTCAGCTCTCCTTTCAAGAGTGAACTTACAAGAAGAGCAATTAGCTGACAACCTCAAGCTGTTGTAGTCTCAAATTCCCCAGCATTGTTTACATCAGGACAGGCAGCTCAGTGGGCGCACCAAAACCTGGCATTTTTCTCTCAAGTGACACAGTTCTGTAGTAAGCAGTCTTAGATCCCACATTCCAATCATCCTGGCTGAGGTTTTTGTCAGAGGTCCAATGCAGTCTGAGCTTTCCATCCAATCCTCCCTCTGTTGGTCTCCAAGGTTTCAGATGTAACTTGCAACCAGAAAGCTCCCTATGCCTTCTCTTATTCCCTGTCCCAATCCCTCCTAAACATTTCTACCACAAATTTTCCTGCAGGTCTAATTCTTGCTGTTTGTTTCTTGAAGATCCTAAACTGAGATAATAATGTTCAAGTAGATTAATCTGGTAATTAAAATGTCATCCTTTACTCTTCTGTCTCATTTTAGATCACCTAAGTCATTATACCATCATCAGAATGCTAACTCATTTTCTATGTCTCCCATCACAACCTCATTACCTGTCTATGTTACCAAGGGAGTGTTCTAAATAATGCATCTGCCTCCAATCCTCATATCTCCAATATCAGAGTAATATATTAGAGCACATTTAATTTTGTACTTCCTCTAGCACACACAACTGCTTCCGGGGGCATGTGGGTTATATAAATGAGTGAAGCAAGTGGAGAATGTGGTAACTTGTAAAATCAACTTAAATTCCTCCAAAAAGCAACTTCTCAGAGACAAGGCAACATGGATCCAACATGAATCTGAGACCTTTCATGAGGATTCCTAATTGATCCCGTATAACAAACCATCTTATTGAAATTGCCTCTTCCCTACTTATGGCTGAGGGAACCTTAAACAGGAACTGTGCCTTGTAAACCACTTTGCCCCCTTGGCCATTGCAATGCTTGGCATATAAAAATCATTCAAAAAAGTGAAGTAGAATTAAATGTATTAGAATAACTTTTGATAATATAATAAAGGAGAATGTCCCTGGGTTTTAGGAAAAAGTGTAAATTTCCTCGAGGTCAATAAAGCTAGTTAATCTTCAAGTTGTATAACTTGGACCATTAAACATACTGATTTCTGCTAGAACTGGTTCATTTTCATAGAATTTTGTGGACTCTTTTCATTGGTCTCAATGCTCCCATTTTTCTTAGCGCAGTTAAGTCATTTAAGTAGACCCTTGAACCAGAGCTTAGCTATAAAAATTTAACAAGGTAAATGCCAAAGCTTTTCTGATCGTTTATACTCTCTTACTATGTACAAATAATGTCAACATGCCTACTAAAAACTGGGCTTCTTATGGGGCATCTGGGAGACACATTCTACTGACCCAGGGGATCTAGACACAATTTAGAAAAATAAGTGGAGAGTTAAGTGCACTGTAAAGTGAAGATTTTGGAGGTTTACAGAAGTCCTCACCCTGAAATTCTCTGGGAAAACTCAGTTAAAAGTTGATAGAAAATAGTCGTAATTAAATTATATTTTCCTCCAAGGTAGACCATGTCTTTCTTCTTTGAAGAAAGACAATGTTCTACTTAAATTAGAAATTGACAATAGTAATAATAACAACAAATAACAATTTAAAAAATGCCTGATAATTTCCATTACATCTGTGTAAGTATGTATGTACATATTATAGTTACCTGTTCCAAATAATAATAACTAATATAAACTGAGCATTTACTATTTGCCAAGCAATTAATACATACAAGGTAGTGTAAAAGTAGGTTTACAGTTGTTTATATGGAATATAATGCAATAATTAATGCAATAAATAATAATACAGGAATAAACTCCATGTTTTGCATACTCACAACAGTAAGCCTACATTTGCCAAACCCCGTATCATTTCATTTAATTTTCTCAGAAGTTTTATGAACTTTATAGGCAGAGACTTAAAGTTAATAATCATACCAGGTCATATTGCCAACACATAGAAGAACTAAAGTTAAGATCAACTTTAGGACATTTTTCTGAATAACTATACTCTATTCCCTCTCAGTATAATATTTCTAATGAAAATAACATATGAAGGGCAATTATAAAATGAATTCTGGATTTAGGATCTTGAGTAGTCTCCATTTTGCCACTTTTTAATGTTCGTGATGTTACTTAGTAACTCTGTGGGCAATGACTCTGCTTCACATTTCTGTAGAATCCTTTGATTCTTACTACGGCAGGAGTGGAAGGAATAGACAGTTACCCTTGGTTTCATTTCTGTGAACTCCATTTCAAGAGCATGAGATTTGTCTGACATATGGTGAACTCTTCAAGCAAATATGCTCCCTTGAACATTCAACAAATAATCTAATTTGGAAACACCAAACACCACAAGGAAAAAAGTAGTACACTTGTGCTATTTTCTGACAGATTTCCACACCAGTGATTTATGGAAGTGTGTTAAGTTGGGATTCTTATCTGAAGCCAAAAAAATCCCCTTAAAATTTTGAAACCTATCGCCTTCAATGATGGAAGCCAAAATCTTGAAATGTTTGCTAAAATCAAGGATGAGAGAACACAAAATGTCATGTAGTATCAAGAACTTGCTGACTTTCATATGGTTCTCATTTATTCTCATACATGGCATGTCAAAAGTGTTGGGAGGAAGCCAATACAAATTGTTATAGATAACACTATCTGAATTTAACTGCCATAGGTATGCTTCATATAATAAACATATATTTCATATGAGCAACTCAGCAACACAAAAATGGAAAAAGACTCTAGTCAAAATTCATTTGGATACTCTATTTCAAAAAAGTTCAATTTGCCAATATTATTATTTAATCTTGAGCTGGAGATGCATTAATGCTCAATTTGTTTCATGTTTCTGTCCCCAGAGTATATATTCTGTCCAGAAAAAGTTCAGCCATTGTTAATATAACAAGAATGGTTTGTGCGACGTTGATATAACCTGGCAGCCAAAGAGAGTGAGCTGGAATGCACGTGCGTGCATAATGACGACTTCAGTGTACTAATCAGTGGGGGAGGTAAACAGCATTGAGTGGGCATGTGTACTGCATGGCCATCGAATTCAAAATGACTGAGCAAGTAGAGGAATGAATCTGAATCAAATTTTTTGCTTGAACATTCCACGGCAGAAACCACTGGAGTGATTCAGAAGGCCGCCGCTATGGGCGACTGGTGATTGGCAGCTTCATCATAACAACTCACATGCTTATGCATCACATCTCGTGCAGAATTTTTTTGGAAAAATGTGAAATCACCCAGGTGACTCAGCCCCGCTACAGCCCATAGTTGGTGCCCTGAGACTTCTGACTTTTCCAAAAACTAAAATCACCTTTCAAAGGGAAGAGATTTTAGATTGTCAATGAGGTTCAAAAAAATACAGTGGGGCAGCTTATGGAGATTCAGAGTTGATAAGAGAACTGTGTAAGGTCCCAAGGTGCCTACTTTGAAGGGGACTGAGCAGTCATTGTCCTATGTACAATGTTTCTTATATCTTGAATCTTCTTCAATAAATGTCTCTATTATTCTTGTTATATGGCTGGGTGCCTCTGGAAAGACCATATATACATAGCCATATATATATGGAAATTGAAATCATGTTACAGTGATATCTTAGGGTAATAATATTTTTCAATATATGAATGGATAGTATATACTTGTACAATAAATTAAATTGTTCAATTTTCCATTTTTTGAAGAGATTTTATAAATTAAAATATATTATTTATTGAACTTACTGTAGTTCATGTTTAGGCATCACTCAAGCATGGAAGTTTGTACCTTGACATCTGTGTAAAGTTTAGCCTAATAGTGATGGATCATTCATCAAATGCCTAACAGTACTCGGCACACAATAGATAAGTAGGCACACAATAAGTAGCTCTTGAAGTAATTTTAAATGTATTGTGGGAGAATAAATGATTAATATTAGCTTTTTCAACTAAGACAACATGGATCTAGTGAATAATATGCAATTGAGCTCCACTTAGGTTAATGCTTCTCTCAGAGAGATAGTAAAAAAGATATTTTTGTAAAGGCAAGTCTAATCTAACACATGGCCTGACCCGTAGAATAAATTCATAACTGTTGAATAAGTATTTTAATGCGGTATCATTCCAGGTAACAAAATAATCCCATTACATCTTTTCCTACTGCAAAGAAAAGGAATATATGCATAATATATTATTTACTAATATTCAAAGAATCAAGAATGTAAAAGGCAAAAATAAGGCTGTAAATTTTTGAGAAATGCTTTCCTTCAAAAACAGCATGTAGATAAAATAAATAAAGAAATATTAAAGCAAAATGTTTTGGCGTTTCTTTTTTAATGAACATTCTGTATTATGATATTATAATGTCACTTAGTGGCTTAAATCCTTAAATTATTTAAAGTCACACATCTCTCATATTTTTTGTGGGTCCGGAATTCAGACACAGCATAGTGTAAAAAGAGCTTGCGTCTACTCTGTGTTTTCTGAGCCTCTGGTGGAAAACTCAAAGGCTGGGGGCCAGAATCATCTGAAGACTCATTCATTCACATGTTTAATTATTACTGTTGGCTGTATTTGGGAATATAGAAAGGTTTGGGGGTGGAACACTCACACATGGCCTGTTTTTGTGATCTCAGCTTCCCAACAGCATGATGGCTAATTCCAAGTTACAGGCATCCCTGGAGAAAGGGAGGTGGAAAAGCTAACAAGAATTGGAAAGTATCTGGGAACTTACCTTATTTATAAGCCAACAAGTTAGCCTGTCACACTTCCATGGATGCTGGGGAAAGACCTGAGTTTTATTGGTCTGAGACAATAAACAGTTTGACACTCGCAGCAATGGCGGCAGCCAAAGTGTCATCAATACCAGGCACTGGTTCCCCAGGCCTCATTTCTACAGAGTGATGCAGAGAAAGCCAGGCGGTGCCTCTATACATTGCGGGTTGTGTTGAAAGAAAGAAAACTCAACTTTAAAGAATATTAGGGTTTTTAAAAATATATATAATGGACTGAAAGCAACCTGTCTCACATTTACCTCAGAGAGAGATATCATTTTTATTATACAGGGAGAACACAGATTAACTCTTCACCCTCTTCCCTTCATTCATTAAGAATTACTGTAGGAAAATTGAAACTTTTGATATCTTTAAAGGATTTAAAATAATTGATGCTCCTGAAGTAAATACTACAATTTTTATAAATCTGTAAGATATGGTGAGATTCGATAGGATTTCACTAAAAATATAGATAATTTTTTAGAATCGACATCTTTAATATATTAAATATTCTAATTTATGAGCAAGGTACATCTATCTTTTTATCTAAGTTTTCATCGATAACTTTCATCCATGTTTTGTAATTTTCATTATAGAGATCTTGTATAAGTTTTCTTTAATTTGTACCTGAGTAATTTTTTCTTTCTTTATTTTATTTTTACTGCATTTTTTCATTACCATTTATCTCTGCTATTTCTCTTTCACCTCCACCCACACCCTTGCCCTCTTCCCCACCGCAATCACCACACGGTTGCCCAGGTCCTTAAGTTCTTTCTCCTTCTTCTTTTTTGTTCAGCCCCTTCACCCCTCTCAACTGCTGCCCCTTGAGCTGTCAGCCTTCTCTTTATCTGTGAGTCTGTTCCTATTTCGCTTGTTAGTTCAGTTTACTCACTAGATTCCACATACCAGTGAAATCATGTGGTAATTGTCTTTTCCTGACTGCCTTATTTCACTTAGCATAATGTTCTCCAGGTCCATCTATGTTGTAGCAAAGGGTAAGATTTTCTTCTTTTTTACAGCTGAGTAGTATTCATTGTGTAAATGCACCTCCCCTTTTTTATCCATCCACTCATCTACTGATGGACACTTGGGCTGCTTCCAAATCTTGGCTATTGTATCGCAAATAATGCTGCAATGAACATAGGGGTGCATGTATTTTTAATTAGTGTTTCAGTTTTATTCAGATAGATTCCCAGAAGTGGGATGGCAGATTCATAAGGCATTTTTCATTTTTTTGGGTAACCCCATCATGGTTGCCCCAATCTGTGCACAGATTGGGTTCCCCTTTCTCCACATCCTCACCAACATGTGTTTGTTGATTTATTGAGAATAGCCATTCTGACATGTGTGAGATGATATCTCATCGTGGTTTTAATTTCCATTTCTCTGATGATTAGTGATATTGAGCATTTTTATATGTCCATTGGCCATCTGTATGTCCTCTTTAAGAAATATTTTTTCAAGTCATTTGCCCATTTTTTAAGGATTTTTTACAGTGTCCAGTGTTAAAGGTCTTTATAAATTTTGAATATTAACCCCATAATCAAATGTATTGGTAAATACATTCTCCTATTCAGTGGGTGGTCTTTTCATTTTTTTGATGGTTTCCTTTGCTGTCCAATTTTTTTATTTTGATATAGTCACCAGTTTATTTTACTTTTTTCCCTTGCTATAGGATGGGGGTCCCCAACCTTTGGGTCATGGACCAGTATTGATTGGGCCTGTTAGGAACTGGGCCCTGAGGCAAGAGATGGGCTTTAGTGTAATGCACTTCAATCATTCCAAAACCATCCTCCCCATCCAGTCCATGGAAAAATTGTTTTTGTCCCTGGTGTCAAAAAATCCAGGACTGAAGCCCTAGAAGATATATGTATATCAGAAAAAAAAATGTTGCTATGAGGAATGTCCAAGATTTTACTGCCTATGTTTTCTTCTAGAATTTTTATAGTTTGAATCTAACATATGTTTTAATCCATTTTGAGTTTATTCCTGTGTGTGGCATAAGAAAGTGGTCTAGTTTTATTTTTTTGCACATATTTGTCCAATTTTTCCCAACACCATTTACTAAATAAAGTATCTTTAGCCCACTGTATGTTTTTGTCTCCTTTGTCAACTTGTCTCCTTTGTAGTTGCTTGTAAAGGTGTGGATTTAATTCTGGGTTCTCTATTCTGCTCCATTGATCTATGCGTCTGTTTTTTTATGCCAGTACAACGCTATTTTGATTACTGTGGCTTTATAATATGGTTTGATATTTGATAGCATGTTTGTTCTAGCTTTGTTCTTTTTTCTCAAGATTATGGTTGTTACTGGGGGTCTTTTGTGGTACCAGATAAATGTTTGGAATATTTGTTCTAGTTATGTGAAATACACCGTTGGTAACTTCATAGAAACTGCATTGAATCCATAGATTGAATTGGGCAGTATGAACTTTTTAAGAATGTTAATTTTTCTTATCCATGAGCACAGTATATGCTTCCACTTATTTGTATCTTCTTTGATTTCTTTCTTCGATGTCTTATAATTTTCCTAGTATACAAGTTTTTACATTCTTGGTTAAACTTATTCCTAGGTATTTAATTCTTTGTGAAGCAGTTTTGAGTGGAATTCCTTTCTTAAATTCCTTTTCTTATCATTCATTATTGGCATATAAAATGCTACTGATTTCTGGATATTAAATTTTTATCTTGTTACTTTACTGAATTCACTTATCAGTTCTAGTGGTATCTTTTGATGGAAATTTTAGGATCGGTATATATAGTAACATGTAACGTGTGAATAATGATATTTTAACTTCTTCCTTTACAGTTTGGATGCCTTTCAGTCTTTCTGCTTGACTGATTGCTGCGGCTAGGATTTCCAGGACTGTTGAATGAGAGTACTGAAAGTAGACATCCCTGTCTTATTCCACATATTCAGAGGAACACTTGTAGTTTTCGAGGAAATTTGTAGTTCCCTTGAAACCAATTAATTTTTGCTTTTGATTTTATATTCCACTGACTTGTTGAACTCACTTATTAGTCCCAAGTTTTTACCTTTCATAGATCCTTTGAAAATTTTCTATGTAGATAATCATGTCATCTAAAATTTTTGACATATTTATATCCTCCTCTCCTATTTGTATGTTTTTTTATTTTATCTATTGACTCATGTACACTGTAGAGTAGTGTGTTGAATAGAGTGGTGAACAGGTGTTCTTGCTTTATTTCCACTCTTAAGGAGAAAACATTTGATCTTTTACTATTAAATATGAGGTTAGCTATAAGTTCTTATTACATTATTTTTATTAAGTTGAGAAACTTCTCCTCTACTCTCAGCTTTCTGAATTTTTTTCATTAATGGCCATTAAGACTTTTCAATTTTTTTATGTCTTAATTAGTAACTTTCATACAACTTTCTTCTTTAGCCAATAGGTACATTGCTTATTCTGACTGGTTTTGGAGTACTGAACCAGACCTCCATGCGTGAAACAAATCTCCCCTGTTCATAATGTATAAATACTTAATACATTACTGAATTAAATTTACTAATTTTGTTGAGAGTTTTGCATTAAAATTCAGTGAAGACATATAGATGTGGTTTTCTTTCATTTACTTCTTTACTTTTTCTTTACTTTTTTTGTTGGGCTTTGGATATGAAGTTTGATGAATTAAGTGAAGATCATCCTCTCTTTCTCTATTTTCTAGAAGAAATTAACACAAAATTGTGTTAATTCTTTTTAAATTCTTAAATAGAATTAAAAATAATAGAATTTAAAAAGAATTTTTCTTTTTAAATAGAATTCTCCAGTGAAACTATCTAGGACTCAAAATTTATTTCTAAGGAAATTTTACATTATAAATTCAATTTATTTTATGGTTGCATGACTATTCAGTTTATTTCATTTTTATTGAGTTTTGGTAATTTGTAGTCTTGAGAAATTTATCTATTTTAATAGGTTTTCAAATTTATTAGTATAAAGTCATTTGTAGCCCTACCTCATGTAGCTTAGTGGCCTGAGCTCTGGTCTATGAACCAGTAGGTCACCGGTCTGATTCCCAATCCAGGCACATGTTTAGGTTGAGGGCCAGGTTGCCAGAAAGGGGTGCACGAGAAGCAACCACACATTGTTGGTTCTCTCTCTTCTCATGTCTTTAAAGATAAATGTTATAAGCCCTGGCTGGTGTAGCTCAGTGGATTGAGCCCAGGCCTGGGAACCACACAATCACAGTTCGATTCCCAGTCAGGGCACATGCCTGGGTTGCAGGCCAGTTCCCAGCAGGGGATTCACGAGAGGCAACCATATATTGATGTTCCTCTCCTTCTCCCCTTCCCGTCTAAAGATAAATAAATAAAATCTTTCAAAAAATATATGTTACAAATATTTCTTAAAAAATAAATAAGTAATAAAGTCATTTGTAGTATTCCCTTTGTCTTTTTGATGACTATGGGGTCTGCAGTAATACCAATGTTTTCATTACTAATATTTATAATTTACCTCTTTACTGTTTTCAATTTTAATTTTCTAGAAGTTTTGCATGTTTATTGTCTTTTTGGAAGAATCCTCTTTCATTTTATTTTGTTTCTTTTTTGTTTTCCTCTTTTCATTTTCATTAGTTATTTGCTCTCATGTTTATTATTATTTTCCTGCTGGTTCTAGTATATTTCTCTTCTATTTTCTTGAGGTAGGATCTTAGATTATTTTTTTAACATTTGATTTATTTGTTTTTAGACAGAGGGGAAGGAAGGGAGAAAGAGAGGGAGAGAAACATCAATGTGTGGTTGCCTCTCATCCACCCCGTACAGAGGACCTCGCCCACAACCCAGGCATGAGCCTTGATTGGGAATTTGAGAAGTGACCCTTTGATTGGCAGGCCCATGCTCAATCCACTGAGCCACACCAGTCATGGTGGATCTTAGATTATTAATTTAGTCCCTCCTCTCTTTTAAAAATGCATATTGTATTTTAAATGTTTATGTTATTGCTACTTTAGGTATATCTCAATATTGATATATTCTATATTTACTTTGATTTTAATTCAATTCTATATATATATTATGTCTTGAGACTTATTCTTTTAACTATGATTTATTTAAAAATGTACTTTTTAACTTTCAAATGTTTACACATTTTCTGTTATCTTTCTGTCATCTATTTCTACTTTGATTCTCTATGATTAAAAAACATATGCTATGTAATTTCTATTTTTTAATCTGTTGAGGTTTGTTTTATGACTCAAGGTACGGCTTATTTTGGCGAGTGGTCCATGGGGACTTGAAGACTATGTACATTATGCTGTGATTGGGTGAAATATTGTTATCAATGTCTATTTCATCTTCTGGATTGATAATTTGCAGTTACTATACGTTGTTGCTCACTTTCTGTCTATCACATCTATACAGTGCCAAGACTGGGCCTTTGAAGTCCTTAATTAATTGTGAATTTGCCCATTTTTCTTTCAACTCTATCCAATTTTGCTCTAAATTTTGAGAAGCTCTTCTGTTTGGTGCACACACATTCAGTATCACCATCTTCTTGGTACATCCATCATTTCATTGTTACATAATCCCTTTTCTTGTCTTTACTAATTTTCTTTGCTCTAAGGTTTACTTAATCTGATATAAATATAGTTATTCCTGCTTTTTAAAATGTTTATGTATTACATTTTCTTCCATCATTTCATTATTAATATGTTTTTATCATTACATTTGAAATGAGTTTCTTGTAGAGTCTAAAAGGCCTGAGGGCTGAATCCAGCCCTCCACCTTGTTTTATCCAGACCAGCACCTTGTTTCTACCCAGCAGCAGTGCCAAGCTTCTTGCCCCTAGTTAAGGAGTAGTTATGTTTACATGGTCCTACAATTGCATTCAGTCCTTTGAAGGCAAATGAGAGGCTGATGTGGCCCCTGCTGAAAATAAGTTTGACACCCCCACATAGAGTCTTGATTTTGCCTCCAATCTTCCATTTTTGCCTTTAATTTGTGTATTTGATACTTTATTTGTAATTACTTTATATCTTAAGTTTGTTAGTTTATTATTTGTTTTCATTTTTCCTCTATTTTTCATTTTGCTCTTTCTCTTTTCTTGCCTTTCTGTAAGTAACTCAATCTTTTAAATTATTTTGACTGTTTTGAATTATTTTTATTGTTCTTTAATATAACACTATATACATTTTTGGTGGTTTCTCAAATTCTTAGAATATACATGTGTAACTGTGAACATACTTATGAATTTTGATAATGTTTAGGTGAACAAATGAGTCTCTTTTTTAACTGCTAAATGGGAATTGGTGTAGATATTTTCTTTTTTTAATTTATTTTTTTAAATTCTTGTTCAAGTACAGTTTTCTATCTTGTATTCCCAGCCCTGCCCCACCAGTGATCCCCACCTCCCTCCCATTTCTGCCCCCCACCTTAGTTATTGTCCATGTGTCCTTTATACTTGTTCATGTGAGTCCTTCCCCTTTTCCCCTGTGATTCTCTCCCCTCTCCCCTCTGGACCCTGTCAGCACATTCTGTATTTCACTGTGTTTGGTTACATTTTGCTTGCTTGTTTGTTTTGTTGTTTAGATTCCTGTTAACAGTGATATCATATGGTATTTGTCTTTCACCACCTGGCTTATTTCGCTCAGCATAATGCTTTCCAGTTCCATCCATGATGTTGCAAAGGGTAGGAGCTCCTTCTTCCTTTCTGCAGCATAGAATTCCACTGTGTAAATGTACCATAGTTTTTTGATCCAGTCATTGACCGATGGGCATCTAGGTTGCTTCCAACTCTTGGCTATTGTAAATTGTGCTGCTATGAACATTAGGGTGCATAAAAAGACCTATATACAGAAAACTACACAACACTGAAGAAAGAAATCAAGGAAGACACAAACAAATGGAAACATATACCGTGTTCATGGACTGGAAGAATTAACATCATCAAAATGTCCATACTACCCAAAGCAATTTACAGATTTAATGCAATACCTATTTAAGTGTCAATGGCATATTTCAGAGACACAGATATTCTCTTTATGTCTCTTTTAACAATTTGCAATGTGTGATTAATATTCAGGTTTATTAATGTATTTTCATTAGAAAATCATAGTGCTCTATAGAAACGTAACATCCTAGCCTTACTATATATACATATTGATTTTTAAGTGAGAAAGAATGCATGTACATGTATGTATATGTATGTGTATGTATATCAGTTAAAACATGTTCTGAACTTGTCATATTTTCCTATAAGAACTAAGATTAAAGAGACATTTACTACCCAGGCCACTGCTTAGAGGTTTTTGAATTGGCCTGCCCAGAGTTTAAGGATTGAATTGAAAACATTTCCAAATCTTCTTGTAATAAATCTGGATTATGTGGCATGTAAAAGGTTTCTGTTTTTTACTTTCCTTTTCCAAAAAAAGTATATTCACTTTATTTCTGTAATTTTTATGCTTTTACATAATAAAAACAACAATATCTTTAAAACTTTTAAAAATCACTGTTGCACTATAAGCTCACATGTGTGATTTATTTGGCTGTAGATAGTGAAACACCGGAGACAAATGAAACAAAAGAATCAAGTTAACTGAGTTACTTATCATAATTAAAGTAAGCCCAAAAAATCAGTGCAGCTAAGCTGTTTTTTAAAAATTAATCTTTTTTTTCTGGTATGGGGAAACTTGCTTTCTGTCAGGCATGGTTTTAACGACACTTGGATGTGTTACTGAAATAGACAGGTAAAGAATATACTGAAGGTGGATGTTGAAGTTAATGCTGAAGCCTTAAAAAATTTTAGTTTTTGACTCTTGCAAGAATTCACATACTAAGATAACTTGCTCTTCCTACAATTCATGCATCATTTAATAAATTCACATTTGTTGAGTGAAGTGTGATTTTTTAGTTTCTATATTCTGAAATAGTCTGAAGTACATCTTTAGACACTACATTGTGTACATGTGGAGGACTGACTAAAACATTTTTATTTGTATGCCCACAGATATTTTGAACACTAAAAGGCTTTTTAAAAGTTACTATTTTAAATTGATATGGAAATAAACATAAATATCATCAGATATTATATGTTACTGTGAATAATTTCTGTTTTGGTTATTAAAAAGTACTGTGGTATAAAAGAATCAGGATTTAGACTCAAACAATCCTGAGGTCAAGACACTTAGCTGTTTTTATTAGTTGAATTCAATGTTTGAATGATTTTAGAAATTCGTATTCTTTACCGTGGACACAAAAATAATTATATCAAGCTAATTGACATATTAAAATGGAGTATTATAGTTTTCTTTAGTTTACATACTCAAGTAGTATTTTTCCTTTCCCTATTTACTTATCTTTGCCCAGTGATAAGCTTAGTTTTAGATTTTATGTTCATCAAAATTGAACTTTGAAAAAAGTGAGCTCAAAAAGTGAATTTTCAGAAGCCATTCAGGAACCATTATTAGACACTTGGCCAAACCTGACAATATTTTACATTAAAAGTGATCAATACATAATTTCAAGATACAGTACAAGTCTTCTATTATTTCTCATTGTTGGTAAAATTATTTTTAATTTGAATTTATTTATTTTTATTGTTCTATTACAGTTGTCCAAATTTTCACCCATTGCTCTCCTCTGCCTTATCCACCCCACACCTCCACTCCTACAGTCAATCCCAAAGCTGTTTTCTATGTCCAAGGGTCATTTATACTTGCTCTTTAACTAGGTCTTTCCCCTTCTTTTTCTCTCTTATCCACCTTCCCCTCCCCTCTGGTTACTATCAGTTTGTTCTATATTTCCACATCTCTGTTTATATTTAGTTCTTTTGTCTTGTTCATTGGGTTCCACTTATAGGTGAGATCATATGGTATTTGTCTTTTCCGCTGGGCTTATTTCACTTAGCATAATATACTCCAGTTCCATCCGTGCTGTCCCAAAAGGTTCCTTCTTTCTTTCAGCTGCATAGTATCCCATTGTATAAATATACCATGGTTTTTTGGTCCACTCATTTATTGATGGGCACTTAGGCTATTTCAGGACATGACTATTGTAAATAATATTGCTATGAACATAGGGATGCATAGGTTCTTTTGAATGGGTGTTTCAAGATTCATAGGCTATAATTCCAGCAGTGGAATCTCTGGGTCAAAAGGCAGTTCTATTTTTAGTTTTCTGAGGAAATTCCATACTGTTTTCCACAATGACTGTACCTGTCCACATTCCCACAAACAGTGCATGAGGGTTCCCTTTTCTTCACAACCTCACCAGCACTTGTTATTTGTTGATTTGTTAATGATAGCCATTCTGACAGGTGCGAGGTGGTATCTCATTGTGGTCTTATTTATTTATTTTTAAAGATTTTAAATTTTTATTTAATTTTTATTTTTAGGGAGAGGGAAATGGAGAAAGAAAGAGAGGGAAAGAAAGATCAATGTGTGGTTTCCTCTCACATGGACCCCAATGGGGACCTGGCCCACAACCCTGACTGGGAATTGAACTGGCGATCTTTTGGTTCATAGTCCTTGCTTAATCAACTGAGCTATGTCAGCCAGGGCTCATTGTGGTTTTAATTTGCCTCTCTGATAACTAGAAATGTTAGACATCCTTTCATATGCCAATGGACCCTCTGTATGTCCCCTTTGGAGAAATGTCTGTACAGGTCCTTTGCCCATTTTTGATTGGATTGTCTGTCTTCCTGGCATTGAGTCTTATGGGTTCTTTATACACTTTGAAGATAAACCTTTGTCCAAGATATCGTTGATCAATATATTTTCCCATATGGTTTGCTCCCTTTCACTTTTGCTGATGTTTCCTTTAGCCCTGCAGAAGCTTTTTAATTTGATGAAGTCCCATTTGTTTATTCTTTCCTTTATGTCCCATGCCCTAAAGGATGTATCAGTGGAAATATTGGTGCATGGAATATCTGAAACTTTACTGCCTGTGTTTTCCTCTAGGATTTTTATGGTGTCAAGGCCTATATTTAAGTCTTTTATCCATCTTGAGTTTATTCTGGTGTTTGGTGGTCTGCTTTCATTTTTTTGCATGTACTATTCCAGATCTCCCAGCATGATTTGTTGAAGAGCATATTTTTTACTCGAATTTATGATTCTTTCCCCTTTGTCAAATATTAACTGACCATGTTAACATGGCTTTATTTCTGGGTCCTCTATTCTGTTCCATTTATCTATGTGTTTGTTCTTATGCCAGTAATAAACTGTTTTTACTACAATGGCCTTGCAGTATAGTTTGGTATCAGGTATTGTGTTCCCTCCTTTGTTCTTCTTTCTCAAAATTGCTGTGGCTATTCAGAGTCATTTTTCATTCCATATATAATTTTGAAATATTTGTTTTATATCTGTGAAATACATCCTTGGTATTTGTTTTGACATTTGAAATACTTATATGTTATAAGAAAGTTATGTAAGGTAGAAAGTTTTCTTCAGTGAAATGAAATATTTTGACTTTCTATGAAAACTACTTTTCAGTCCCAACATAAATAATACAAAACTTAATTTTTGTTTCTTGGTTTTAAATTATGAGGTCATATATTCCTAGTTTTCAGTGGACTGCATGCATTTAGAGAGCTGGAAATGTTGTTTCAAATAGGTAGATGTTAAGTGTGGTAAAGATTACTCCATGAGCCGTTTCCTGCTATGTTGGACACATAAATTATTAAATTTGCTCTGAAATGATTAAAAATGTTTCCAATGTCTCTTAACAATTAAAAAAGTATGTGAGGCTCTGAGACCATTCAGCAAATTTGTATTTTGATTAAAGGAACTATTTAATACTAAACAGTAAGTGCATGAAAAAAGTTGGCCAGCTATTTGACTGAATGTGGATGTTAAAA
This sequence comes from Sturnira hondurensis, assembly GCF_014824575.4. Classification (NCBI taxonomy): domain Eukaryota; kingdom Metazoa; phylum Chordata; class Mammalia; order Chiroptera; family Phyllostomidae; genus Sturnira; species Sturnira hondurensis. The sequence continues at coordinate 12,120,593 of NW_028083059.1, read as the reverse complement.
AATACGGCCCTTATGCAGGCTTTTAGCCTAGTGTAGCTTTGTGATTGCATTTGTTTACTCATGGTGGAAATGTCCTTATTAAATTGTGGGCAAGAGGCAGTTTTATTGGTTTCCCAACAGTAACTGCTTATTTCAGGAAGTATTTGATTAAAATGCTAGATGCAGATCTCTGGAGTTGATTTTGTAACAGAGCTAGAACACACTGCCTTGATACCTAGACATGCACAGGAGACGAACAATTTCCTCAGAGGCTGGACATAATTTGTTTATTTACCTGTAAAACCAAGTTTAAATATTTTCTACCTTTCGTAAAGATATGGGCATATGTATCAAAAGGTGAGGTATGATAAAGTCTTTTCTTAATTTTAGTTTTACACATATATAGCCATTGAGCCTTGCATGACTATAAAATACTCCAGAAAAATGAAAGCTAAGTTCTGTCCATACAGGTAAGACACCCACCATTAGTCAGTGTGCTCTCGTTAGCTATCATACTACCAACACTATTAGCCACATGGTGCTGGTCTTCCACTCTTTCCTCTTCTCTGTTGCTAGCTGTGCACTTCTCTGGTTGTTGGGCCAGTTGGATCACACGTCTTTTGTCCTAAACCATATGGATCATGCTTTTGTATGAACTCTCGCGATTGAGTACATCTGCCTCAGCCTCAATATTTGCCTTCAGAGGATCTTTGCTTCATTTAATGATCCAGCTAACAGCATGTTTTATCATGAAGTTAGCCATACAAAACTTTAGGAGAAACTGTACTGTTTGCCTTCCTAAAAAACACATGGAATAGTCTATGTATATTTTATCTTTTTCTCTCTGTCCTTCTTTGCATCTCTCTTTCCCTTCCTTCCTTTCTTTCTTGTTTCAATTAATATTTAATGGGTGTCAAAAATGTAAGGCTTGTATTACATCAAACTGCACATTTTCAATAGCATAAAGATTATGTGTATGTTCTAAATGCAACTCCCTTTTCCATTCAATTTCCAGTTTAAGCATAATTTGGATGCCCTAATGTTATTTATCCATATATTTTATCATAAATTATCCATATATTTTATCATAAACTTTCTTAGATTTTCCTGAGATTCTAAGTGAATCCATCTAAAGTGTCCTCATGCCTCTTAATAACCTAAGCATTGATAGGTCTGTACTGAAATTCTACTAATTCTTCCTATTTTAGAAATGTTCATCATAAGTTATGAATGCGTAAGTATTTACCACCACTTTTTATGACTTTTAAAATAGATATATAACAAAAAAGAGGAAGTACAATGGCATGCAATTGAAACTCTCACAAACACTGGGAAATAAATGGAAGACACAAAATTAATAAATCAATTATATTATGTATTGTTTCTGATTTTTGCTTATAACTGTAAAAGATCCTCTTTGTTGTTGACACAAAGATAAACTTCATTGAAAACCCCTTGAGTAAAGAAAAAATCTAAGTCAATGTAAACTATATTACAGATTTTAGTCTTAATATTCTGTTTCTTCACTGGTAAATTGCCATTAGTCTCATTTATTGATAAATGAAGTGTTCAACTATGTCTCCAAATACTTCCAAATTATAGAGATAAACAAATTAAGATAGTCTCAGTAAAAGCGTATTGACTAGTGAATTGGAAATATTACTAGTTGTTTACTCTTTCTAGGGTTGATATTTAAAACAGAAGAGTCTGGCCAGAGAGCTGGGGAGCAGGGAGAAACCCCAAGGTGCTGCAAGAGCCTTCATTCCCCAGACAGACCCCCCCCCCCAGGAGGGGTCAGGAATGCCAATTGAAATCACAATCGAAATGGTGTGACAGCATCTCCACAGCTTCAGGCAACAATAAACAAGGGTTGCCAGTGTGGTGTGACACAGCCGGAGGCAGCTTGCACAGAGCCTGAGCAGGGCTGAAAACACCACATCACTGTGCAACAAGGGGACCCCACACCCAAGCAGAGATCACCTGTGGTGATAGAAAACCTTCTTACTCACTTCTGGATCAGGGTGACAGGAGGAGGGGCAGAAACATGGTGAGGGAGGATGCTCAAGGTGAACATTGGCCCGAACTGGCTGGGAATGTGGACACTCTCACAGAGTGCAGGCTTGGAGGGGAAAGATTTAAAACAGGGTGTGCAGAAGCCCTGCCCTTTTTGCTCTCCCCTCCCTTGCATGGTCAGTAGCCAGCCTGCAGAGGCTCAGTCAGGTGCCCTGGATGCACACCCAGCAAGCAGTGGACTCACTGGATACCAAGCCCCACTCCTGGCTCTTGTGTGGCCCTGCTCACACATTCTGGAGCAGGCTCCCATGGGACGTGCACCTTACCAGAGGTAGGCTTGGGCAGGACACTGCAGCCCCATGGCCCGTGGCATGGGTCCTGGCCTGATCCCATTCTCTTACCCTGAGAGCAGGCCAGGAAGGTTCCTTGGCCCCAAAGGCACGAGCAGCCTTGAATGCTTGTTTGACTGGGCTGGGGGCCCTTTTGACTGAGCCCTCAGTACAACCAGCTGCAGTGACCTGGCAGTGGGCCCTGGTCCTGGAGAGGAATGAAGCTGTGACAAGGCAATGAAGGCAGTAGCCTCACAAGAGCATGCTGTAAAGTAAGAGAAAGCCTAGAGCTGGAGAGATGGAGACCCACCCATGTAGCAGCCTTGCACTTCAGATAAGAATGGCATGGGGAGTCTCTGGACCTGGATTTGAATTTCAGTCTTTTGGGAACAAGGGGATTTCTGTGTTTTGCACAAGAGAATGGATTGGAGCAGGGGAACCACCAGCTTCCCCAAACTGGGCACCCTGGTAATAAAAATAATGTTTTTCCTTCCTCACCAGTTACTGAGTTACGCTTGTGTAAGGTGTCAGGTAGCTGAACCCCATTTTGCCCTATAGCATATTTACTCTGTATAATGCATAACAGACGTTCAACAGAAATATCACTGAATATCTGTTGATGCCAGGTATTGTGTATGATACACTAAAGATACAGAAAGAGTATGATGTTGCCACAATCTGGCGGAAGAGTCCACTTGTTGGTACTGACGGTCTGGGAGGGAGTTACAGATAGCTAGGATAGACTTGTTGTCAAGGATGTGGTTTCTTAAACAAGGTGTGGACCAGGGGTGTCAAACTCATATTCACAGGGAGCCACACCAGCCCTGAAAGGGCTGAATGTAATTTTAGAACTGTATAAATGTAACTACTCCTAAACAGTGAAGCAAGCACTTGGAGCTGCTGCTGGGTAGAAACAAGTGCCAGGCAAGATAAAATAAGGTGGAGGGCCAGAATTGGCCCTCGGGCCTTGTGTTTGCCACCTGTGGTGTAAACAAAAATTAGTAAATTCTAATTAATGATGTGAAGGTACCGATATTCCCCAAATGCAAACATAATTCTGTACTATAACCAGTTTTATATATCACTGTTAAGATATAATTAGCGTAAACTGGCCCATTTTAAGTGTCCAGTTTTGATCATGTTAGTTAATTTTTGAGAAGTTGACATTTTGACAATTATACTACCATCACCAGCTTTAGAATACGTTTTCTACCTCTCAAGGTTCCCTGCAGTCCTTCACAGCTCCCCAGTCCCAATTCCAGCCCCAGGGAAACGCTGGTCTGCTTTAGATCGCCACTTTCTTTTTCTGGAAATGCCATTAAAAATTATTGATATACACGGTGGGACAAAGGTGAGTTTACAAAGTTGCCCACATGGGAAATAACACAATAATTAATAAATAATAGTACAAGAATAAATTGTTCTGTGTACTTGCAACTGTGAACTTCTTTTTGTCCCAAAATCTATGATGTAGTCTATAATATATGTAGTTTTTTTAATACATTTTATGTTTCTAAGCTTACTTTTTACTATGAAAATTATGTTTCAGGTGGCATTTTAAAATGTGGAAGGTGCCTTTTGACTAAAAGTTTTTCGGGTGTCAACCCTAACTCTGACAGCTGGCCCCCCAAAGCCATCAACAATCTTTAGGAACCAATGGAGTGTAGAAGTGAGAAGCATTTTGTGTGTGTGAAGGCCATTGTAACTTTTCATTTTAAAACCCTGAATGACCTGTTTTTTCAGTATTACACCATATGGAAACCACGCATACAATGTGATTGCCAATACTGAATTTCTCAAATTGTACAGAATAAACCTTTTACCAGTTTTGGTTTTAATTCTTCTGATAAAAGAGAGAGGGGCAATACATGACTACCTTATAGGGAACAGCACTCCAAATTTTTTCTTTTAATCCTTTGCCATATTTATGATATAGACCTTATTTTCTTCATTTTATACACTGGAGACTGAGCCTGCAAAAGGTCAGAATTTGCCTAATGACACAAGGAGTGACAACTGAGACTCAAAAGCAAGCCTGTCTAATGCTAAAAGCACTGCTTTAGTTTCCCAGAAAATTGAAACACTTTAACTTGATAAACTTACCGGCAGTGGTATATTAATTCTGTGATTGTTTAATGGTCACCTTAAGATACAAAACCATGCTCACCACACAGTGAGATGCCAGTTACTTATAACCAGTTGTTCTGTCACTGCAGCAGTTATTAATCACTTGTGTACCAACAATCCTGCACCGGTTGCATGGGGTTAAAGAAGGAGTAAGACATGAAATAAACTCCAAGTGTAGTCCTCACATGTTCCTAAAAGCTCCCCTCATGATATGTAAACCCACAGGAAATTTCTACTTTAAAATTTCAAAAATCTCCATTAGCTCTAAAAAAAGTTGTTTAGCTGACCCCTCTCCGTGCTTTCCTTAAAATAGTTTACACCACTTTGCTGTGCCAATCGGTGTAACTTCTGCCAATCGGTACATAGATTATATTGTTGTTGTTTTCTTTTTTTAGAAAAACTAACGGGAGAGTTAATTTAACTATATCACACTTAACATTATTCAGTTGTTTAAAGTTTTTAAAAAGCAAATGCCATTATAATACATTCACATGCAGTCTGATACTCTGTTGGAAAGTAATGCTTTTAAAAAGAACTGAATTTCCAATCTGGTTTACTGGAAATTTTTAGCAATATGTAACATCTTAATGAGTTTTCATGTGCAAGATTCTCACACACTTTTATCAGGTTCTAGAGAAACACTGAATGACAACATCTTTGAATGTTGCTGAGTTGGTTTACTATATAGCTCCTTTCACATTCAAGTTCCCTCACTTGACTTTGCCAGAAGTGGGTTCAAGTTGCATGATATTGACAAAGATCCCAAATGACAGGAAGAGCACAAAGTGTTGTCAGTTTCAGGGTCAAAAGAAAAAATGTTTTTTCTTTTAGTTATCTTTTCATTTCAAAAGGGAAAAATAATGAATTTGCAACATGCTTATCAAAATGTACTTAAATTCTTCATGTCCAACTTAAATCAGAAACCTTACTTATAAATTCTGTGTGTGTATAAGTTTCGTGGTAGAAAAGACACATATGTAATGTGAATTTGACATTTTATTAAAAGTTTGTTATCAAAAATGTTAATTAATTGGTGCCAGCGATTGAATAAATGTATGAATAACTAACACTCACACTATTTTGTGCCAGTATTTTTCTTGTAAGATTCTCTCTCATCTTTCATTCTTTTTTTTTTTCATTTTTCAATAAGTGTTTGAAGTTAGGTCATGTGACCATATCATTAAGTCTATCATTAAATCTGTACCAGTATATTGGAAATTTAAAAACAACTTATATATTACGAATGTGTTGCTAAAGACAGAGCCACAAAACAAGGGAAGCATTTCTAAACGTCTTCCAATAACAATGAAAAAACGGAAGTTATTTGCAATGTTAGAAGATGGTTAAGGAAAAAGTGAAACTTGAAACTAAGGAAACAAAAATTTAGACAAGATAATCCGAACATCAGAGGGAGCATTTGTCATTGTCAGAACTCCAAAGAGCAATAAAGCTTTAATCCATTTCATGGACCCCAGGCCTCACGGTCTAGTAATTCTTATGTCACCAAACCATCTTATGATCTGTATGAAATTACAGTGTGTCACCACTCTACATCTGCAATCTTAATGTTTCCGTCCTTTGATTGCATGACAAGAAAACTCTTGAACCAGAGTACTCCACTTCACAGGAGTTGGATGGGACCAGCTGCTCATGATTTTGGAGTTTTTTAAAAAACAGCTTTTTAGTCCCGAACCCCAGTGTGACCTGTGTCTATTTTCAGAATTCTTCAGGAAATATCTTGACTGCCTTTTAGTCTCTTAAACAATTTTTTAAAATACTGAGAAAGATATTTTCAAAGCTACCCATAGACTGTCTTTCTCTGCTGTTTCTTCAATTGTGTAAGTTATGGAAACTAAAAGGCAATTGTTTTAAATTATACTCACTGATTTCAAACAAAGCATTTGTAGGTGTCTTCATCATGCCCCGAGAAAGAGACATTGTTGTCTAAAATTAATATCTGTCATACTAGGTTGTGTAGATATTTTAAACTTTTGGTGTTGTGTAACACTGAACGGGAATTGTTGACTGTTTAATGGCATGAACAAATTACGGAGGAGTTCAGAAATGTTATTGAGGGAAAATAAATTTCAAAGTGTCCATAATTCCAAAATTATTTGTTCCCACTTTTTACGTTCCCTGAGAATACAAATTTTTGCAGACCTTTCCGATAGCCCTGTAGATGGTTAATGATACTTTATTTGGCATTGATTTTCCTCCCAATGCAGCAGATGCATGACATAATGTACTGTTCTGTTAAAAACAGACCTGGTATTTGAACAACTGTTTATGATAAGAGCTATGTAGTTTATATGTTTTGTTACTATTGTTCTGGGGTATCTAGACATTTCCGTAATCTAAGCTTATTAGATACCAAATCAGGGTCATTAGGAAGTACCTATATAATTGAGAAACTTGAGCTCATGGTCATGTGTCTGTGCCACCATTTACCAATGGTAAATGTTTTTACATGAACAATTTGTGCTTTCTTTCTTGCTTTATTGCCATACTGCAGAGAAATAGTAGTTAACATATCAATTTAAGTTATAACTGATTTATTTTCAAGGACTAAAATGAATGTGCATTGCTAGTAATTATTCCTATAAATTATGTTCATTTAAATGAAAACACAAAGAGCTCCTAGGGTAAGGAAAAGATACAGGTTTACACAGAGTGCTCTGCATTGGAAAGAGTGGTAGTGGTGTGGTGACTAATTAAGTTTGGGAAACAGTATGTGCTCTATAGTTCCTACCGGTGAATCTTTATGCTTGTTCTTTGTTAAAGTGTCTAGAAAGTACAGCACTAAAACATCTGTTTAACTGTTCATTCTATATTATTAAAATTTATTTGACCACAGAAAGCTTTTCACTAGATATCTGTTTTGCAGAAAACACTCTGGGAAAGGCTGTTCTGTTCTGTACTGAATCACAGACAACAGTTTGTACTGACATGATGGTCAAAGGCTAAAATGGTTTTATATTTGTTTTGTGATTTTTCTGAGCTTAGAAATTTTATGGCAAAATATAGAAGGCACCCTGGTTATCAAGAGACTTGCCATCCATTATAATGCATGCAAGCTGTGACTCCTGTTCAACGATGCTGCTTACATGTCATCAGAACTTTTATTCAAAGGGAAATTTTATGGTTATTTTTTAAATTGTATTCTAGTGTAAAGAAAGTTAAGATTTCTTGGATGTGTTTTCTTCTATGAGGGTAGAATTAAATATCCGTATTTCCAGGATTCAGCTGCTATAAAACACAAATTTTATTTCCTCATACCTAAGTCAATTTAGTGTCATATGTGTCTTTTTTATATTCTTCATAAAAGACAAATAAGCTTCATTGAGTAAAAAATATAAATTATCTCAGACTGGGACACTATTTTGAGACACGTTGTAGCTTTATACCACAAACGGATGAGGCCACACCTTGCAAACATTTGGAAACAAATATTAAGCTCTCATTTGATGAAAATGTAACATTATTGAAGTTAAACCTGAAAACTCTTTTTAAATAGAGCAGCAATTTTCAACCCTTTTCATCTTGTGGCACACATAAACTAATACTAAAATTCTGTGACACCAAAAAATATATTTTTGAATGATCTGACAAAAAAAGGTAAGCATAATTTTGATTCACTCACACTGGATGGCTATTGTTGTGTTGGCTGATGTCATTTTTTCATTTCACAATCTAAGGATAAAGAGATCAGTGACCCTGACTAAATAGTCAGGAATGGCATATTTTAAAAACTCTCACAGCACACTGGTTGAAAATTGTTGAAAGAGAGAAATATTCTGTTTTCTTCAATACTCACTTTATTCTTTAAGAATGCCCAAAGACATTAGGAGCCAAACAGACCTAAACGGAAGTGTTTTCAAAGGCCTTTCTTGATGTCTGAGGAGGGAATGAAAAGAGAAGTAGGAATCAATCCTGTTTGGGCCAAGATTTGCCTCGGTTTGACCACAGGATGGCAAAAGGAGGATTAGCAAAGTTTCTTTTGGAACCATCAGCTGGTAATAGTGCTTTCCTGCTCAATTAAATACTACACAGCAGAAAGAACTCCTGCCCTTCACAACAGCACAAGTGGAACCGAAGAGCATTTTGTTAAGTGAAATAAGCCACGAGGCAAAAGACAAATGCCATATGATGTCACCTATAAGTGAAACCTAATTTCAAAAATGAGCAAAATGGAACCAGAGACTTGGAAATAAAGAACAAACTGACACTGACCAGAGGGGAAGGAGGAGAGGGATAAAGGGGGAAAGAAGAGGAGGGGGCAAGCCAAGGAACACAAATAGAGGATTAAGGGCATGGAAAATGAGGGAAATTGACTATGGGAGGGGGAGGTCATGGGGCAGGGGAGAGCAATGGGAGGAAGGTAGGACAACTGTAATTGAACAACAATAAACATTTAAAAAAAATATCTGTGGCTATAGCTGCCACCTGAATGTCCTTGAGCAAAAGGGCTGTGTCTCCAGGTGTGAGACACAAAAGGACTGAAATCAGAGGTTTGTGACTGCTGTTTAGGAACAGCCAATCAGTGTTGGTTCATCAGTTGCCCACATATACTAGTATGTTTAGAATAATGCTTTTGGACAGAAAATGGAAATAAAATATATGACATAAAATTGAAAGCAGTGACGTGTATCACAATTATATTGAGGTAAAAGCATTTTCATATACAAAAATTCTCCCCTAAGATTACAGCTGTCTTTTTCCATGACCTTTGACCTTAGTCTGATCTCTTTTTATCATCCCGTTGTCACAAACTAGCGCAATGAAGCTACCTCAACTCTCTCTTGACAGCTTCCTGCTAGTAGCTTAGATCTTTAAGGAGTTCTGCATGTTTCTCTAGGTTGCTCCAGCCAGACAAGCCAGTCTCCCCAAGGTATGTAATATAGATGCCGTATTAAGGCTCTTTACGGCTTAAAAAATGACACATGCTACTTATAAAGTCCAACTGAAATATGTCTAATTTTGTCACAATGTTTGGCAAAATTACTACTGAACATCTTCAAAGAGAATTTTAGTGATTACAATTAGTCTCTAACCAGAAGCATGGTTAGTGGAAGAAGTAAAAGTGCTTAAGTGAAGGAAAGATGTGAGGATATTAATATGTAGCTATATTATCAGAGTTGGCCATGAAAATATTTTCATGCAAGATATTTTATCAAGAATAGCACATGGCATTAAGTGAAGACCAGTGTTCGTTTTTCACTGAAACTAATTCTATCTCATTTTAAATGTCTATGTTCAGGCAGTGGGGTACAGCTGGCTAGTGACCTCTTGCAGAAATACTGAGCAGCTTTCTTCATTTGTCTAATGTGAGATACAGTATTTTACACAGGACTGAAGAAAATTTATCATCATGACAGGAAAAGATAAAACATCTAATAACTGAGTGATACCATATGTAGAGTCTTTCCGAAGTATTTAGTACTTCTACCCTGCGTAACAGTTATCTCAGTCTTATCTGCAGCCGCTCTCTTCGGTACCTTTGTGCCGAGGTCAACATTATAAATTCAATGACTTCCTGAACTTCTGCTAGCAAAAACCTGATTGATGGTTTTCACAGGGAATAGGTATGTGCAGGCAGGAGCTGGACTTTTATTCTCAAGTAGCATCAAGCCAAATACAAATCAGTCAAAGCAGAACTTGCTTCTATACAGACATGAAGTTGTTCGTGGGTAATAGGATGCTTCCACATATCATTTTTATCTTACATCATGGAGCTATAAGTGATTCCAGTCACCCTTGAATAAAACAGTGCAGGATGAAATTTATCACTCTGCTTCCAAACAAAATTAACCTTTCAAAAGCCTTTCAACTCTACCAAGTACAAATTTTCTCTGATGCACATGTGGGAGATGGAGGATTTTCTAGGCATGAACGTACGAAAACAATGATATGAGCTACACCATTCTTATAAAATGCCACCTTCACTCATTTCTACCAGAAATAAATATTTCTTGGATCTTTAAAGCCAGACCTTCAGGCTCAAGAAGGATTTGACAAAACTATTCATACTTTATCTTTTGGGAGCTTTCAATGTCTGACTTGAACTCTGAAACTCAAAATACATCTTGATGACGTAGGAGAATTACCACAGAGTCATGAGAAATGAGTTCCCAGAGGGAGAGTGCCTACCAACAGCAATAGATAATAGTGTCACAGGTGTTCTGGTTTGCAATGATATTTGATGAAAATGCTTCAGACTTAGAAATAAGCTTTTATAGCCTTACAAGTTTTTATAGCTCACAAGCAGCACAGACATTTTTTTTTTTTAGAATTTGTAGTCACACATGAAGAAAAAGTAGTTCCTTCTTCCCGGCCTTCCTTTACTTCCACTGACTAAGTAAAATGATACCTGAGTTGGTGTATGTGTGTGTGCTTCTTCCTTCTATGTGACAGCTGTTGTTAGTTTCCCAGTATATAGTTGCTTCTGTAATGAAAATACGGTTGTCTATCAAAAACAATGCCGCACAAGGTTGTTTGTTGATGTACCCCATAGGATGTTATGAAAAGAGGGTTTTCAAGCCCCAGAATTCTTCTTTTGGTAAATTACTTCATTTACTTTAATTTTTCAGTTCAAATCAGAAGAGTTTGTTGCTTGTCCAATACAAGACAATGTGTTATATAGGACTAGAGAAGTCCACACAGTGACAGGAACACAGTGAAAGCACAGACATCCATTTCATAACTGAGTGATACCACATGTAGAATCCTGCATGTTTACAAAGCTGTATGGGTGGGTTTCTGGAAACAGGCCTTTCTCTGGACGTGGAAGTGTGTTTACAGCTGTACTCAAGTAGAAAGGGAAATATCACTGGGCTTGATCAAAACACCATTTGGGAAAGGATGAAGAACTTGAATGGCCTTTGTCCTGATAGATGAGGTTGTGGGTTCGATTCCAGGTCAAGGCACAAACAAGAAACGAGTAATGCATAAAGAAGTGGAACAGCAAAGCAATCTCCTCAGGGGATTGAAAAGCTGTCTCACTCAGGGTTATGGTTTATTACAATTGTGGGCCTTAGAAAATGTCATTAAACTAAGAGATCTAAATCACACTTTTTAAAATTTACTTATATACATTCACAAATTCATCTTGAATTTATAATTACTATAATTCACCTTAACTTAGAAACACATTTCTGTTTTAGTATACATTCAGCTGTATACTTTTTCAGTTTTAAAGGAATGCTCACCCTCCATAAATGTGCCACGTGACATTAATTGATACCTCTTCTTTGTACCATAAAAATATAACTTTTATCTCAACTTGTATGATATCACACAGGATATAAAAAGGAAAATGACTACCTTATCCTTTCTCTTCTTTTTTTTAAATTCAAAGGCAAACTTTATTTCTTTATGTGTTCAGTTTCCATTGCTCTGACAAGTTCACTCACTTAGATAACTAGTTTATAAAAAGTATATTCTTTAAAAGAGAAGATAAACAGAAATTTGGTTTATAGCACAAAATTTCTAACTATTTGGCTAAATCACTTTCTTCCCATTCAAAAAAGGAAATACAAAAATGTTCACTTAACACCTCCAGAAAATAACTCACAAACATAGTAAAACATTTATTTAAGGTATTTTTATAGGTATGACATCAGTGGTTTACATTTCAAACTTTAACTACTAGCTCTGTCTTCAGTTCAACTGAGGTGCAAGGAACTCCCAAAGAGGCTTCCATTCTACTACAGTAAAATATAGAAGTGATTATTGCTGTCCAACACCAAAAAAAGCTTGGGATGGAAAGAGAATTAAACCAGGACACCTGATAAGGCTCTTATCTTTATCATAAATATTGTGAGACATTGAGCAAGCTACATTTTAATCTCTGTAAATACTGCTTCCAAGCAAAATAAAGGAATTTAATAGATAACTTTAATGTCCACTCCACATGTAGAATTATATGGTACTATGTTGATTAGAGACATAGTATTCAAGTGTTTCTTGATGTGATAAAATGGGAAGTTTAACCTTCATCCTAGAGACCCACTGATGTTGAAATTAGCTAATTTATTTAGAAAGGGTTTAACTTTGATCTAATGAATAAATTCAGAACATTATGATTTTTTTAAACACAATTTAAACATAAAGTCTCAGTCTGAAGAGAGAATTATTGTTAGGACAAATTTTTTTTTAAAAAGAGCATGTTTCGCAATTTTATCTGCAAGTAGCCAGAGAGTCAGGTAAAGTTCTTACAAAATGTAGACTACCATTTTTTGTTTGCTTGCTTTTTTTCCCAAAAGAGCCTTTAAAACAGAGCTTCAGTGAGTAGTTGTAAGAGAGTATCACTAATATGTTGTTTTAATGTATTATAAATACCTGCTTTTTAAAAATATTTTATTTATTTATTTTAGAGAGAGAAGAAAGAAAGGAAAAAAACACGGATCAGTTGCTTCTGGAAAGCTCCCAGCTGGGGACCTGGTCCACAACCCAGGCATGTGCCCTGACTGGGAATCAAACTAGCAAACTTTAAGTCCATAGAATGGTGCTCAACCCACTGAGCCACAGCAGCAAAGGCAACATATTTTTAATATTTATTATAACACATTATTAAACACTCATTTAAATGATTTAAAATCAACTTTAAAATTTTTAGTTTATTTATGACAGGATAAAAACATAATCTAAAACAATCTTTCTGCCCTGGCTGGTGTAGCTCAGTGGACTGAGTGTGGGCCTGTGAACCACACAATCACGGTTCAATTCCCAGTGAGGGCATATGCCTGGGTTGCAGGTCAGTTCCCAGCAGGGGACTCACTAGAGGCAACCATACATTGATATTTCTCTCCTTCTCTCTTTCCCTTCCCCTCTAAAGATAAATAAATAAAACCTTTGAAAAGTAATAATAAAAAATAAAACAATCTTTCTTTAACATTATTATCAAAATTAATATAAATGCAAAGTTAATTGACCAAAATTAAATTTATTTTTAATGTGGATTATATTTTTTGTTTTGTTAATCTGCATTATAGTGACAAGCTTCCTATTGGCTTATATTTTGAATTAATTTTTCTTCTATTAAATTTCTACAGATGTGTGTACAAACTGTTTTCATTTTATAGTTAATTTGAGTCAAATTTTAAAAAAGGAACATACCAAATAACCACTTGAAAACACTGACTTGGGACTTCTGGCCAAGATGGAGGCATAGGTAGACACACTGCACCTCCTCCCACAACCAAAATAAGTACAACAACAATTTAGAAACAAAATAACAACCAGAACTAGCAGAAAATTGAACTGTATGGAAGTTGGACAACCAATGAGTTAAAATAGACACATTCATCCAGACTGGTAGGCGAGGCGGACTCTGGTGGCTGAGCAGAGAAGGGTCGCAGCACAAAAAACAGTGGCACCGGGAGCTAAAGGCACCCTGGATGCACAAAAAGGCAGTGGGTGGACCCTGGTCCCACAGGAGGTGGCTGGCAGACCCCAGGCACAAGGTGGTGATGGGCAGACCCAGTGAGGCAGCGATTGTGGGAGGCACTGCACACAAGGTAGCTGACTGGGAAGTTCCACATTCACGTGCAGATAAACCACAAAATGGGGAGTGAGAGAGACCGCACCACCCTGGGTCCCAGTGCTGGGAAATAAAGCCTTGAAACACCAATTGAAAACACCTGTGGGGGTTGAGGCGCAAGGAGAGACTCCCAGCCTCACAGGAGAGTTCATTGGAGAGACCCACAGGGTCCTAGAACACACAGAAACCCACCTACCCATGAATCAGCACCAGAAAGGCCCAGTTTGTTTGGGGGGAGTGGCAGAAAGGACAGAGATCTGACAGAGAGTGGAGCAAGCTCCATTGTTCCCTCGCAGACCCCACTTCCACAGACAGCATCACAACCCAGAGACTGGGTCGCCCAACCTGGTGAACACCTAAGGCTCCACCCCTCATATGTAACAGTGGTAATAACCTCCCCCCCCAAAAAAAATGGTCCAAATGGAAGAAAAGATCAAAGCTCCAGGGCAAATATAACTAAGCAACGAAGAGATAGCCAACCTATCAGATGCACAGTTCAAAGCACTGGTGATCAGGAAACTCACAGAATTGGCTGAATTTGGTCAAAAATTACATGAAAAAAATGAGGGCTATGCTAAGTGAAATGAAGGAAAATGTACAGGGAACCAATAGTGATGGGAAGGAAACTGGGACTCAAATCAATGGAGTGGACCAGAAGGAACAAACAAACAACCAAACAGAAAAGAATGAAGAAACAAGAATTCAAAAATTAGGAAAGGTTTAGAAACCTCCAGGGAATCTTTAAATGTTCCAACACCTGAATTATAGAGGTGCCAGAAGGGGAAGAGGAAGAGCAACAAGTGGAAAAGTTATTTGAACAATAATAAAGGAGAACTTCCCCAATCTGGCAAAGGAAATAGACTTCCAGGAAGTCCAGGAAGCTCAGAGAGTCCCAAAGAAGTTGGACCCAAGGAGGAACACACCAAGGCACATCATAATTACATTTCCCAAGATTAAAATGAAGGAGAGAGTTCTAGAAGCAGCAAGAGATAAGAGGACAGTCATACGAAGGAGTTCCCATCAGACTGTCAGCTGATTTCTCAAAAGAGACCTTATAGGCAAGAAGGGGCTGGAAAGAAGTATTCCAAGTCATGAAATCCAAAGACCTATATCCAAGATTGCTCTACCCAGCAAAGCTTTCATTTAGAATGGAAGGACAGATAAAGTGCTTCTCAGATACAGTCAAGTTCAAGGAGTTCATCATCACCACGCTCTTAATATATGGAATGTTAAAGAAACTTATTTAAGAAAAAAGAGTTAAAAATATGAACAGTGGCACTGGCTGGTGTAGCTCAGTGGAATGAGCATGGGCCTGTGAAACAAAGGGTTGCTGGTTCGATTCCCAGTCAGGGCACATGCCTGATTTGCAGGCCATGTCCCCAGTAGGGGACACATGAGAGGCAACCACACACTGATGTTTCTCTCCCATTCTTTCTCCTTCCCTTCCCCTCTCTCTAAATAAATAAATAAACAAAATATTTAAAAACATGAACAGTGAAAGGACAGCAAACTCACAGTTACTAACAACCACATCTAAAACAAAAGCAAACTAAGCAGACAGCTACATCAGGACAGGAGCCACAGAAATGGAGATCACATGGAGGGTCAGCAACAGGGGAGTGGGAGGAGAAGAGAGGGGGAAAAGGTACAGAATATAAGTAGCATAGATGGTAAGTAGAAAACAGACAGAGGGGGGGCAAAATAGTATGGGAAATGTAGAAGCTAAAGAACTTAAGACACATGGACATGAATTAAAGCAGGGGGACGTGGGTAGGAGAGGGTGTGCAGGGTGGAGGGGAATGAAGAGGGAGAAATGGGACAACTGTAATAGCATAATCAATAAAATATATTTAAAAAATAAAAACAAAGGGTGTTTTCTTTGTGAGGAAAAAAATCACTGACTTATTTTAAATTTTTTGAAGGTTGTTTAAAATGGTGGTCCCATACCCTATAAATGAGATGTGTGATCCAATTAGTGATAAAATCAAAAGGCACACTTTAAAATTAAATGCATATACATCACTAACTTTCTAAGTTATATTTTGGCCTAATTTAGTGTAGGTATAAAGGAATCTGTCAAAATATTTGTTACATTAACTGATGAAATATTCTCTTTTCTCCTATTTATTTGTCTTTTTTGTTTTTCATTATTTTTCTTTTCTTTTTTAACAATAAAGAGTGTCTTAAGAAGTTGATCTGACAAAGAACTATACTACTGGGTTCCTGCCTCCAAGGTACTTAAGATTCACTTGGAAACTCAGAATACAGAAAGAAAGGAAAGGAGAGAGGGAGGGAGGGAGGGAGGGAGGAGAAAGAGAAATTAAAAAAAAAAACTGACTCTAATTAGTTAGTTGTAAGTGCCAACTTGACTTTTCCTATTATATAATCCGGGAACTAAGATGAGTGAAAAATAGTCTTGCTGCTGGACCTGATAGACACTAAAAGGAATTCAGATTGACCCTTGAGAATAGTATACAGAAAAAAGATAAAAAAGGAATGTCCACATTCTTCCTGTCGTGAAAAGCACAAAAATGAATACAGATATGATTATGCTATACCAGAATTAGACGTTAATGAGAAAACCATAGATATTTTATGTAAGTAGAAATATATATTTTGAAATGACGTACTTTTTAAGTTTTAAGGAAAGTAATAATATTAGAACAGTTTTCTTGAATCCGGTTTTGCCTATTTTTAGTAGGAAGAAATTAACTTAAAAAGAAACAAATTTAGCAGAAAATGAATAAATTCTGTCTCATTTTGCATAATAAGAATGGTTGAATCTCTGATGAAGTTTTACCCCAAAATGACTTGTGTCAAATGAATACTTTAGAAAAGGTCATCTGGCAGTAGTGTGTAACAAGTATTTAAAGGAAGCAAGAAGACAGCTGAGGAGGTAATTAAATAGCCATATGTGTGTGAGTCTTGGTACTGGGGACTGAAAGGCATTAATAGCAGTGGAAATGGAAAGAAAGAGAAGAATGAAAGTAACATAAAGTGGAGAAATATACAAAATGCAATATTAAGTAGATGGAAAAGGAAGAGTCAGGAAGCATCGCCGCAATATGAGCATGAGAACTTGCAAATGCTGGCTCTGCTAGGAGAAAATAAAGCTGTTTGGGGGAGAACCAAGTCTAAATAAAGCTGTTTGGGATAGAACCAAGTCTAGGAAATGTCTTGATATATATCTGACATTTGATCAACATTAGGAGTTTCAAAAAAAGATCATACATTCCACCAGGCACAAACTTTGTATGTGCTAACCAGAGAAGCTTAGATAAATTTAGAAATTGTTTTACTGGAGTTTATAGTTGGTATCATTAGATACAAAAACTCTAAAATGATTATCATTTATTTTCCACAACAGAAAATAAATAATAATCAGGTAAAAAGTATGAGTTATGTGGCACATCTTAAACAATTGTCAAAGTGAGAGGAACTAAGAAAGAGAAGCAATAAATGGAGAGTAAGGGATAGAATTAGAACTCAAGTGACTGTGAAATAAATCAAAGGAATGATATCAAGGCATTCCAAGTGTCATGTAGTTAGAAAAAATTAGAAGTAATGATCCCCCCAAAGTTTTTTAATTTGCATGAGGATATCACTGGTTAACTTCAACCAAGGCTCTGGGAAGAGGTCAGAAACTACATCATGAAATTTAGTCATGAGATTAGGAAATGAAGGCAAACCAAAAGAGGAGTGTTCTTCAGAATTTTGTGGTAGAAGAAAATTTATACAAGTCCCTATTTGGGTTTAGGATTAGAAATAGTCCAACATTAGAATAAATTTCTCTTATCGGTAAGAAAACAATTTGGTTCAGAAATAGACATTGAAAAAGCAATGCAGAACCAGACATTATCTATGTAACTCATCACCTAAATTTAACCATTGATGTATCTTGGCTCTAGGATTATTCTTTATACTGTAATCACCTACCTGTGTACAGGCTGTATTTCCTGAAGCTTAAAAAAGCAAGCAAGCAAAACAAGTGACTTAAAAGTCTTTTGTACTTTGCACTTAACAGCCAATAAACTCTATCCACAGAACAGGAACTATCTAGGGAAAGTATATGTTTTCGGAGGTTCAGAGCCTTCAGAAAGGAGCCCCTAAACATTTCAAAGGCAAAACACTGCCAAATCCGGCCTTTTGTCAATAAATAAAGTTGTAAATGATAAGGCAAAATACTTTATTGCTTTTCTTTATCCTGACTTTTGATTAGTATATAATCTAGGATCTTAGTTTTGTTTTCAAACCATACCACTGGTTCTAATCAAAATTCACTTAGGAGTGGTTATTTTAAAATAAACTTTAACATGATGTATTTAGCATTTTAAACATTGTTACCTATCATCATTTAGGAAAGTGTGTATGTTTATATTTTTGTCTCATTAAACACTATTAGTTATTGTCTTCTTCAGCCACAAGGTCCACTGCAATGATGACAGAGAAGGAAACGGATGAACAGATCAAATATGTTAAGAAATGTTGCACAATATTAACGGCAAGCCCACAAAGCAAATCAGTGACACACTCTAAACTTTATACAAACTGAAAATGTCATAAAAACTTTTAAGGTCTAAATACAAAAGGAAATAAAATATATGTGGCAAATAAGATGAATTAAAATCTATACCACTAAGACAAAAACAAACAATGGTGTTGGGGTTGCAGGCAGGATAGGGGGTAAAGATAGTAGACAGTATAAGGGGGATAAATGGTGATGGAAAAACTACAGTAAAACAAAAACTAATGAATGGTAAAATATGTAAGAGAGAATTCTGGATATGACAGGCTTGCCAACACAATGATTATTTTTTAAATAAATCAATTCCATTTATTGAAAATTATTTGTGCCATTAACAAGTAACAATTATTTATATCTTTGCCTAAAATTATTGTTAAAAATTAATTATCTTAATCAAAAGATTACAATATAAGTTCATCTGCATTCTACATTATCTTAGCATCATATAAGACAACTGCTAAATATATTTATACAGGTTGGTATTTACAAAATATGTAACAGTTATATTTAATTGCATAAAAACAGGTATATTGTCACACATTTACTACCTTATTGTGTTAATAAAAGCCCCAAGTTGTATTTTTATTCTTGAAACAGCAGGATAGAATTTTTCAGAAATTTGAGTCCCAAAAATATCCTTGTGGATTTTAAGTCGACTTTGTTTAAATAACCATTAGATAATTGAATAGACAATAATAGGAATAGCTAATTTCTTCTACAATCTTTCACTTTCTTTTTAAAAATATATTTCCTTTATATCTCTACTAGTTGTACTTTAATCAGCCTCAGTCAGTTTCTGCTCTCTGGAACAATGAATTATGGATCTTTAAGCAGATCTAAAGCAGCAGATAGAATTATAAAGTAGGGAAGAAGTTTGACGATAAAAAGATGTTAACATGTTTGAACTTAGCTCTGTCTGTGATTCCTCTTCCCGAAGCAAGAATGAGGCACCTAAAGGTCACAATCCTGGGAGTAATTCAATAAACGTACAAGAAAAAAAAAGAAAGACAAGAAAAGAAATATTTGAGAAGTTATAGCAAGAAGATAAAAGAATAATGAAGAATTATTCTATGTTGTGTCATCCACCACAGATGCCAAAATAATGTAACATATGACAGGCTATTGTTAGCTTATGGTAATACGTATCCTGATGTTAATTAGACAAGTTTTACTCCACACTAAGTCTGGCTCTTGCAGTTCTTCCTAGTCACAAACATAAAGGGTTACTGATTTAACGACAGGCAGAACTTCTTGCTGAGCCAGGAAGAAGATAATGTTATAGAGATTAAAGTTAAAAGTGTTAACTAGGAGACACTTTCAAAATAAATAAGCACTCAAACAAGAAAGAATTAAAAAGGATATCATCAATTGAACGTGGCAGGTCAGTGGGTGGGAAAGGCAGGGGAAAGTAATGGGGGAAAGATGGGGACGATTGTAATTGAACAATTTTTTAAAAAGGATATCATCAGGATGTTCTACACAACTCTTTCTGCAAATTGATTCAGGTTGATAGAGGAAGCTTTATATATCCCGACACGCATGCATATAATGATTTCTGTTGAAAAAGGATTACAAATGAAAACGTTTTGTGGAAATGGAGAAAATGTCAGACTTTTCACTGTTCTCCAAAAGACAAATTGTTCATATTAAAATTAGCAATAACTCTACTTGAGTTCACAACAGGCTTCCTATCACTAAATTCTTGACTTGTTCCTTTGAGATGACATAAAAGGGAGACTTTGCGATTGTAAAATATCAGGTTCTGCAGGTATTTTAAGTTATTATACATCCATAGACGTTTTGAGTATAAACTTTTCAGCTGAAAAAATATGTTTTCTTCTTTTACAACGAATACTCCCTGCTTAGAAAATCAGACCTGAGATGATAAGAAATGAGAAGTGACATATGAGGAAAGTGACCAATACACACCGTGATGACTGCCGTCTGTAAATTAAGGAAACATGTTCTCCTGAATGGATACGGTCCGCACACAAGCCCACAAACAAGCTACAGCTATTTTATTTTCATAATATTTACAATATACCCTTCCATAAATGAAGCTTGATTTTATCTCTTCAGCAAAACTCTATAAATAATTATGTCAGGAAACTTGGTCTCAGGAAAATTTAATTTCTTTACGGTCACGAGGTTAATTAGTATGAGAGAGGAAACCAAATTTCCTGGTTTTCTGGCCCATTCCTCACACCCTCCATTACACTGTCCACAGAACACTGAATTTATAAAAGAAAAAAGCAAAAGCAAAAGCAAAAGTGAAGCTAGGTAAAAGAACCAAAAAGTGTAATCGTATTTGTCTTCCGAAAGAATAGAAAATAATGACGTATCCTTGATTGCATCAAACTTGACCTTGAATTTTATAACTCTCCATTTTCTCCTCCTCTGGACATTAGCACTATTTTACACTTCATTATTTATTAGTCATTTATTTATTACTAGATCCCCAGTGACTGCAAATAATACCTGGTACATGGTAGATACTCAATAAATATTTACGTAATAAATAAATCACATTTTGTGTCTGCAAAACTCTCATATTTTTAACATACCAACTGAATTAAGTCAAACCTTGAAATTGAAACACACATATTGACAAATTATGTGTTAGCAAAAACACAGTTTAAATCATTTTAGTGCTGCTCTGTTACTGTCACTCTTTGGAAGTCTATTAATGGGAAGTATCTGAGTGTCAAACATTCTGGATACACTATAAATATGAAAATGCAAGATGTGGATTTTTTCTGGCTGCACTACAATTAAATACTGTGTTAAAAATGGTGCCCTGGCTGGTGTAGCTCAGGATTGAGTGCGGGCCTGCAAACCAGAGGATCGCGGTTCGATTCCCAGTCAGGGCACATGCCTGGGTTGCAGGCCAGTTCCCGGCAGGGGACACACCAGAGGCAACCATACATTGGTATTTCTCTCCCTCTCTCCTTCCCTTCCCCTCTAAAGATAAATAAATAAAATCTTTAAAAAAGATTTTTTTAATGGAACACATTTTGCTTAATACAGGAAAACCCTTGCTTGCCCACTCTCTCAAACTAGGCATATTTTAAATAAATATTAAAGAACACAATGCAAGTAGGTGGTATTCCATTTATTTTCTTATAATCTATTGCTCTTTCAATTGTATATTCCTCAATATCTTGTAGAATACGCTGTACTTAACAAATATCTTGAATATATCTTATTTTCATATGTAGTTTAATAGACTCTTTTTTACATTACATTCATTTTTACATTCATTTTTGTTAATTCAAGTATAATGCATATGTTATTAATAAAAGTAAAACCGATCTCCTTTAAAAGTATCGTTGTAGTTAAAGTTTATGTTAGAATGTGTGATGGCATGGCCTTGATCCAATCAACAATGAATAGAGATATGAATTTCCAATAGTAGTACCACCTGGGGCCCTGACATAGACAATAGGCTGTCTGGCCAGGGGGTAATGGAAGGACAAAGTATGTGCTCTTTTTTCACTGCGGAATGTTTCTCCCACCAGGCCCTTATAGCTCATGGAGTGCACTTCCCTGCAGGTTGGTGGCCATTAATCTTGCCATGCTCTGCCTGGCTGAATCAGCACTTCCAGATTCAGCACTTTGCCTCCCCAGCAAGCAAATGACTCTGTTGTCGGATCTTGCTCAGGGGGAATAGGCAGCACAGTGGGAAATGATCAGGCCTAATACATTCATGGTTCAAAACACATTAATAATTTTGGTAAAAACAAAATACACTTCTTTGGATACATGCTCTTAATACTGATAATGTTATGAATGTTTCCCTAGCAAAATAAAAATTTTAATTTCTAAAAAAAAAACACAAATAAACAAAACTGTCCATCTATTATTATCTTACTAAATAAACTCTCCCAAACTATATAAGCACCTCTGAGTTTCAGGTAGATTTATTTACTTTTTAAATATTTGAGGACACTGATTCTATTTTAACTAATAATATTTTTTATCTCTTGAAGGCATCTTTGTCATGGATGGAGAAATCTCAACAGTCTATAAGATGATCTTTTGACTTTATGAAGAAATAAAAGATCATGATAAATCACCCATTATATCTTGCTAAAAAAACCTACATTTTTAAAAGCTACCAATTTCTAGTTAAGCTAAATTCCAGATATTTCACTTATATTTTCACATATCTGAAAACAACAGAGTTTTCTAAGGGAATGCTTTTTTTCAGATTTCCAATGAATAAGCATTTTAGCTGATCCTGAACTTAAAGTTACATCCTTTAAAATCTGTGCTACAGTTTTGATTATAAACAATTGCTAATTATTAAAGGCACATAACCTTAAAAATGCATGATACAGATGGTGCAAAGCAACAGATACATTCAAATTTATGACATTTTTATCAGTGTATGCCAGGTTTTCCACTATTAAAAAGACGTCATTACACTATCCAT
The DNA here is from genome assembly GCF_014824575.4 of Sturnira hondurensis. Lineage (NCBI taxonomy): Eukaryota > Metazoa > Chordata > Mammalia > Chiroptera > Phyllostomidae > Sturnira > Sturnira hondurensis. The sequence goes on along the minus strand of NW_028083059.1, from coordinate 12,097,647 downwards.
CCTAGAGTTCTTAATCAAATATTTTTCTTAGGATGATAGACTTTAAAATCTTTGAGGGCAAGTGCAACTTGCTGTTCATATGTTTACAAAAGTCATGACATCTTGCACAAACAAGATGCAATAATATGTCCTCAGTTCAGTTATGGAAAGTGTCCTCTATTGCCTCATCTTTGTGAATGTATACATGCTAACTTCAAACATGCAAATCACTCCAAAACTTCTGTGTCAGGGAATATTGTAAGGTGCTTGCGTAAAATTTATTTTCTGGAGCTACATATACTGGTATTCTTGTTTAGAAGACCTGAGTGTGACCTCAGAATCTGAATTTGTAGCGAGCATCCTAATGATACTGGCACAGGTGTTTCAGGAATAATATTTGAAAAATTACTGCTTCCTAACAGATACAGTATGTTGGGCTCCATGATTCCATCACTGGATCTAATAAGGAGCCACTTTTTAGGACAATGTCCTCTTACACCACCTGTTATTCTCATAATTCTTCATATGCCTGTGCCTTTGCATGGAATAAGGGGGACAGTCTTCGAGCAGGAGATGCAGCTGACTGACAATTGGTAATAGTGGAAGGTCAGTGCTAATTACTGTGCCAAATTTGCATGAAATACTTTGAAAGATGGAAGCTAAAGTGTCTATGGGGTTTTCTGCCAACAAATTACCTGGCTGACAGAAGGGTGTCACTGCTCATCAGCGCTGATAGTGTGCAAGCTGGACTCCCACAATGAAGGAGAGGTGAAATATTGCCTCAGAGAGTTACTTTCCTGGGAGTAATTACTATAGGTGTCAACAAGGCTGGGAAAAGAAGGGAGTCTCTTTGCTGTCCTATGTGTAAAGGTTTAAAGGATGAAAGGGCCCATTCTGACAATCACCAACATCTCTACCCCACCTCTCATCTTACTTGTTTGTCACCGATTATAAGAGCATGAGAAAGGGCTCAGAAAGCAGACAATAATTAGGCAATTAAGAACAAAATCCCCTGTTACTGTTCCATGGATTCCTGAGACATTTCTGATATGAGGTTACTCTTCTGAACTATAATGTTACTGGGTAGATTTCCAGAGGCAAAAGAGGGAGAGAGAAAAACGAGAATCATCAGAAAATAACTGGATGAGAATTTATCAAGAAAAGAGAGGAATCAGAGTCCACATTTTCTGGGGCTCAAATATTTGGAGTATCTGGGGCTTGGGTTTACGTCTCCATAGAGGTGTGCCAACTTCCCTCACAGATTTGAAGCTGCTCTGAAGCCATGACTTCCCTCCTTGCTCTACTTGCTCCAGTTTCTCCTGCTGGCTGCACGTTATCCTCAGGAAACACAAAAACAAACAACAAACATACCCTAATTTTCATAAGCTTTTCCTTGTAGCCATTGCCATCAAACAGTAGTTTGGAGCCCCCTCTTGGAGACAGAGCTTATTTGAACATTTGCCAAGGACACAAATGAAGGCTAGGGCTGGTGAGCAGAGGCCTTTTCATCTGGTTTATGCAGCTCAGAGTTCACCAGCATCATCAACACTGATCACTTCAGAGTTCTGTAGTTCTGTTCTATATTAACCCTCTCAGACCCCTATGGCCTCTGGGAGACCTGACCCCTACTTTGAGACACATTGAACTGGAAATAATAACTCCCATATGGGAGAAGAATACTTCAGCCCCATAAGCTTATCAAGCTTTGTTTTTTCTGACGGCTAAGAAAAGGAGAGTGTATTGGAAGCAATTCTCTCAGCTTATAGCTATTTTGATAGGAGTTCTATATTTAATAAAGGTTAAATCCATTGAAACTGTGAGTCAAAGGCACTTTTCATGGCCAACAATTTCACCTACTTTAGAAGCGGGTCTCTCCCCACTCTCCCCATGTCTACTCAAAGCAGCAAATGGGTGACATTGGCTTTGTTTAATAGGCAAATGGTCCATTCTCCAATGAATATGAATAAGTATTTTCAATCTGAACTTGTGCATCACTCTTATGTGTCTCTCTCCTCCACATAAAAGAAAGCTCTTTCCATAACTGCGAGACTTAATTAACTAGTGTTCACACAAAAGGTTCCTTTGTTCACCTATCAACAGGCCGCTTTCATTGATGGCTCTCTGACTCTCTGAAGACTATTCTTTTCCTAAGTTTTACATGAAATTCTACTTTCAGCCTGGATTCCTATGATATAAGTGCTCTGCATTTCATTCCCTGGTGTCTTTTTCTCTCTTTGTTACCGATAACTCCATCCGTGGCGGATAGTGTGATCTGATCACCTTCCCAGTCTGCTAATTCCTAGTCTTTAGGGGGACAGAAATAGATTTTTGGAAAAGCAGTGATGCTGTGGCAATTACAGTCCACTAAAGACTTCATTTCCTTCTAGTTCCATTTTCCCATGTTTAAGTCAGAGCTATAGCAACAACAGGAAATGGGGAATGATGCACATCTGAAAAACACCAGAAAGATGCAGTGGTAACTACACTGCACGAATTTAAGCTACATTTCTTTCATAAATTAAAGCAAGGGAAGCACACTTTATATCATCCTACATATTTTTTAAAAAGTTTAGATTTCCTATTAGCAAATTTATGACAATCACATCCTGAGTACTACCCGATCTTATGCTCTTGGAAATTACCTTCTTTTGTCCTCTCTGTATGTAAATCCTTCTGTAACATTTCAAGGCACTTTTTATGTTGACATTTAAAAAGCAAACGACATCTTGCAAATGACCATGCTAGAGGCTGCTGTTTTCCTTCTAGGTAATAAGCTTCAAATTTACATACCTTTTAGAGTCTGATATCAACAGACTTACATTTAGTGATTCTGCCACTGGTGTAAAATAGAATTCTTGGAATGTCAGTTGTTAGTGAAGAGAAAATTCTCATTGCTTGGGAATTAGTAGTCCCTCCAGAAAAGTACTTATTATCATGATACCTGTCCAGTTGCAAGTAGTGCTTTTAACTTAATTCTCTAAAGATGAATATCTATGGTAATCAAAAACATAGATCTTCATACAAAATAAAATTAATAGAAAAAAATGTTATTGCTTTTATAAAGCCTCTGGTAAAACTATTAAATTTGTAGTGGATATTAGGTTGCAAAAGGGTTTATTTGTAGTTGAATACAATTAACCAAGGTTGTGTGATTGTGTTTGAATTTGTCTTCCTGCTATAATTCTCAGATTTTTATATGCTGATGTACAGCTATTTCCAAATGGGAAAACAAAGTAAGCCCCTCTCAGGTAACTGGGTAGAAAAACCCTTCTTTCAGGGAGCACCTCCTGGGATTAGAGCTGCCCACTGCACACTTTATCCTAACTTACCATTGTGTTTTTCTTAGTTTCCAGTCTGTCTACAGCGGTGCCCGACCCTTTTTGCACCAGGGACCGGTTTCCTGGAATACAAGTTTTCCACGAACGGGGTTGGGGTTGGGGAGAAACAGCAGGCAGAGTTCAGATGGTAATGCAACGGCTTCCACAGACGCAGAGGAGGGAGAACAGGGACCATTGGCCTACATATTACAGCCATTCAGCAGAAGTTTTATCAAATATAAACATCTTTAGTTATAACTCTTCTAATGAAAGAATTTTTTTCACAGTTCTCAATAGTTGTTTGTTTAATTTCACTATACTACCCCATCAATTCTTCACTGGCTACATACCTCTTCATTTTTTTCTCTGCCGCAACTACCAGAACGCAGTCCACATCTCATATTTATCATAAATTTGCCAATCTGACCACTTTTTTGAAAAATGTGTTCCTTTTTCCAGTTCAGAAGAAACACCTTTTCTTAAGTATGCAGACATTTCTGCAGAGACAGACTTTGTTTACTGACTAGCTTATTTCTACGCACAATTAGTCCCATTTTATAGCCACCTATTTATACTTGGTTTCTTCTTTTACAGCCTAGCCTATGATATCAGTTGTACTCTATAAACTCACTGACCTTGGCAGAACAGACTCATTACACCAGTAATCAAAGAAAACATATGTGATTAACATTTTTATCATAATGAAAGTAATAATATCAGGAGAAAATAAATTGCCCGCAACTAATAGTAAACAAATTGGATAAGCATTCTGTATCTAGTCCCACATATTTTTCTATCAATGTTAAATCCAGCTTTTATAACTTTATTTTATTTAATTAATTAAAATGTTTTAAAGATTTTACTTATTTATGTATCTTTAGAGGAGAAGGAGAGACAGAGAGATACATCAATGTATGGTTACCTTTTATGCATCCCCTGCTGGGAGTTGGACTGCAGGGAACCAGCCTGCAACCCAGGCATGTGCCCTGACTGGGAATCAAACCGTGATCCTCTGGCTCGCAGGCCTGTGCTCAATCCACTGAGCTATACCAGCCAGGGCTGTTATATCCAGCTTTTAAACAGATCCATTAGTGATGATTTGGAAGTTCTATGTATGAACTTCCTTAAATTCTCAACTTCATTAATATCCTCTCCTCTATTTTCAGTAATAGTCATTTTTAAATATTAGCATGGTGGAGATTGGGGGGAAACCTGCCATTGTTGTGGAGAGAGATCATAGCAGTCAGTATTCCTGATCTTAAAAGACCCTCAGCACAATTCAGTGTTTAACGCACAATCTTGCATAAATCTTACTGGATTTGATAAATTCTATAACAAAGCTTATGATACATGTAGAAGGATTAATAACAAGGTGAGAATACTGAGCACTGAAGTGGTCAGGTCAGGATCATGCTATGCTAAATCCTATAATGAACAGGCTATAAACTCTTCTGAAAATTTATAGAGAAGGAAAAGGGAACAATAATTTAGGGCATTTTGAGAGAAAAGAATTGAAGTCTACTTTCTTAATTTGTTCGTTTAAGCAATCATTTGTCTTAAAAAGTTAATGGCTAATAAAATTATACACAAATTAATTATATGAATTTGATTTACAATCTCTTTTCAGTATGTACTCTTCCATTAGGGAGACACAATACCACAATTAAGTCAAAAGTCTATTTTCCTTTGTATCTTGGAATTGTTTGCCAGCTTGTTTTTTAATCTTTTTTTTTAGTATAAATAAGTTTCAGTATAACTTTCAATGGTCATAGTGTGTTATTATGGACTGAGTTCATTTAACATGCTGAAAACACATTCATATACATTAAAATTCACTTTAGAACAAATACATCTACATTTTTACTCCACTAAATAATTTAGAAAATATTAGATTTTTATACTATTTTGAATACTAAAATGTTCAGTAAGACCAGAAAATCCTTTGGCTAAAATTGATTGGAGTAAACTATGGAAAATGACTTAATCTTAAAAGCAAAAGTATTGCAGGGGACATTTCAATCAGGGTAGTGTTGCAAAGTTATTACTTAAATCAGCCTATGTTTAATAACAAATTACAAAAGCAATTACTTTATTGGGGGTTTTGATGTACTTGGTTTCTTACCCCCCTCCCCTTATTTTTATATTGTATTTTTAAAGCATCACGTCCATTGATAACTTGCAAACAGATTTCTAAAATAGTACTCATTCTTCACACTCAAGTGCACCACACTTGGGGGCACCATTTACTTCCCTCAGCTTTGGTGGGGCGGGTCAGAATCCTCAAACTCCTCTTTTGATGACTACCAAACTTGTCCTCATAATAAGTCTGAACATTTTGTAATAACATAGTTGCCTATTCACTAGGGGTTGTATTTAACCTAAATTAATAATTTTAAAGTATATTTTAGGGAATAAAGTTTAGTTTTTTATTTCAAAACCTAAACCAGGGCCTTCCAAACACCCATAAAAACATTTCGCGTAGTTAGTTACCTCACATAAGGCTAATTGAGCAAGAGATTCACCGTGAATTTAGCTTTTTTACTGAACAAAATGTAAGCATATCATACAACTTCTGATTAAACACTAATGCAGAACTAAGGCAAAGTGGAGAGACACAGACGTTTATCCTACAACACAAGTATAAATATACTTTCACTTATGAAAGTAACAACCAAATATTAATAAAGATATCTTTAAGAAATAAAGTATTTTATTGAAAATCTCTCCAGTGTAATTCTAATATGTAATTCCAAATAACAAGAAATATCAGTGAAGACATGATGTCCTACTTATAGAAAATATTACAACAGTTCTCTAAGTTTCTAAATATGACTAATTTTCTTGAAAAACTTAAAAAGCTCCCAGTAACAAAGACAGAACTTTGGCCGTATATTTAGCAAAGGAGAGGAAGGAAAAGACTATAACAATGCAGAATTAGTAAATCTAGTAGTGATGTGTCCAATAAGATAGGCTAGTGACTATACATAATGGCATAAGAATAATCCACACACTTATTAAAAGTTTGTTAAACATTTTTATTATCACTCCTTGAAAAAATCTCTATTTGAGTGAAGTAGTAAAAATGCTATTTTTTACCATTTACAATTAATTTAGAGCCACTTATGGCATTCAGAAAAAGATGTGAGAGAAGCGGTATCTAGTTGAATGGCATTTAGCCTTAATCATGCAAATTTTGCATACTTTTTCAACTGGGAAGAATATTTTAAAGTGGTCTAATCCAAAACCTTGCATGGTATCTCTGCTCTGCTGCACACAATTGGCCATTGATTCTCACAATAGTCTCTGTGAAACTTGTGTGGTCTTTCTTAGGAAGCAGAACAGTGAGATAATGACAATAGCACTTATTATAAAAATCACATTTTTGATTACTATGTTTGCTGCCTCCAATTTGTGGTTTAAGTTTCCCTTTACTAAGAAAAACTGGCTGATGTAAAATCACATACTACACAGTGCAGACTCAGCTCCCCTCTCCTCCAATTTTCCACGGAACCGTTGGCCACCACACACATTGCTGTCAAATTGTTCTGCTTCTTGTCAGCTGCACACTGGACAGAAGAACAGGAGGCTGGTCATGCACTAATTAGGAGGACAAGCATTTTTATAAGTCCATTCTGAGAAACATAGGTGTCATATATTAGTTTATGCAAAAGATATTTAAAGAGAAAGAGCAGGGATAGGAGAATTACAAAACAGAATTTTTAATGTTTTTGGATTAGACTTTTAAGAAAAATTTGTTTTTGGGATGGCATAACTGCTAAAGTAAAATTCTTTCCTAAACCAAGAAAGGGCTAAACTATGTTCCCATTTAGAACTGACAGTTTTAGAAAATAATCTAAGTATATAAAACTCCTCATGTTGATTTGACTAAATCTTTTTTTCTGAAAAAATTATAGGTTAATAAATGTGTTGAATTTATCAGAAAAACATTAATCTCATTAGACAGAAATAATAAACAGTATAAACCTGCATGTAGTACATTCAAACTTTTTATAGCAAATTTGTCTTTTAATATTATGTTACATATAAAACATGCAATATGTAGTTCTCCCCACTGAATAAATTGTCTTAGGCTACATATTGCTTAACATAAAGTTATGACATTATATGAAAAGAATGATATATTTATGGGTATAGAATGGTACGAAAGTCAAAATGGATTAAAGTGTACAAATAATTGCAGGAGTATATCAATGCATTAATTTTATGTTTATGTATATATGAATGTATATTATATAACAGGAAGATTACTTGCAAATACCTTAAAGTCAGTCATCTCTCAATGATAAAATTGCTAACTTTTAATTCATCTTTATTTTATATGATTCTCTATTGGTAATAATTCATTTATCAATAAGTACAATATGAGTTTTTAATTTTTTCAAATTTTAGAAAATATTTTAAACATTGAGTAAAGTAAACTGAAACTGAAGAATTTATAAAATAATTAATATTGTCCTTAATGAGCATAAAAGAGGTTTATGAGTTCATATTTGAGCACTAATTTTAAAATGTTTATAGCTAAATAAGATCATAGCAGAAAAAAACCAAAAGCACTCCTTCCCTGCCTTATAGTAGAGTAGGTAAGGAGTTCTGGGAAGGTTTAGAGCAGCTAGAATTGTCTAATGTCTAGAACATGTAGTAGCTAAGATCTAATGTCAAAATGAACTTCAGCAAAAGCCTAAACTTGAATAGATTTTTTTTTACAATGGGCCGTTTAGTAGCACTTTGGATGGAAACTTCTCGAAATAATTTAACTGATATTTTTTACTAAAAATAAAAATAAAAGTTGATATTCATAGAGCTGGGGTTTTTTTTGCATTAATCTTAGCTAAAATCTGAGGATGTAGAATACTTTAATAAAGTACGTACGTACATTCATTGTCATTCACCATGGCAAAAAGAATAAATTTTGCATAGAAGAGAAATTGAATTACATGTGTTTTAAACTATCTGATTAGGAGTCAAGTCATGATAGGTCAAATAAAGTATGAAAAGTAGTAATCTTATTGCTTATACTATATCAAATAAGATGAAAAAATATGGCAATAATTAATAGTAGAGTAGTCGAGACCACAACATATTGTGTTAACTATCGTACCAGAAAGAGTGAATCCATGGTATATTAGGAAAAAAGTTAGTATAATGATTTATTGAAATATCTGTACTCAAAAAATAATTTCATGAACATGAAAAATAAGATAAAGTACAGTATGATTTCATGCAAACATTGATATATTTGAAATCTGAATTAAATGTATAGTTCCAAAAGTTGTGGGACAGCATTCTATGCATAATTTTGTTTTCTTCATCTTCAATATATAAACAAATATATTCAAATTTAAAATAACAGAAATGTAGAGAAATATGGAAAAAGGTCTCATGATCCATCACACAAACTCTATTCCTATTTTAATATTTCATTTAATGTGAATGTAAATTTATTTTAAATCTATATTTTAATATAAATGTAAAGTAATATCCAGAGTTTAATAAGCATTTTCTTATTGTTGAAATGTAGGTTTTTATTAAGTTGTATGGGTTCTTTAAATATTTTTCATATGAGCCCCTTCTTGGGAATACTCAGTTCAGGTCCTCCATTTTTTAATTGGATTGACTATTTTTTTGTTATTATATTGTTATTGAATCCTTTATATATTTGGGATATTAGCTGCTTATCAGAGTTATCATTTGCATATGTCTTTTCCCCCTCAGTTTCTCCCCTTTTTGTTTTGTTGAGGGTTCCTTTTGTCGTGCTGAAGACTTAGTTTATTGTAGTCCTATTTATTTATTTTTGCTTTTAATTTATAAAATCCTCTCTGAGACCAAGGTCCATAAGTTTAGTATTTATGTTTTTGTTATTATTGTTGTTGTTTGCATTTTATTGTTTCAGGTCTTATATTTAGGCTTTGATCCATTTTGAGTTAAACTTTTTGCATGGTGTCAATTAGTAGTCTAGTTTCACTTTTTTCATGGAGTTTTATAAAACAGAAAATTCTAACAAAATTAATGACACCCTTTTTTAAGTAAACTCTTTCAAAATAAGAAGAATAAAACTTTAAAAGAGTAATTAAAATACTGTCAAGAAAAAAATCAGAGAGGATCTACTGACTCTATATTAGGCCTAGGGGATTTCACTAGTAATTTATCCCAATTTTCCAAATAACAGAAGAGATTCACATTTCTGTGATGAATTCTACTTGGTTATAATCTATTATTCTTTTGATGTGTTGCTGGATTCCATTTGTTGATATTAAATTAAGATATTAAATTTAGGATTGTGTTCTATTGTTTTGCAGTGTCTTTGCAGTAGCTTTGCATGTTTTTATTAACAGCATCACACTACCCAAGAATAAGTTGTGAAGTGGTTTTCTCTTCCATCTCTAATAAGAGTTTCTGCAAATTTGGTGTTATTTTTATTGTAAGTGTTTCATAAAATTTGACTGTAAACACTTTGATCATCATGTTTTCTCTGGGGGAATATATTTTTAAAACTTTTTAAAGAGAAGTGTATGGTTGATAATAAAATTATTAAGAAGGTATCGATCTCCAGTATACCTCCATGCTCATACATGCATATCTTTCCCCATTGTTAACATCCTCCTCTTGGGGATGCAATTTTTACAATTAAATAACCTGTGTTGACATATCATAATCACTCAAAATGCATAGATTACATTGGGGTTCGCTCTCAGTGCTGTGTATTCCATGGCTTTGGACAAACGTATAATGACCTGTACCCACCATAACAGTGTCATACAGAGTAGTTCCACCGCTTTAAAAGTCCTCTCTGCTTTGCCTACACATTTTTCCCATCCTCACTAGTCCTTGGCAACCCTGGAAACTAGTGACTTTTTAGTATCTCCATAGATAATAACCTTTTCCAGAACACAATATAGTTGTAATCATACAGTATATAACTTTCTCATATTAGCTTCTTTCATTTAGTAATATGCATTTAAATATCCTGTATGTCTTTTCAGGGCTTGAGAACTCATTTCTTTTTAGCCCTGAATAATATTCCATTTTTTGGATATACTATAGTTTATTAATCTAGTCATCTACTGAAGGATATCTTGATTACTCCCAAGGCATGACAACTATGAATAAAGCTATTACAAACATCATGTGAAGGTTTTTTTGTGGATTCTGTCGATTTGTCCTCTAGCTCAGAGATTATTTTCTCTGCCATGCCTGGTCAACTAATGAGTTTATTAAAGCAATTCTTTATTTCTGTTACAGTGTCTTTCTTCTCCAGTGTTTCTTTTTGGTTCTTTCTCAGGATTCCCATCTCTCTGCTTACTTCGTCCACCTGTTCTTGCATTCTGTTTATTTTATCCATTAGCATATTACCCTTTTATCCTTAGCATATTAATCATAGTTGTTTTAAATTCCTGACCTGATAATTTCAACATCTTTGCCATGTCAAGGTCTGATTCTGTGTTTTTCAAGTTAAGTTTTTGCCTTTTAGTATGTCTTGTAATTTGTTTGCTACCTGTACATAATATGCTCAGTGAAAAGGAACTACTGTAAATAATTCTTCAGGAATGTGTGAGGTGTGGGTGGCAGGAAGCATTCGGTTTTCTCAAGTCTTCTAGTGAGCTCTTACCTCTGAACTGTGAACTTCACAAAGTGTCCCTGAGTTTTTTTCTTCTCCCCCTTAGGTAGTACAGGATGGTTAGAGCAGGCTGGAATTGAGTATTTCCTTATACCAGGTCAGTTAGGTTCTAATAATATATAAGCAGGTTAGGCTCTGGTTAACTAGTTTCCCATGAGGGCTGACTTGTAAAGATCAGAGTGGTCTAGTATATTTGTTAATGGTAACTTTCTCCCCCCTCTGTCAGAGCATGAGGGGATTTTTTTGTGATATTTGTCATAGGAAACTAGTCAAGGTCCTAGAGGTCAAGGCTATGCAGGCCTCCATTACTGGGTCCTCTTTCAGAGTTATCTGTCTATATTGACTCTACAGCTATTTGTTTTTTAAGTATATTTTATTGATTACTCTATTACAGTTGTTCCATTTTTCTCCTCTTTATCCCCCTCATCCCTGCATCCCCCTCCCACCAGCATTCACCCCTTAGTTCATGTCCATGGGTTGCACATATAAGTTCTTTGGCTTCTCCACTTCCTATACTATTCTTAACTACCCCCTGTCTATTTTGTGCCCATAAATTGTGCTTCTTATTCCTCGTATCTTTTCCACCACTCTCCCTCCTCCTCTCTTCATTGATAACTCTCCATGTGATCTCTACTTCTGTGATTCTGTTCCTATTCAAGTTGTTTGCTCAGTTTTTGTGTTTTAGGTTCAGTTGTTGATAGTTGTGAGTTTGTTGTCATTTTATCCTTAACTATTTTTTATCTTCTTTTCCTTAGATAAGCCCCTTTTAACATTTTATAATAAGGGCTTGGTGATAATGAACTTTTTTAACTTTACCTTATCTGGGAAGCACTTTATTGGCCCTTCCATTCTAAGTGATAACTTTGCTTGGATGTAGGTTTTGTGACTTTGAATACTTATTCCAGCCCCTTCTTGCCTACAAGGTTTCTTTTGAGAAATCAGCTGATACCCTTATGAGAACTCCTTTATAGTTAACTGTCTCCTTTTCTCTTGCTGCTTTTATGATTCTTTTTTTATATTTAATCTTTTACTTATGATGTGCCTTGGTGTATTTCTTCTTGGGTCCAACTTCTTTGGGACTCTCTGACCATCCTGGACTTCCATGTCTAGTTCCTTCGCCAGGTTGGGGAAGTTTTCCTTCATTATTTGTTCAAATAAGTTTTCAATTTTTTGCTCCTCCTCTTCTCCCTCTGGCACCCCTATGATTCAGATGTTGGAACATTTAAAGTTGTTCCTAAGGTTCCCCAGCCTTTCCTTATTTTTTAAAAATTATTTTTTTGTTCATTCTCTATTGGTTGCATGTTTATTTCTTCCTATTGTTCCATACTGTTTATTTGAGTCCCACTTTCCTGCCCTTCACTGTTGGTTTTCTGTACAGTTTCCTTTATTTAACTTTGCATAGCCTTTACTTCTTCATTTATTTTGCATCCTTACTCAATCATTTCTCTGAGTATCCTGATTACCAGTGTTTTGAACTCCGCATCTGTTAGGTTGGCTATCTCCTTGTCGCTTAGTTCTTTTTCTGGAGTTCTGATCTGTTCTTTCACTTGGGTCATATATCATTGTCTCGGCACACCTGTTATGTTGTAATGGGCAGAGCCTTAGGTATTTGCCAGGGTGGGTCTCTCCACTTTGCTGAGCCGTGGCACTGTATTTGGGGGAGGGGTCCAAGAGGGATCGATGTCGATTGCTAGCTTGCTTAGCTCTTGCCCCACTTTATGTCACTTTCCTCACTTCCCTTTTGCACCCTTGGTGGTGCTGATTCCAAGGTAGTTGGGCTTGTGTACATTCTAGGTACCTACGGTCCTCTCCAAATGGACTCTCTTGCTAGACTGGGAGTTTCTCCCACCACAGTTACCCCCACAGATTTTTACATCCAGAGGTTTTGAGGCTTTATTTCCCTGAGCTTGGAACCCTGGGTTGTGTGGGTGTCTCACTTCACAGTTTTTCCTCCTGGCTTGTCCGCATGCAAATCTGGGATTGCCCAGTATGCCAAACACCATCTCACCCACTGCAGTCCACCAGCTGCAGCCTTGTCCCATGTCCCTCCACCCTGGCTTTTTGTCTCCACCCTTTCTACCACTCTATACAAGTGTTTCTTCTTTACCTCCTTGGTTGTCAAATGTCCATACAGTTTGATTTTCTGGCATTTCTGGTTATTTTTTGCTTTTAAATTGGTTGTTATCCTTCTTTTGGCTGTGGACAGAAATGAAGTATATCCATCTAAACCTCCATCTTGGTCTGAACTCAGCAATTTGTTAATTATAGTTTGGTTTCTCCCAACCCAGAATTTGTTCCCAGGGTGGCCTCCACTTTTGAGTCTTGACTCCAGTAAACCATGACTCACTGTATTTGCCTGTCTTTTCAGTTGTGAAGCAGTGGTTTGTCCTATGTCTTCCCTATGATGAATCCAAAAAGAGTTGCTGATTTTTCAGCAACTGTTTGGATTGCTGAAAAATCTAAAAAATCTGTTTAGATTTTTACCACTTGTTAGTATAGAATCGTAACTTCCTAGTCCTTACATCAACCCAGAAAATGAAAGTATGTGAAGATATTTTTATAGTAAATATTAATTTGTAGATAGTTACTGAGTCATCAGGTTATTTCTTTATGAGTAAACTTTCATTATTTGTCTTCCACATAATGCATCCATTTCATTTAAGTTGCTGAGTTTAAAGGCATAAAATTATGGATAATATTCTCTTATCATCATTTTAACGTTTCTAGCTTTCTATAGTGATAACGATTCATTATTGTTGTTAGTAATTCCTCCTTTTCTCTTTTTTTGAATAGACTAGAGATTTATCAATAAAATTTTATTGATCTTTTCAAATAACCATCTTGTGGTTATATTGGCATTTTACTTTCTATTTTAAAACTAATTTATTTCTCATCTTATAAACTATCTCATTTCTTTCACTTGTTTTGGTTATTTAACATTTCTTATATTTGTTGCTTTCTAGCTTTAATTTCTTAACAATTACAGTTTACATTCAATAATTTTTATCAGTTTCAGGTGCATAGCATATTGGCTAGACAATCATATACTGCACAAAGTATCTCCCCCTATTTCTACTACTCACCTAACACCAAATCTAGTTATTACAATATTATTGACTGTGTTTCCTATGGTATATTTTACAACCCCATGACTATTCTATAACAACCAATTTGTACTTCTCAATCCCTTTACATTTTTCACTCAGTCCTCTAGCCTGTCCTATGTACTCTGTTTGTTGGTATAACAGAATGATATACCATCATTCTCTTTGTTGTATCTATGAGTCTTATTGTTTTGTTTATTCATTCATGTTGTTATATTTGTTTCTCAAAGTGTGCTAGTTTATTTAAAGTTGTTTCAGATATCTTGGTTATTGAATTCTAATTTAATTCCATTCTCATCCATAAAATTAAATGTTGATTGAAATTGTTTTAATTTGTTGAGGTTTAGTATTTTTAGACCCAGAATATGATTTACCACAGTGAATGTTCTATAACTAGGATACAAATTATTTTAAGAGCATATATGACATTCACTATGGTAAATCATATTCTGGGCCTCATCCTCTTAGCTTTTAATTTGAAGATTGGGCCAATCCTATTTATAATTTAGTTGGGTTTGCATTTTGTTCTTGTAACGGTTACCTTCAGCTTACAATTTGCTTCAGAATCATCTGGAATTTCTTATACTTGTGTCCTTGGCCAGAAAGTATTCCTCAAAATCTTTTTCACTCTTAACTTTAGGTTGACACTTAGTGTGTGTAATTTGTAGAAGATCTGCTTATCTTTTTGTCTTTTATTAGGCAATGGACTGATCGTGCTTGATCCTGGATGTCTGAAACCTACTGGTGGGAGCCATTGGGCTTTGTGTTGTTTCACTCTGGCCTCAGTGTTAGGCAGACCCTGTGTCCCTGCATCTCAGAGGTTGAAAACATTCTCACTCAAGGGTTGTTAAAGATAATTTCCCAATGATCCTGTTGATCCCCAAATTTTTAGAAATAGTTGGTATAAAATGTCATTAATATGACATTTAAGAAAAAGTAAGGATTTTATAATGACTTTTCCTTCTGTCAGTTTGGGAATTGACATTATTTCCAGCTTTCTATATCTTAAACTGAAACCAGAAGTCTCTTTCTTTTAAACAAAAAAAAATAAGACTTTATATATTATCCTCTGATTGTGCATTTGATCATTTATCATCACTACTTATTTAAAATATATTGGCAATTATTACTGAGTCAATGAATCTTTTAAAGTATAATGTCTATTAATGGTACCAAACTTAGATGTCATTTTTGTCTATTTTTATTTCTGATAGTATATATTAACTTTACTATGAATTTGTAATTTTATTACATTATAATCAGAGAATTTAATACTCACAACATCTTCTATTTGACTTTTAGAATATTACCAAATTTTTAATGTTCCTTCAAGAGCAGATTAGAATATGGATGTCCAAAGAAAGTGATTTGTAAATGGCACTGAAAAGTCAACTGAAATTAGATATTAAATATAATGATAGACAGAAAACTACACTTGAAAAATAATTAAATAAAAAAATAGTTTGAAAGAAAAAATAGTGCTAAAAGTAATAACCATTATTTATAACAAGTTATTTGTAGGTTGAAGTCACAATGAGTCTTAAGGTTTAGGGAAAAAAGATTATGATTTTTTTCTAGAATATATACTACATATTAATGCAATCTATAATCACAGGTGTTTTATGTCAATTGTGTACACTCTTGATTATGTCTACTGTGTTCTCAAACTCTTAGGATGCTTATCCAGCCAAACCAATATATAATTGGATATTTTGGCATTTCGGTTTTATTAATGTGCCTTAAATTTATCTACATTAAAATTTCTATATTTAGTTTAATTTACTGCTTCATTCTGCCAAGGCCTTTTCTGATTCTAATACTATCATCCAAAATGTTATATATGCCTTCCAGATTCATGTCATCTTCTATTTTGTTAATGATGTTTTCATACCAGTAATTAATAAATGATAATATGTGTTATGCAGAACAGTACTGAGAAAAATAAGTATTATATTTTGCTACTGAAAATATCTTTTAAGTTGACAATTTTCTATATATAAATATCTTTGGATATGGCCATTTAATTTATTACAAATCTTCCTAACTATTGCCTTAGCCCAAAGCTATATGCTGCCATCTTTTCCCCTTATGTTACAAAAATAACATGGTTTAAGGTCATTTTGAAATTCAGGTATGCTAAATAACTTTCAGAATCCTATTAATATTAATTTTTTGGAATTATATTTGAGACCATGTCTGTCTTTGGAGAAAATTACTGTAATAAATTTATTGCAAACCTTTTCTTTGTAACTTTACAGCTTCTTCAGTCAAGAAGGAGACCCTAGTTTTCTCATGTCTGAGACTGGGCTGACCCAGTGACTTGATTTGAGCAATAGAATTTGATGAAAGTATCAATATGAGAGATCCAGTTCAAGAGCTTAAGAAGACTTTAGAATTTTCACTGTTTCTCAGAATTCTGCCTCATTCTGAGAACAAACCCAAAATATCCACCTGAAAGATGAGAGACAAAATAGAAGAGAGCAGAGTCCTTCAGCCTTAGCTACCTGAACCAATTAGCTGAATACAGGTCAGTAATCCCCAAAATCAACTGGTCTGGCCCATGTTATTAGAACTACCCATAGACTTATGAAAAAAGAAAAAATCTGTGATCTACAGATTCAGTGCAGTCCCTATCAAAATTCCAGTGGCATTTCTCATAGAAATAGAAAAACCATCTCAAAATTCTTACACAACCACAAAAGACTCCAACTAAATAAAGCATCACACTATCTTATTTCAAAATATATGCTAAAGTTATAGTAATCAAACTGCCATGAAAACAGGCATACAGACCAATGTAAAAGAATAGCCTCAAAATAAATCTATATATTAGGTCAATTGATCTCTGACAAAGCACAATAGGGAAAAGGCAATCTTTTTAATAAATGGTATTGCAGAAACTGAATATACATATATAAAGAAATAAAATTAGACCCTTCTCTTAAACCATAAACAAAAATAAACTCAAAATGGATAAAAGATTTAAGCATAAGATCTAAAACTGTAAAATTATTAAAGGGAAATATAAGGGAAATGTTCTTGACATTCATCTGGGCAGTGAATTTTTGGATGTAATCCCCAAAACAGAGGAATCAAAATCAAAAATAGATAAGTGCAATTCTATCAAACTAAAAAGCTGCACAGCAAAGGAAATAATCAACAGAGTGAAGAGAAAGCTATGGCATGGAAGAAAATATTTGCAAACTGTACAGCTGATAAGGGGTTAATACCCAAAATAAATAAGGAATTCAACTCAATAATAAGAAAACAAAATCACTTAAAATTGTCAAAGGACTAAATGTACATTTTTCAAAAGGAAACATAAAAGTATACAACAGGTACAAGAAAAGATACTTAACATCACTAAATATCAGGCAAATGCAATTCAAAACAACAATAAGATATCATCTTAGACCCATTAGAATGGTTACATTCAAAAGAGAAAAGCTAAGTGTTAATAATAATGTGAAAAAGAGAACACTTGTACAGTGTTGGTGGGAATATAAATTGGTACAATACAAAAGTACCAATCATTTGGGTATGGAAACAGTACAAAATGTCCTCAAAAAATTTAAAACAAAACTATTATATGATTCTATAACTCCCTTCTAGTTATATATATATACAAGGAAATTAAATCAGCATCCCAAAAGATATCTGGGCTCCCTTGCAGCACTATTCATAATAGTCAAGATGCACAATCAACCTACTTGTCCATCAATAAATGAATGGATGACAAAAATGGGATATAGATATAGATATAATTAAATATTGTTCAGCCTTCAGAAAAGAAAATCCTGTCATTTCCAACAACATGGATGAACCCAGAGAAAATTAAGTGAAAGAAGCCAGACACAAAAAGACAAAAACTGCATAGTCTCACTTGATGTAGGGAATATTTTTTAAAAAATTGAATACAGCTTCAATTAAAATGGCAGAGTATATAAATGTTGTATTTGCCTCCTCCCATAACCATATCAAAATTACAACTAAACTATAGAATAACAATTACTGAGAACCACATCAGGTTTAACTGAATAGAAACCTTATCACCAAAGATTTACAGAAGAAGCCACGTCAAGATTGATAAGAGAGGTGGGGACATGACTACATCTTACGCTGTGGTTAAAAATCAGCTGCATAGGCACAATTTACAATAGCCAAGTGCTGGAAACAACCTAGATGCCTGCCCATCAGTAAATGAATGGATCCAAAAACTATGGTACATTTACACAATGGAACTCTAGGCAGCAGAATGAAAGAAGGAGCTCCTACCCTTTGCAACAGCATGGACAGAACTGGAAAGCATTATGCTAAGCTAGATAAGCCAGGTGGTGAGGGACAAATATCATATGATCTCACCTTTAACAGGAACCCAATCAAGAAAACAAACAAAAAAGCAAAATATAACCAAAGACACTGAAATTGAGAAAAGGCTGACTGTGACCATACGGGAGAGGGAGGGAATATCAGGGGGAAAGGGGAAGTTTTTGCAGGAAAAAGTATAAAGGACACATGGACAAACACATGGGGAGGGGTTGAGAATGGGAGGGAGTCGGGAGGGCTGTGGGGTGGGCTGGGATGGGGTAAGGGGCAGAAAACTGTACTTGAACAACAATTAAAATAAAATAAAATTTAAAAAAGAAAAGAAAAAAGAAGGAAAGGGGATAAAACAGGAAAAAACAATTGTTGGTAGAAAAAGACTTGACTTTTGATAATGGAAAAGCAATAATATAGACAAATAATGTCTAATTGTATTGTACACTTGAAAACTTGATTGACATATTATACAACATCACCACTATAAATTCAATTTTTAAAAAGTCCTCCACATGTTAAAAAAAAATTAATTGCATAAGTCAACCCTGAGAAGGAAGGTGTCCCAGCCCCATCCTGAGCTCCCAGCCAATGATTCCAGTGACAGAAAAAAGAAGTCCTCAAAACTTCTGGTTTTACAAACCAGTGGAGGTTGTTGCTGAGAAATACAGAGTGCTTCTAAGATCCCATGCATTTCTCTTAAAGGGTCCATGCATGGACTTACTTGCTGATGGACTCACTCATTTTAAACTCCAGCAAGGGGCAGCAGCTTAAAAAGTGTAAGGGTCATATTATGGAAGGTATTGAATTGTGTGGCTTCAGAGCAAGGGCTGCAGCGGCATCTCCCAGATAGAAATGCTGGCTGAAACCATTGTTCCTTTGCTGAGCTTTCTCCCTAAAGGCATTGGCGGGCTCCATATTTAAATCTTCATCAAACTCACTATCACTGTTTGCCTTGCCCTAGTGATTCCATGAGCCCTGATGCTCCCAACTAACATCCCTACCCAAGCTCTTTCCAGGCCTACCTTAGATCATGCTTCAGACTTTCCTAAAATTTCTGAAAGGTTCATAAACTTCAGACAAGTAGTGTCTGTCCTCAGCTTGCTCCATAGCTCTTGCTAAGCAGCCCCAAGTTCAGTCCTAGTGGCAGCCGGCCTGAGTTCACAGCTTTGCATCTCCCAGGCACCTCTACTTCCAGCACAAGTAGCCACAGTCTTCAGATCACTTTGTATCTCATATCAAGTGACCCAAGGAAAGGCACAGGCAATGGCTGACCTTGGTCTGCACCTCCCAGAGGGCCCTAGAAACAACAAACACAGTGGCAAGATTCAGACCACTCTAGAGGATGACTCAACCACAAAGGACACACTCAAAGGGCAGACGCAGCAGACACCAGAGGCACCTAACATAAATTCTGCTCTATAGGGTAAGCTCCTGCACAACACCTCTACCACTGGAGTTATGGTCAGTGCTCACAATCAATCTGACTGAGGGGCACTTCCTCACATTGACACACCAACAGCAATCAAGGCTCAACTTCAACAGGAAGGCACATACAACTTACATAAGGGACACATCTAGAATATCCAGATCAGTTGACTAGGCACACTGCATCACTTAGCCCCGTAAGACCTACCACCTAAGGCCACACTCTACAAAGATCAGGAAACATAGCAGCTCAACCTAACACATAGAAACAAACACAGAGCAGCAGCCAAAATGAAAAGAAAAGAAAAGATGTCCCAAATGAAAAAACAGAACAGAACTTCAGTAAAAGAACTAAACAAAATGGAGACAAGCAATCTCACAGATGCAGAGTTCAAAATACTGGTAATAAGGATGCTCAATGATCTCAATGAGAACTCCAACAAAGAGCTAAGAAAATAAAAATGAAGATAGAAAACATAAAAAAGAACCAGTCAGAAATGAATGAAGAATACATTAGTGAGAATCACCAAAAAATTAGACGAAGCAGAATATTAAACCAAAACCAATAATTTGGGGGATAAGATAGCAGAAAACAGCTAAGAAAAAAATATCCAAAGAAATGTGGATAGTTTAAGGGGCTTCTGGGAAAACATCAAATGCAGAAATACTTGTATCAGAAGAGTACTAGAAGGAGAAGACACAAAACAAGGAATTGAAAACCTATTTGGAAAAATAATAATGGAAAGCTTCCTTAATTTAACAAAGGAAATAAACATACAAGCCTGAGAAGTACAGAGTACCAAACAAGATGAAACCAAAGAGGCCCACATCAAGGCATACCATAATTTAAATGCCAAATGTTAAAGACAAATATAAAATCTTAAAAGCAGTAAGAAAAAAGCTGTCAATTGATTTCTTAATAAAAATGTTTCAGGCCAAAAAAGATTGGTAGAAAATATACAAAGAGATGAAAAGCAAGGACCTACAACCAAGATTACTATACCAGGAAAGCTATAATTTTGAGTAGAAGGACAGATAAAGATCTTTCCAGGAAAGAAAAAGCTAAGGGAGTTCATCACCACCAAAACAAGATTATAAGAAATACCAAAGGGACTTCTTTAAGAAGAAGAAAAGAGGAAGATAAAAATATTAATAATAAAGCTTCCATAACTACATATCTATGAATAATGATTTTATTTACTTATTTTTTTGAAGATTTTATTTATCTAGTTTTAGAGAGAGAGGAAGAGAGGGAGAAAGAGAAAGACTGAAACATCAATGTGTGGTTGCTTCTTGAACACCCCCAACTGAGAACCTGGCTCACAACCCAGGCATGTACCTGACTGGGAATTGAACTGGCAACTCTTTGGTCCACTGAGCCACACCAACTAGGGTCAATAATGACTTTACATGTAAATTGATTAAATACCCCAATCAAAGGTCATGGAATAGTTGAATGGATAACAAAACAAGACTCTTATATATGCTCTCTACAAGAGACTCACTTCAAACTGACAGAAACACAAAGTAGAGATAGAAACAATATTTTATGAAATTGAAAATAAAACAAAAAATTAAGGTGACAATAGTTATACCACACAAAATAGATTTTCAAACAAGGCTATAACAAGAAACAAAGAAGGACCCAGCAATTCCACTTCTAAGTATTTCTGTAGAAAAATCCAAAACGCTAAACTGAAGACATATGTATTCACATGTTAGTTGCGGCTTTGTTTACAATAGCCAAGATATGGAAGCAACCTAAGTGTCCATCTGTGGACCAATGGATAACAAGGACATTGTGCATGTACCCAGTGGAATATGACTGAGACATTAAAATAATGAGGCCCTGGCTGGGTAGCTCATTTGGTTACAGAGTCATCCTCATGTGCCAAGGTTGTGGATCTGATCACCAGGAAGGGCACATACAAAAGCAACCAATGAGTACATAAATAAAGAGAAAAACAAATCAATGTTATTTCTCCCTTCCTTTTTCTTTCTAAAATCAATGGAAAAAAACTTCTTTAAAAATGATATCTTGCCATGTGCAACAACACAGAAGGACCTAGAGGTATTCTGCTGCATGAAATAAGTCAGACGGAGAAAGACAAATGCTGTATGATTCCACTTGTATGTAGAATCTGGACAACAAAATAAATGAACTAATAAAACAGGAACAAACTCATAGATATGAAGAACATTGTGATGGTTGCCAGATGAAAGGAGGCTTGGCAGAACTGGGTGAAAGGGGGGAAGGGATTAAGAAGTACAAATTGATAGTGACAAGATAGTCATGGGGTTGTAAAGTAGAGCATAAGGAATATAGGCAATAATACTATAATAAATATGTATGGTGTCCGAGCAGTACTGCAATCATAGGTATAATCACTTTTCCTACCACTACGTTATATAGCTGACACTAATATAATTTCTTATTACGTTATATAGCTGACACTAATATAACATTGTATGTCTACTTTAATTTAAAGTTTTTCAAAATATTTTTAAAAATAAATAAAAATCCAAGTCATTGTAGCAGAGAATAGAGTGGTGGCTGTAGTTAATATTACTATATTATACACTTGAAATTTGCTGAAATAGTAGATCTTAAATGTTCTCACCATATGCACACAAAAGATTACTCTGTAAGGTAATAGATATGTAAATTACAAATATAACTACTAATCATTTCTTAATGTAATTATATATCAAAACATTACACTGTACAATTAAATTGCAAATATATATAATTATACTTCTCAATTTTTCTTTAAAAAGCTAGACAATGTAGTAAATGTTTATTGTATTAAGTTACTAAGTTGTGGAGTTTTTTAATCACCCATAGATTTTACCTTTTGTGGAAATAGAAATTATTTCCTCTGAATATTCATAATATATCTTCCATTCTTAAGATTCTTAAGAAATCATCTATCAGTTCACATTTGATTACATTAACACATTTATTACCCCAATCTTGGGATGACATAACTTTTGTCTAATTTTGTAGTTCTAATTTGACAGTGATATTCAATCAAGAAAGATCATGTGGGTGTAATAATAGATTACAAATGACTGCTGGGTGCACAGGGTAAGGTAACAATAGCACAAATGCAGTATATTTGCTATTTTTTAAAGATTGTATTTATTTACCTTTAGAGGGGAAGGGAAAGAGAGAGGGAGAGAAATATCAATGTATGGTTGCCTCTTGTGCGTCCCCTGCTGGGAACTGGCCTGCAACCCAGGCATTTGCCCTGACTGGGAATTGAACCTTGATCCTTTGGTTCACTAGCCCACACACAACCCACTGAGCTATACCAGCCAGAGCATGTTATTCTTGCTTTAGAATGCCTAACGTATTTTTGCACATAAATTTCCACAATTATAATCATTTCCAAGTTATATTACAAAGAAAGGACAATGACTACATTGCAGTTGCCAATTATTATTAAATTTATATTACTTGAGAAGGTGATTTATTTGGTACTATACAGTTTGTTAATTATTATGTATTAATTTTAGATTGTCTAAATGTTATCTTAAAGATAATATAAGCCTTAGTCCTAAAGCAATTGGGCTAAGAGAAAAAAATATCAGTCTTTATGGAAAATAAGTTTACAGAATGAAGTTTCATAAAGACCACAACTTCAGGAATTATCCATTCTTCTATACTTGAGAAATTGGAGGAAGATGAATGGTTGTCTCCACTGGATAATGCTATAGAAGACAGTGAGCCATACTAGTAGAGTTGAGGTTTTTCTTACCTTATATTATTAGTGTATGGAGCCATTTTCTTTTGTTGGGGCAATTCATTAAGACAGATAGAATAACAATAGAAGTACATAAATGAAAATAAGGACACAAGAATCCAAAATCTGTGGGATACTGGAAAAATAATCCTAGAGGGAAATTATAACATTACAGGCCTATCTCAAAAAGAAACAAATAAACAAATAAAAAACAAGAAAGAACTCAAATAAACAATCTACCTTCACACTTAAAGGATTTGAAAAAGAACAACCAACAAAGCCAAAGATGTGGTGGGAACTGAGTCAAATGCATTTCAGAAATTCGTACACTTCTAGTGTGTGAAGTACAAGTAAGTAATCCAAGTTATAGCTAAACTACAAACCTCAGTTACATAGTAAATGCAGGCATAAATCACTTAGGTAAGTCTAACTGGAGATTAAGGTGTGTACACTCTACTTGAGTTTCATAGTTTCAGATTGAGAGAGCAAAATGTTTCCTTTATGTTTATGTAAGTTAGATTTTAAGCATTTTCAAATTTTATACATTCTGAAAATTAAACTATGAAATGGATACCCAGAATCCTATATGTACTGAGATTATATATCTTGAAAATATGTCTGCCACTGAGCCAATAAAAGTAAAAGTATTTGGCTGAAACTGAAATTCTGAATTATTACTTTCTGGAGACATAACGTAGTATGCAGATATATATCATTTTGCACGATCAAACAGGGTAAGGAATTTTTCAGGAAGCCAAATTCTGCATGCTTGGCAGGTGTTGTCAGAGATTAGTTAAGAGATGTGAATGGAAGGCCTGTGACTCTAGAAATGATAGCAAGAAAAGTAACTCTTGAGTCAAACAGTGACTCCGTTCACATCCTCTATGAACACGCTAGTTTGCCATGTATGTGGAACTGTGAAGTTAAGAATGGCTTAGGAACATGGTGAAAAATCCCTTAAACATAAAGCAGGACAGAGCATGAGTTGGCAGTGGTTACATGTTCACACCATCACTGGCCTCCTCATACTCGGCCATGGGGCTTAGACGCTGCTCCTTGTTTCTCTGCCCTGTGCAGAGAGCCGTGAATGCTTATAGGTCTGTGCAGGGACATATAAACGTTTTTTAGAAACTTTACTGCACACCAGAATCATCTGGAAAGATTAATGAAATGCAGATATAAGTGCACCACCCTCGTATTTTTCTCAATAGTTCAGGATGTCAGCCAAGAATCTGAATTTTTCATGTGTGTCATGTATGGTTCTTCAGCCAAGTAGCATTTCACAAAACAATTTCTGGATAAATTTAATTAAAATTACTTTTTGTTTTATTTGTATAAATTCCCCAGTTTCTGAGCCCAAGCCCAGACCATTGAATCAGCATCTTAAACTGTGAAACAGGAGGTCTGCAGTTCAGCAAGTAATCTAATGATTGTTGCTCATTACTCATTTGGACAATGAGGAGTAGTGGGCAAGTTTCGTTCAAGGGCAAGTTCTGCACCTGCTGTCTCACACCTGATGTACTCTTACCCGCTGTGTATCTAATTTCACTGCAATTCTAAAATAAATTTTAACTCTGTTTTAAACTAACATTAAAAATAATGAAGTTTAAAATGCAAATACCTGGTAAAGTTCACTGAAAAGTAAATCATGACTTACGGTAGATTTATTTTTCTAATCTTTTCTGAGCTCAATTCTGCTTCTCCTTGACTTTATTTCTGTAGCCTATTCTAAGGTTGGTGTTTTTATTTCACTTTTCATTGAGAAATTTTCAGTATTCATTTTGCTTGACAACATTTGTAACTTTTGGGCTTGGGGTTTTTATAGTTTCTTCAATTTAGAATGCTCTCACTGACTCATTTATTTGGCTAACATCTACTTATCCTTCTAAACCCATCTTAAACATCACCACCTCTGCTAATATTTTCTGGTCTCTCAAGTCCAGGTTATTCACGGACCTATGGATAGCATCCAGGACCCTTCCTATTACATATATATAACACACCACTTTAAGTATTTGTTTATATGCCTTCATTTCCCAATAGATCAGGTTTGTCAAACATTTTATTTTCCATAAAGTGCCAGATGGTAATTATTTTAGGCTTTACGGTCATGAGGTCTCTGACACAATTACTCAGCTCTGTCAATATAGCATGAAAGCAGCACTAGACAATAAGAATGGCTGTTAGAATAAAATTTTATTTACCAAAACAGTCAGTGGGGAGACTTGGCTTATGAGTTGTAATTTGCTGACCCCTGAACAAGATGGTTAGCTAAATATGTCCATTCTTATTTACCTTTGTAGTCTCAAATTGTGGAGCAGCCCCTGGCCAGTGATAAGTAGGTCACATAAATTGGCTGAATTTAATCTGTATTCTATATAGAGTTTGGTTCAGTTTCCAATAAGCAAACAAAAATATATAATCAATGGTTTAAATAAGGTAACAAAATTCTGGAGGTAGGCAATTCAAAAGTGGTATAACTGCTTCAACTTCCTAGTGTTTTAAGTCAGTGGTTCCCAGGTATATACTCTACCATCCTAGTCATGTGACTTTTGTTCTCAAAGGGACTTCATTTATGCATTAATGGAGAAAGTAGGAGGTTCTTTTAAGGAGACCTCCTGAAAGTCCACTATATATTCACTTACATAAATTGTCCAAAACTGAGGCACATTTGACTATAAAAGAGGATAGGAAATGCAGCTGTCTAGCAAGGGGTACTAAGATCAGCTAACAATGGGAGAATCCAATTATAAAGGTAAAATGGGAAGTGGATGTTGGCATTCTGCGTGCATGTTAGTAGCTGTTATTGGGGCTTACTTGGTATTCTGTTCCAATGCTGTGCCTATGTCAGAAAACAAACTCCAAACATCGCCTACTGGAAATGGCTTAAATGTGGCAGTGGTAAGGAGAAAATATTCTTCATAATATTCCTTCCACCCTATGATTATATTAATTCATAAGCATAGGGAAATGACTCCAGCAGTTTCAAAACTTGTTTTTGAGTGACACCAGAGTTAACAAGTAAATGGCCTCCCTAAAAATTTCATTTCATGATTAATGTGCTTACATGTACTCTAATCTCTCATTCTACACTTCAGAAAGGCAAACAATGTTTATGTTAAGTCAACCCCACCCACAATTTCTGAAGCAACTGTTTTTGTGCATGAAAGGCCGCCTGAAACATGCATAATTACACATGTTTACATCTGTTTCTAATCTTGAAACCAGAACACAGAATTATTCTTATAGTGAGTTGTTTATTTATGTTTTGGTCCTTGAATTATATGTAAACATGCACAGTAACAATAATGTTCTAATATCTGACATCTGTCAGACGGTTGGGTAAGCTCACAGGAAGAGCTTTGGGTCCTTATGAAGGATGGATATTTGATCTTCAACAGAAGAGTTTTGGGCTTGAAGATTTAAACAGTAAAAACTTGTTAACTAATTTGCTTTCATTATAGAGTCCCTTTTCTTTTTTAAATAAAAGTTTGTGTTTTTCCCCATTCATTTTATATTGGGAAAAACATACGCTTCTCTCTTTCCTCTGTACTTGGCTAGCTAGCTAGCTGACTATCCACCTCTGCCTGTAAACTTAGACCTTACCCAATAGTCATAAATCTGCTTCACGTTTTATATTGTGTCAATACTCAAATTTTATATATTATATTCCCATTATTTGAAAACAGAAACATTTAAACTTGGCATTTGTTAACTCACCATTTTCACCATGGTGACCTTGTCTAATTTTAGGAAACTACAGCCTTAGGATGTTGGTCTGATTGTTCATTCACTAATGCTTTTTTGTTTACATGAGTCTTACCAAAAGAAAATAGCTATTCTATAATATTTATCATTGGATTTACTTTCATTCCTCTTCCATTTTCAACATTTGATATCTATTGATAAACCACTGACCTTCATCTCGGGAAGATATTATAGAGATAGGAGTGGTCCTCTAGCTCGAGTATATAAAATGATCATAAGCAGAGCTTGTAAAAATACAGATTCATAGTGTTTGTTCCTAGAGGTTCTGATCCAGTAGATACGGGATTTTGCCTAGAAATCCACATTTTTAAATAAACAATGGCTCATGCTATTAGGATAATGGTACAAATACATGTGTGTGTGTGTTCTCTTGCAGTTTTCTGGGGAGTATTTTTCTGTCTTTCTAAATTAGTATTTTTTATTCTTTATTGAGTTTATTGGGTGACATTGGTTAACAAAATTATATTTCTTTTTTTTAAAGTTTTTTAAAATGTATTTAATTATTTTTCAAGTACAGTTTTCTGTCTGTTACTCCCATCCCATCCCACCCCTGTGCTCCCCCTTCCTCCCATTTCCACCCTTCTTAGTTGTTGTCCATGTATCCTTTATATGTGTTCCTCTAAATCCCTCCCCTATTTCCCCTGAAATTCCCTCCCCTCTCCCTCTGGTCGCTGTGCTATGGCTCTGAAACATTTCCTTCCCACTATGTGCTTCCACTTTGTCCCAGTATATTTAATTTATTCCTCATAATATGAGTTCTAAAGTTCTTTCAGCAAAGCTGAGCTATGTTTATCACCTAGAAGTATATGGTACAATTGGGATCATGGCAGAATGTAGTGAAGCTGAATTACTTTTCATTAGGTTATAATTTTCTACCATTATCTTCCACTTAATTTATGGTTGCTCCTACCTTTGCAACTTATTTCCAGATTTGGCTCCCCCGGGATATTTCGATAACCTGGGAACCTGAAGAGCCATCCTATCTTTCTTCTGCAGAAAGAGTTTCAGTAGTTTTACATAATGAGATTGAAATAGAGATTTTAAGAGCCATTCATAATTTTCTCTTCGGTAATCTAAATACTGTAAAAAATTTAACACGCTCAACTATTTGCTGACCATGCTATTTTACATTCCAGGGTTTTATAGAACTCTAGTAAAAACTTAAAAGCTTTTTCTCATCCCAGCATCATGTTATTTATATATTAGTGTTGACTATTAAAGTCCATATTCCTTGATACATATCAGGTTACTGAGAGGATCATGACCATTGTTTCAAAATTACTTGATTTCAACTTTGAAAGTTGTAATTTATTTGGTATTCATATGTACTAGGTAAGTCCTAAGCCATGTAACTTCATGAGAATTCTCATTACTGTTGAAAGTTTCCAAACATAACCAGTAAAAATTGTTCCATGATGCTAGGATATAGAAAACATGATTCAGGATAAGTAAGAGGAGTGATTTTTAAAAAGATTTATTTATTTTTTAGAGAGAGGAGAAGGGAAGGAGAAATAGAGGTAGAGACACATCACTGTGTGGTTGCCCCTCACATTTTCCAGCGGGGGACCTGGCCCACAAGCCAGGTATGTGCCCTGACTGGGAATTGAACCAGCAACCACTTGATATACAAGCCCGTGCTCAATCCACTGAGTTATACCAGCAAGAGCAGAGGAGTAACTGTAAAGTAGAATATATATCCCTATCCTCCTACTCACTGACTAAAGAAACAGAATACGCCAGTTATTTGGGGAAAACTACTCTCCTTACTATGGTCAAGAAAAATTGTGGGACTCAAAGATGTTTCCTGAACTACAAAGGCCATATTACTCTGTCTCCTTATCTTGGGGTAAGGGAGGAAGTCATAGCCAATGAGAAGCTGTGTTTAGGATTCCAAGGTGGTACCTGCATGCTGGCAAAGGCTGCTAAGGCCTAAGGCAGAGTAAGAGCAAAGGGAAAGAATCCATGATTTGGGTTCTTACACTGCAACTGCAACTTAGGGAGCAGGTATAAAAAGGATAGAGAAAATGTCTATACCTATAAGCATAGAAGTGAGATTGAGTCCTGGAGTCTTGCTACAGGCATTTCTACAGCAGAATGAGCTACCTATAATCTAAAACTTCTAAAAATTAATAGATAAAAAATATTACCCTGATGGATATCACTATTCATCAGAACCACCACCTAGATAACTGGAAAAATCTGTCCTGGAAACCAGCTAATAGGTTGACCTCAATTCTGTATTGTCAAAACTTTACCTGAATTGCTCCAAAGAGTAAAAATTTAAAAAAAAAACACCCTCAGGTAAGCAAACAGTTGAAACCGGTAAGTGGAATTGCTCAAGGACACAATCTGTATTGAGAAATGAATGTTTTCTATTCTCTTTCAGTCTGGTACAAACTCTTTTGCAAAGACTTCTCACTCCTGCTTACTAAAATCCTGTCTGGTCCATGGCAGGGGAGGTGTGCAAAGGGGGGAAAGGGAAAAATGATTGAGACAACTGTAATAGAATAAACAATTAAAAATTTAAAAATACTGTTAAAAAATTCTCTCTGGTAGAGCTGTCTGCTGTGACACCATCAGCATCAACCTCTGTGAGTCCCGTTTATTTAATAGGTACACCAGCTCTACCCCATATTTACTTTTTCTTTGCACAAAATGTCCCCAGGCTGTATTTGAGGAGTCCAGCTCCAAGCCAAAGTCCTCTGTGTGATCTTTCATGCCTGACCACAGGCTTTGCCTGGCAGGCCACAGGGTTGAGGATGCTGTCCTCTCCACATAGACTTGGTGTATGGCAAGTGCATTGCAATTTTCTGGAGGGGGTTGCAGTCCAGGATTCATGCTCACGTGCATATCCTGCCTTCCTAGCCCAGGTGCTTCCCTTTAGAGACCTCTCTATTGAAAGACTTTGACGAAGACACTTTTCTCACTCAGTACTTTTGTACTCCTAGCACATCCCCTTTCCCTCCCCTAACCCTGTGGGTCCATAAAACAACAGGTGATGGTGACCTTTCTTCAGGGATCATCAGTGGTGGGAACATCCCCCTATGGGAGCTGATCCCTTTGGCCAATGCCTGGCACCATTCTGTGGGGAATAAAAAATGGAACATTAGAGAGCTGACACCTATTTGTGAGTCTTACTTATACTATATCAATAAGTACATAACGTTTGGCTAGTACCTTCATTTGGCTCATTGTTCTAATTGGCCACCTAGAAACCTGGCAGCTTGACAATAGTGTGGAACAAAAGTCTCTTCTCAGGCAATGCTGGGATTAACAAGATAGCTGGGGAAAATGTGTTAGGAGAGAATGAATGTTTCCCCTCTTTATCCAGCTAGTGATTAGCATATCCAATCAAGCTGTTATCTATACTGAGGCTGGCCAACTGTCCACAATATAATTATTTCAGAATGTGAGATGTATACCTAAAAGAGAAAAGGCATGATTAGCATGAGTCTACAAACTGCATATTCCTTTGATGCATATTCTGCTTTCTTGAGAATTATCAGGCCACTCTCATGGAATGTCTTGCTGAAATTAAGCCAGGGCTTTGTGTTGTGACTTACACAAGACAAGCAGCTAGAGAGGGGAATGTTTTCCTACTGACATGTTAGAGCTAAAACAACTTTTCCCTCAGTGCTGTGGCTTACACCTGTAATCTCAAGTTAGAAGCTAGAACACAGAAGAGAGTACTGGGAAAGAGAAAGAAAAGAGAAGCAAGGAAAAGAAATGGATTCTTTTGGGTTTTTCTGCACTAGCTAAAAATAAACAAACAAAAAATCCCCACAAATGGCTGGCTACTCAGAGATCTCAAATGAGTTCTGCACATCTCCTTTACCAACCTGGGGGTTTTCACAGACAGATGCATACTGCCAGGCAAGTTGCATACTTTCAACTCCAGGGCATACAAATCACCTGGGATCTTGTTAAAATGCAGATTCTGAGCAAGTAGGTCTGGGGAGGAATTCGAAACTGTATTTCTAACAAGCTCCCAGAATTGGTAGCTCAGCTGCCAGTTAAATGCTACAGACTGTGATGGAAAGGGACCCCTGGCTTGTGTACCACGTATAGCCTGCACAGATATTTATAATGGTCCTGTCTTCAGCACTCGAGATGCTGCAACCTACGCTATTTACTACACTTTTTATAAACTTCTTTATACCTCCAAAGGAAAAAAAAAGCACATTCTTTTCACCAAGCACATTCTTTCTATTCCTTTTGAAACCACCTTCTGGCTAGCCTAATTTACTACACTTATTGCTCTCATTCTCCCAGGGGCCACACAACTCAGTTTATGAAATGGGGTCACACATATAATATTAAGGCCTGCTTCAGGTTGTCTGGTGGCTACCTGCTGAGCTCTTTGTTTTTGGCTGGCATAAAGTGTAGCATTTTAGTGTCCTAGCCCTTATATTCCACAAGCATCAATCATAGAAAGTTCAAGACATAACAAAAACAGCTCAAA
The DNA here is from genome assembly GCF_014824575.4 of Sturnira hondurensis. NCBI lineage: Eukaryota > Metazoa > Chordata > Mammalia > Chiroptera > Phyllostomidae > Sturnira > Sturnira hondurensis. The sequence goes on along the minus strand of NW_028083059.1, from coordinate 12,065,890 downwards.
AGCTAGGAAAGATTCAGTTTATTGGAGCAATAGAGCAAACCTTTGCTTTCAGCCATAATGGTGTAAGAAGAATCGTATCTATTCTCCAGCCTTATAGGATCAAAAACATGGACAAAATATATGAAACAATGATTTCCAGATATTAGGCAACAGGCAGCATAGGTCAGTCATTCTAGAAGGAAAAAAAAAAAACAAGCAATTAAGGCCTTATGGTTGCCCAATTTGCAGAGACCGAGTTAAGCATCTGAGGAAGCAAACCATGAAGAATTCAAATGCTATGTAGTACAGGAGAACAATTTCACAGAGAACTCTGGAGATGGGAAGCAGATTCTCCTTAATCATCAGCGAAGTATTGATCCACAACTACATGTGAGGTTGGGGAAAGGAGGAGGCAAAACACATATTGAGGCTCAACTAGACCATGTTTTCAAGAGTGAAAGAGAGACACAGGACATCAGGCAAAGTACTCAGAAAGCCATTGCCTCTGTGATGGGGCCAGTCAAGCCTGGACTGAATGTTACTCTGATCCTGCCTAAAACGATTCAAACAACCAGCCTCAGAAGAATCAAACAAGGGCTGGGAATACAAGACAGAAAACTGTACTTGAACAAGAATTAAATAAAAAAAATTTGTAAAAAAAATAAAAATAAATAAATAAACTGTTATCAAGCAGTTTCATTGTCATAACACAAAGATGAAAATATTTAAAAGGATACAAAAAATCTAAAATGGACACATGAACCCTGGCTGGTGTAGCTCAGTGGATTGAGCGCGGGCCTGTGAACCACACAATCTCAGTTCAATTCCCAGTCAGGGCACATGGCTGGGTTGCAGGCCGGGTCCCCAGCAGGGAGCTCATGAGTGGCAACCATACATTGATATTTCTCTCCTTTTCTCCTTCTCTTCCTCTCTAAAGATAAATAAATAAAATCTTAAAAATAAATAAATAAATAAATAAATAAATAAAATGTACACATGAAACATCACACCAGAAACATGAAGTATTTAAAAAAATGGCTGAAAATTTTTCAAATCTTTGATGGCACTGTAAACCTAAAATTCCAAGAATTTTACAAAACTCAAGAAAAAGATACATTTTAAAACTATGCAAAGGCATAGATAATCAAATTCCTTAAATCAGTGGAAAAGTTGGCCTACAGTGTAATTTGTTGTAAAATGGAATAGTATAAGATGACCACCCCACTCACATATATTTTTCACAGTTTGTATAAAATGAAAAGATGATGTAATTCTATTGCAATATATTAGTAATGTAGAAAATTTAATTTTGCTAAATAAATTTTCATGTTAGAATAAAAGCCCACATTAATACTGAGAAGAGCATCACAATCATTGCTCCTAGTTTTACTAACAGACCACTGGATTTCATTTGTATTTCCAAATTAGCCAGTTTATCATATGGTTCCTTAAAAATAGAAGAAATGAAAGTAAAAAGAAAGAAAGAAATTGCCTCATGGTATTCGATAATAATAAAAAAAAGTCTTATTTCCACCCTTCCTGGGGTATACTCTGATATGAAATTTGACACTATTTAAAATCAATTTTAATGTGGGAAGGGAGGAGTAAGCTGTCTGCCTTTCCTTTGATATTTGCATATTGTCCTTCCTCTTAGATACAGTTACATTATTTATGACCATTCCTTACAGTATACTCCATTTGAAGCAACAAATACTGAATGCTCACACTACGAAACAGTTATAGGTTCTCAAAAAAAATACTAATAAATGATACAAAAACATTTCTCCACAATGCATATTCTAGAATCTTACACGTTTCTCTTAAATATTTTTAACAAGAAAACCTAAAATTAACTATTATGATCATGTTTTTATAAGGAAAAACTGCATTAAGGTAGCTTTTTAAGAGCTTTTAATTTCTACTTCATGTCTATTGAAGTACAGTTTTAAGAGAAATAAAATTGTGACTCACACTAAATGAAATTAACTTTCTCAAAGTTATTATTTAACCCACTAATTAGTGATAAAGTGTTAAAATCAATTCAAATAAAAATTCTAGAAATTTATATTTTGCATAAAATTTATTTTCTTTGGCCCTGCCTGGTGTAGCTCAGTGGATTGAACACAGGCCTGCGAACCAGACAACCGTGGTTCGATTCCCAGTAAGGTCACATGCCTGGGTTGCAGGCCAATTCCCCACAGGGGCCAGTTCCCGGCAGGGGATGCACAAGAAGCAACCATACATTGATGTGTCTCTTCCTCTCTCCTTCCCTTCCCCTCTAAAGATAAATAAATAAAAAATATTTTTAAAAAAATTTATTTTCTTTGCCATGAGCAAAAATCATTTCTATTGCTATGTAAAGAAATTCCAGGATGCAGTTGCATCCACGCAGTTTTCTCCAAGTCAACTTCTATTTATCATAGGTGGATGCTTCTACATTGTGAAAAAATCCAGGAGGATCAGTTATACAACACTCAGCATTCTATTCAAAATACACGCAGGCATGTCTTTACATATCTCAAAAGCTTGCATAAATTTCTAACTAAGCATAATTGCCATTATATTGGTGCAGTTAAGATTTGCTGAAACTCATTAAAACATATACTTGATTAATTAGAAAATTTATATTTTTATGGTTTTAGAATTGATTTCTTATATAATTGAATTTCTGAGAAACATAAGATTAATTCCAGAGGAAAAAACTCCAACAATTACTTACTTTAAATTGTAATTAACCTGTAAAAATTATAACATACAAGTTTTCAGAACATAATTGGACTGTGACTTCATTCAAAATAAATATTGATATCTGGAAGGTAAAGATATTAATTGTTCTCCAAGTTAGAATAATATTAGCTAATTTAAAATAAGACAGGAAACTTGATTCACTAAGTTTTAATAACTTCCTAAGTTTCAAAGTAAATATCAAAAAGTATCTATATCCAGCCTTTGTTGGGTAGTTCCGTAGGTTAGAGTGTCGTTATACACCAAGGTTGCAGGTTCCAGCCCCAGTCAGAGCACACACAAGTATCAACCAAAGAATGCATAAGTAAGTGGAACAAATTAATGCTTCTCTCTCTCTCTCTCTCTCTCTCTGTGTGTGTGTGTCTAAAGATCAATAAAAAGTAAATATATCTAGTTATTTCTTATTTGGCCTCAATAATATTTCCATATTTTCTCTTACAGGTCAATAACTAGAGCATGAAGGATGGTTATTTAATTTCCTGAGGTTTTTTTTGTAGGGGGCGGGTGGATAAAAACCAAAGATTTAAGTACTATAAAAATATGTATTGGAAATTAATGTTTGCTGTTTTAAATTATAAATGTGAATATCTAAGATTTAAAAAGTTAATTCTTTCTATCTAACACTTGTCTTTTTCTTTCTTGATAGCTCTTGGATATACACAGTTAACATCTAAATGAAAGAAAACTATTATTTTTATTTTTATTACTTATTTTATTTCTGACTATTTAAACATAACTGCAACCTAATTTTGCAAAATTTTATGACTGAATATGTTAATATTTTTCTCTTCTCATTTAGTGACTATGTCACAGGGCAGAAATACTTTTACTCTGTAATGTGTTGTATTAATACTTACTCCAGCCCTGGCTGGTATGGCTCAGTGGACTGAGGGCTGGCCTGCTAACCAAAGAGTCACCGGTTTGATTCCCAGTCAGGGCACATGCCTGGGTTGTGGGCCAGGTCAGGCCCCCAGTTTGGGGTGAGCAAGAGGCAACCACACATTAATGTTTCTCTCCCTCTCTTTCTACTCCCCTTCCCCTCTCTCTAAAAATAAATAAATAAAGTATTTTTAAAAAAAATACTCACTCCAATATCTATTAGTACCATTTTATGCATTGCCCCCCACATCAAGCTCAGTGCAGGCCCAGTCATTTCTTTTTCCCTACAATGTGATGAAGTTAATCCATCTTGTCCACTAACACAAAGTACAAGAAATCTTTCACAGGCAATTCAAGTGACAGAAAAATATATAACTCTTGCCTCAACCTTTTTGTGATGCACCTTGTGAATTACTTTCTCTGGCACCTCTGTGCCAGCTTTGCTTCTCTGCTCGGCCACTAGAGAGTAGTTTCATTTCAAGTCACGGATTCTGGATACCAACCAAGCTGGCAAATGAAAAATAACTCAGCCGGGGCCATTTCACCCACCAGTGATCTCTGTCTGCGAGATAATTCCTCCCTGAGGTTTCTTTCTCTGCACTACTGTGCTCTTAAAGGCCTCAACAGGGCAACAGACTGGTGCCACTGTCTAAGGTTTCAATTAAGACATGTGGAGATATCAAAGAAGTCACAAGCAGGCCTCCACAACAATGCCTCATGTTTCGCTCTGTTTTAGTTCAGAGATGGCAAGATGCTTGAAAAATGTAGTTCATTAATCCCCGCAACAGATCCCAGAGCCCGAGAGGACAAAGTGGGAGCCAGCAACAGGATCAGGTTTGAATAGTCTCTCTGTTGGTTGTATACATTTGGAACTGACTGTGAAATCTATGTGGACATACTGAACCCTCTGGTTAACCTCACGGTGCAAATACGTTGATCAAAGGCACTCTGTCAGTATCTGATTAAGAGCCATGTAAGAGCACTGAAGACATTTCCTTCTGGTTAACAACTCTGATTACAGGGGCTCCTGGCGTGAGTTTTCCTGAAAGCATTCAAGCAGGTCCCTGGGCTCCAGCTGGAGCGCGAGGGTTTCCCAATGGCAGAGCTTCCTGTTGCTGAAGGCCTCGATTCATTCACAGCTTGTAAATCAGTGGCCTGTAAATCAACAGATTGAGCTACTACTGTTTAAAACACAGTTTCCTCAACAACCTCCCTTCTGGTTTTGTTTTCATATATCAAGGGCACGAAAAAAAGTGCCCAATTTTTAGCACCTGGACCGACGGGGACTCAGCGGGAGAGGTGTGTCACACCAGCTCTGCAGTTGTGTTTTTGTTTCAGCAGAGCAAGAATTCAGTGGCCAGCATCCCGATAGCAATTGCTTGGAGAAACGATAGAGTTCCATTTTGTGGAGACTAAAATTATAAATTCTGTATGCATTATAGTGAATTTTAATGTCTGATAAAATACAAAGCTACAACTGGAATGAGAATTGAAACATATATGTTGATTCCCCTGTATTAAACACGTGTGATGATACTTTGAAATTGATGTGAGGTAGTTAATCAAGTTATTTTGAACATTTTATATGACTTAATGCCTATTGAAACATGATCAACATCAAGAGGACTGGTAATTTACAGAAAATCTCCTGGTGTTAATAATGATCAGTTACATAAGATAAAGCGTCAAAACACAGATACTTGAAAATGTAACAAACTTCTAAACTCACAGTTTTACTTATTATCATAAAGTGTTTTAGAAGGCAATAACAGGTATTGTATACTATATAAAACACTGTATATATATATACATATATATAGTATATATGTATTATATATATACTATATATAATAAGCTTTTCCTCATTATTGCCACATCTACTTGAGAGGGGCAGAATTCTGTGAGAGATCATTTGTAAATCTTAATATTATGTTCAAAGTCAATATTAAGCATTGATAATCTGAGAAAATTAATCATTCTATTTTATCCTGGTCCTTCTACTAAATGTAGCAAAATTAACATAGAAACTTAATCTGTGTCCCTTGCCAGGAAACTGGGGCTAACTATAGATTGAGACTATTTATGTGGTTGTCTCTAGGCCCCCTGTTAAAGGGAACATTAGAACTGGCCCTTTGAATAACACTGGTGGTGGTGGTGGTGGTGGTGGTAGTGCTGGTAACAGTAGGAGTGCTTTCTCCGTGGTAGTAGAGGTAGTAGTAATGGTATATTCTTCAAACAAACTTGAATTTAACTGACCCAAGACTGGGAAAGAAGGCTTTGTAAACCAGAAATTTCCCTCTGGGATAAAATAGAGATGTGGAAAATTTACTCCATTTTGGTAAGAAAGGCTAAGACCCCTGCATACGTGGTCACACACTACTTAGTAGCACACAGCTTTGCGCCTGGGGGATTTGGTCTAACTTCCTAGATGGGGAAGTGTAATTCCCAGGGAAAAGACTACTTAGAGAAATTAAGACAAGTAGGGGCCATATCTTTCTTTCTGGTAAAAAATTTCCCTTTTAGCATGAAGGAACTCAAATTCTCAAAAAAGTCAAATGAGCTCAGTGGCAATGTTGTAGGAGATTGGCAAATAAACCACCCCAGAACTTGGGGGAAAGGAAAGACTGGAAAATGCCCCTCTATGGTGGTAAAAGAGTGACATTTCCAATTAATATGCAGAAATTGCTGCCTTAGAGAAGGGGAAAGGGGATCCAAATTCCAGGAACACATCTAGATGGGGCTGTTGTTCAGTGCATTGCTGATAGAAGTAGAGCCCTGGCCATGTCTTCTCGCCAACAGGATATATTCACATACAATTCAGTTTGTAAACGAAAACAGTCACACAGTTTTCATCCATTAACTTTCCATGATCATCTTTGTCTAACAGCCCAAACTCTCTATAGCTACTGTCACTTCATCTACTTCACAATATTTTTTAGAACTCCCACACTTTCAATAACAATTTCTTTTAAGGCCTCAAGTTTTATTCACTGCTCAGTCCACATGAAAACCTTAAAAAAGGAATGTTTTTTCTTAATTCATCTCATCCATGAAAACAATAATTATTACTACTTTATATGTTCAGTTCCCAGTTGCACAAGATTATAGGGTTGCTCCCTATTTATCCTAGCTTAGTAAAGATGGTTCAAAGATATTGCCATTTTGCTGTCACCCAATGACCTCCCTTTTATGACATTCTTGCATCTGTGTATAGCAACAGCATCTCTGACTTATTACAGTCAACAGCAAGCATCTCTTCTAAATTGATTAGAGCTTTTCCAGCCCTGGCTGGTGTAGCTCAGTGGATTGAGCCTGGGCCTGTGAGCCAAAGAATCACGGTTCAATTCCCAGTCAGAGCACATGCCTGGGTTGCAGGCCAGTTCCCAGCAGAGGATGCATGAGAGGCAACCATACATTGATATTTCTCTCCCTCTCTCCTTCCCTTCCCCACTAAAGAAAAATAAATAAAATCTTAAAAATAAATAAATTGATTAGAGCTTTTCCAATCTCCTTTATCATAACTTGCATTTTGATTTCCAGTAATTCTCTGATTATGAAACCCCAAAATTCATCATTAAAATATTCCTATGTTCTAGGAATATTAAAATACTAATATTCCTAAAATATTAGGATGTGTGTCTTCTAAAATACTCACATCTCTTCAGTTATAATTGATCCAGGTGAACTATCTGTCTGTGAGTGTTCTAGGGCAGTCCCAGTTCCAGTCTTCCACGTCACTGCATCAGAGACATCAAGAGTAAGAAAAGGAGGGAGGAGGAAATTAGCAACCAAAATCTAACAAGGCCATTTTATCTGTTCTACAAAATGTGTCATATATGTCATCCCAATGTATGTCCCAGTAACCCAATCTATGTCCACTTGGGGAGAAGCAAAAACATTTAAATAATTTAATTAATTGTCATATAGGAACTGCTTCAAATCGCTTTGTGTAGCAAGAAAAACAGCTAAGGGAAACCAGTGACAGCCCATCTGCATTTTCTTGTAATTCAGCTTATTCAAAAAATAATGCTTCATATCCAAAATACTAATGTTTGAGGCTATGTCTCCAAATGATGCAGAGTTAAATTTAAAATATATATAAAATATGTTAACACACATATATACCATATATATGCACACATATATGACATATACATACCATGTGTGTATATATGGTATATATATAAACATTAAAAGCACATGTATCTTTTCTGCTCACATCCACTATTGGAAACCTGTAAAACCTGAACAAAAGAGAACATCTATGAGTATCAGGCTAGGTCTTGAGATATTACCTAAATTAGAAGAAAAATGAGCAAAGGATCTGAACAGACACTTCTTCAAGGAAGACATAGAGGGGGGCCAGAGTCATATGGAAAGATGCTCAGCATTGGAGAGAGACACAAATTAAAACCACAGTGAAATATCACCTCACACTGGTCAGAATGGCCATCATAAACAAATCAACAAACAAGTGCTGGCAAGGTTGTGGAGAAAAAGGAACCTTAGTGCACTGTTGGTGCAAATGCAGACTGGTGCACCCACTGTGGGAAACAGTATGGAATTTTCTGAAAAAAGTAAGAATGGAATTGCTTTTTGACCCGGCAACTCCAGTGCTGGTATTATACCCTAAGAACCCTGAAACACCAATTCAAAAGAACCTATACACCCCAATGTTCATAGCAGTGTTATTTACAACAGCCAAGCTGGAAACAGCCTAAGTGCCCATCAGTAAATGAGTGGATCAAAAAACTGTGGCAGAACTAAAGAGCATTATGCTGAGTGAAATAAACCAGGAGGTGAAAGACAAATACCGTATGATCTCACCTAGAAGTGGAACCTAATCACCAAAACAAACAAGCAAAATAGAACGAGAGACATGGAATTAAAGAACAAACTGACAGTGACTAGACAGGAAAGAGCAAGAGCATAACAAGGGAAAGAAGGGGAAAGGTCAAGTCAAGGAACATGTATAAAAGACACATGTATAAAAGGCTGGACAAAGACAATGTGGGGTCGGGATTGAATGTGAGAGGGTTTTTGGACAGGGCAGGGGAGAGTAATGGGGGAAAATGGGAACAAATATAATTGAACAATGATGAAAAACATTTTTAAATAAAATAAAATGAAATAATTCAACTCTAAAAGACAAAGCATGACTATAGTAACAAATAATGTCAGTCACAAAAATGTATGTATTATAATGATCTCTACTTTCCACTCTGTTTCTCCCTGAGCTTAGACCAAGGATTCTATTTTGTCCCAAAATATTGAAATCTATAGCTGACTTCTCCCAATAAAATATTTCTCACAGAATGTTTAATGCTTAATCACTTTTTAAAAATAGTTGCTCAGTTGTTAAAAATGCTATCAATTTATCTTTTCCTCATTGAAATGTAGTGACACGTTTATTATCTAATCGATTCTCTTATGTATATACATTGGCCCATCCATTCCTGTGTCAGAATCTACCATGGCATTTCAAATACGTATTAATAATTGTTCAGGTTAGTTTTGCCCAATTACTTTTATTCTTAAGATTTCTTGTAACTATTATTACATTTTTCTTATATCAACTATAAAATCAACTTAGATTAAAAATAAAGCACACTTGTAAATTTGTGAGAATTATTTTGAAATTTTAGTTTAGGCATCTGCAATTCCAACCCATGAGCTTAATCCAGCCCTTTATTTGTATTTGTAAACAAAATTTTATTGGGACACAGCCACATCTATTCATTCAGGTACTATCTATGGTTATTTTTGTTTTGTGAAAGAAAAGGTAAGTAGTTGTGACCAAAACCATATAGACCATAAAATCAAAAATAATAAATGTCTGAACCAACACAGAAAAATTTTATTGATCTCTGTTTTCAATTATTGTTCTGTAGTTCACTATATTTCTACATTTCCAAAGTGACCACCAAAGCTCACTGGCTTAACACAATAATACTGTATTTCTTGTGTCTATTATAATTTCAGAGCAATTCAACAAGGAGGGTGATATGGGGGTAGTCAGCTCTTACAATAGCTACTCAGCAATGCAGGTTAACAGATTTTATCTTGAAATTTGCTACCATAAATTCTATAGAAAATATATTAACAGAAACATGGTAAATCCTGAGCTAGCATTTAAAGCTCCTTCCTGTAAGCAACACATTTAATTTCTCACATGTTATTGGCCAAAGCAAGTCATATGGCCATATTTAACTTCAAAGGAGCAGAAAAAAGAGACAAAAGTGTTTCAGTGCACAGTGTCGATGCCTACCATAATTCATGTAAGAATTCCTGACACTTTTTGAATATTGAGCTATCCTATGCGAGAATATTATATGCCTGGAAAAGTCATTCAAATTTTGTATCAGATCATTTCATACTGCATTCATTTGTTTCATTAAACAGCTCCTGAATCATGTTCAGCATGCTTATTGCTCAGTATGTCATCTCTGCTACTAATGTAAATGGGATTTATAACTTCTTGTTGTTTGCATATTAAAAATGTTGCTTTTATGCATTACTTTTATTCCTAGCCCTATTATTAAGAATATTATTGTTCTTAGTGACCTTTTATGTGTCTCCCTTGGATTTCTTATGTGCAAAATAATTTCTTAAGAAAATAATAATTTTGTCTTTAACATAGCTTATATTTAAAGTGCTTTCAAAGTCCATATTCCCATGATATGCTTAACCTACACTTCCTTGCTAAATTCACCAAATCATTGATTCATTCACTAATTTAAAATCCAATTATTATTTAAAATATGAAGAATGTTATATCATGAACTATAGATTGAAAGGTGAATAAAGCAGAGTAAGTTCTGCATTGAAGAATTTATTTATTATATAGGCAGACGTATTAATAAATTAGTATGCAATGTATAAATCCTATATGTAAGATAAAAATAATGTCATGGGGAAAAACCTGGTAAAGTGTGTCATATTTAGTATTGAAATTTAACACTGAATATATGCAAAAGTATGATAATTTCCCAAGGTCATTTAATGTCATTGTAAAACTAGTATTAAAAATCATTGAAAGTAAACGTATTTTATCTTAATAGTTTCTTTATTTTTCAATATATATTTTTTATCATTTTCAAACTATACATTTCAAAATATCAGGGCAGCATAACTTCTTTTTAATTTTTTGTGGCACTACATGGTATTAGTACCTTGTAACTTTAGTAAATTCTCAATTAATTATGACTAAATTTGTTATTAGTACTTTGTTTACTACATGACTGAGCTTAGAATATTTTTAAGACGAAGGAGAGATTAGTGAGAACTAATTGTGCAAACATAAATAGAAAAAACTCTTAGCAAATATGAATGTTTTGAAATTGTTAATACTATGTTTTGAGACACTAACCATAATAATCCTGATATTCAGGATAGAGATAATTTTGTTGTAAATCCACTTGCTTAAGTTTCCTGCATTATGGATTTTATTATTTGTTTTACGTTCATGACTGAAGTAGGTGACCTGACAAAATTCAAGAACACTTAGACACTCTTTGCCAGTGCCAGTTTTGAAATCTCTTCACTGGGGAGGAAGTGGCCTTTGCCAGTTGTAAGGGTCTCTACAGCAATCCTGCCTCTGTTTCAGAACCCTGAGGGTGATTGGATGACTGATTCTTTTTCCATTCCCAAGAGAATCTAGTGAAATTGAGAAGAAAACAATCATCATAAATCATACACAATGTCTCGAGACTTAACATTTTTCATGTAACTCAGAGGTTACTCCAGTCCTGACACTTGAATGACATAAAATAATAAGGTACATGGACCTCCCAATTACCAAATCAGGGTGGTCTCAAAGGAGGACAGGGATTTTTAGGACTGCAGTATGAAGCTAACAAATTGTGATTAAACACTGGGTCAGGTTAGCAGAGAAACTGTCATTTTGGACACTGCCCATTTTATTAATTTGAGATTGCAATCAAGTTTAACAGAATTGCGGAAGAAATCATACCAACTGGTTTGTGAATCATAATGTTTTGCATCAGATCTATGCTCTGAAATATTTTTCTCAATTATTTTCAACTTTATTCTGGAAACATGTTATTATAGAGGACCTGACAGTACATTCAAAAATAATAGCTCAAATATATGCACAATTTTATTTTAGTCAAAGATTTATACATGTTGACCCTAAACACATACATACATCCCCAAAACCTCATGTTTACATCTGAAATATAGTCTTAGAATTAAGATTTTTAATGAATGTCACTAAAAAATAAAAAAAAATCACTGTTTATAATATAATAAATCTAAAAGAGGTAGCATCAACTGATAAATATGATTTATGATCATTTGATAATTCATGAAAGAAATAGAACTCTAAACCAAAAAATAAATCTCTAAAATCTCCTTTTTATGTAGTCTTTCCTGTCATTCATGGGTTTCTCAAAGTGTCCCTCAAATCTAGTTTCCAAATCTATCTTCTGCTATTCCCTTCTATTATTATTTTTGTTAAAACCAAACTGATTTATTTCCTGCACAGTCCTACAACTATTATGCTTATGAAAACTATACTCATATTTGATGATCTCTTACATACATTTTATTGGTGTAATTTCACAAATTTATTCCAATGCATACTGATCTTTTTTTACCTAAACTCATAGAATTTAGTAAACAATGCTTCCCAAATTTTTCATGCTATGCTAAGATAGAAAATAAATAGAACTGCACAATGTACTGTGGTAAACAAGCATGCCTTTCTACAATATTGGAGGCAAACTAAGTAGACTCCAAATGCCCCAGATCCAATAAAACTGGCTAAGATTCCGAATGTGGTACAGGGAAAACCGGGCATGTCTGCAGGAAGGAGCTGAATTCTGTACCAACTCTTTGACCGTATGCCAGGTGCTGTCCTACATCCTGATTGGCATCATTCTTCGTTATTGGAACTTCTTGCCCACTTTCTTGAACAGATCACACACTTTTTAAAAATAGAGATACTGTCTTCTAAATCTTATCTTTCTATCTAAAATTATAGTCTTATCTTTCTATCTAAAATTAAGCATATATAAAACAAAATTTAGTTCTGAACATTATCAAAGTGAACAGTTTAGTGGCATTAAATTCTCCTCAAAACCCTCCATCTCTAGAATTTCTATCATCTCCCAAAACTGAAACTTCTTATTCCTTCCTCTCTCCCCAGTCACTGGGACCTACCACTTTACTTCCTGTCTCCATGAATTTGCTATTCTAGGTACCTCATGTAAGTGGAATCATACAGTATTTTCCTTTTGTGCCTGGCTTATTTAACTGAGCATAATGTCTTCAAGGTTCAAGAAAGACATTATATATACATACATGCGCACATCCATATATATTTATATAAATATATAGAAATTGTGAATTTAAGCTTAATTTCATCTGATATCTTTGATCTCATATTAAATTCTTTTTATGAGAATCAATACAGTCATTTGATTGAAAGTAGTTACGATTGACTTAGCTACTAATTAACTTTAATGTATAGATTATAGTTTATCACAAAAAAATCACATAGTCTTCCCTAATAATTCAGTTATTTTAAATTAGATTATAGTGTCATGATTATAAGACCATGTCTTTTGATATTGTTTTGTTTTTTGGAGGTTTATAATAAATTTGTTAAAATGATTATTTCTAAATTTCATCATTTTCTTCAAAATGATTATTAGTGATTTACTGTTTTACATAAGCAAGTGCAGTTCACTAATTTTCTTTTCTAGAGTTTGTTTTGAGAGAAAATACTTTATAATATCTAAGAAATTATAGTTTGAATAAATCCTATGTTTTTATATCATTGTAATGATCCACAAGTATAGTTTATGTGTGGATGAGAAAACTATTTAGTGTTACTATCAGATGAATTTCTAGGCAGAAAGTATTGTTGTAGAAAAATGCTGCAAACAGACTTTGACAATTATAGGTGCAACAGGAAACAAATATCAAGCAAAGATATTATTACAACTTCTAGAATTCTGTTGTGCAAAAGATATTATTTGTTCTTCAAATAAACCTTGAGAATGTGAATGAGTTTGGTATTGATGGGTGATCTCACCTATTCAGAGGGATCTCTTGCCTTCATTTAGTTCCTCCTGCACTTAAGAATTTTCTAAGAAATGAGAACAGTGAGAAAGGCTGAGTAGAAGGTCAGTGCCAGTTACAGTCCCAGGTGAAACAGAAGCAATACCACTCATCAGTAAGCAAGAAGATGAACCGAGGAGCAGCTCTTTATATTAACAGCACAGTAAATGTGGCAAGTCCATCACAAGATATTTTAACACATCATGCACGTCATCCAGATATGTATGCAAGCTGCTGAGAATGTGGATACTTACTTTTCTCTGCTGTGATTTTAGTGCATTTTAAATAATATCCCTAAATTTTACCTCTCCCCCCAAATACTTGCTTCTGTTGTACTTTCTGAGTTAATAGGAAGCATGATCATGCTTCTCCTCCCTAATTTAAAGAAAAGCATGAATTTCATAAAAAGACAAACATGTTCAAGCCAAAGTGTATTGATCCTGCATTAAAAAAGAAATCAATCTTGTAGTCTTCTACAATAAAAAGTAAACAAAAAGAAAAGAGAAAATCCAATATACAATTTAAAATCCAAACAGTGAAGAAAACAAACAGCACAACTGATGAATTTATTGTTCTCATTGGGGCAAATTCCAACTTTGATCTATTGTTTCTTACAGACTTATGCTATCAATGTAGCTGCATATAATTTCACAAATAATGTAACACAATAACAGTATTTTTGAAGGAAATATTAAATGCCCTTGTCGAGTTAATAGCCTATTACAGTCAAATCACCTTAAAATATGTACCAGTTATAGGTATTGATGATTTCTAATCATTTAAAACCACATAGCATAACTGTGAACTGAAATAGAACTCCGATTGATTCTTTGTGAAAAATTAAAGTTGCATAATAACCCAATAGAGTTTCCCTAAAAAAATACACAAAGAAATCTTTAAAATTATAGAAAATTTTTAAGTGGACGATCCATTTTGTGTCCCAATTTTGGCTGAATCAGTTCAATGTATTCAATACTTCCCTGTAGCAAGTTTGTTAAAGTGCATAGTGCTTTCATGAAAAGGGTGTCTCTGAGTAGTGGAACAGTACAATTCATTGCAAAGCAAAATAGACATCTATCACATAAAAGAAAAGGACATCTTCACCTTGACTCTGCTAATGCACGTACACCGGTCTGCACTTGGCCTATATAGCACATTAGCATTTACTCAGCTATTAAGGTTATTTTATGATTTGAGAGTTAACATAACATAATAGTAAAGATTGCAGTCAATTGATTCAAATTATGTGGGTTTAAACACTGACAGATAATGTCAATTGAGGTAAAAAATGTGGGACAATTTACTCAGCCTCTGTTTCACATTTCTTATCTATAAAATAGAGATTCTCTACTTGAGAAACCTGTTCTTGAGCCTGTTCTTCTCTACTTGAGAAGTGGGCACAGGCGGGCACAGGTAACCAGGTTGTTGGTGATCACAGACAAAGAATTGAACCTAACACATAGAGAGTTCATAGCAGAAAGAGAGAGAGCGGACTTATTAAGCAATAGTACTCTCCTCAGAGCATGGGAGCAGGCCAACTCTGAGCAGAGATTGGATTCAGGGGCTGGAGGGGTTCTATTCTTATAGGACAGATATTTCCTAGCTAGGTTTGGTGGGCTTTTATTACGCATGTACAAGTATTTATATCACTTTACAGCTACAGCTCATGCAGTCTCCCACAATTTTTCTTGACTGGCCACTGAGGAAGGGGGTCACACAATGTTAATTTATTATAATGCTATTATAATGAAGCAGGGGTCATGTAGCATCTTCTGTGCATGTGCATTCATAACTCACCATGATTCAGCACTTTTACAGAAAGCGGGAATGACTGGTCTTAGAAGGACAGTGTCCTGTATCAATGTCTCTTATCTTACTTAGTCTTGGGGCACTTCTTCCTGTCTATCTCCTGCCTCAACTTCCCCATGGAGAGATATGGTTCTCAAAAATCTTGTTGGGGTTGTTGAAGAGCGATGATCGTTCTTCTGTAACTTCTTCTGGCTTGGACAGAGCAGTAGTCCCTGCATAGAGAGAACCACAAAATTCTCACCCTATTTTATCAAGGAAGTGGAACTGCTGAGGCCATCACAGATGCTGTGTGTTGGTCAGCTTCAACACCACTCTCAGGGATTGGTCGGTAACCCTGGAGCATCATCAATTTGATGTGGAACTACTTAATCTAGAAGATAAAAGTTTAACAAGTAAATTAAACAAACAAGGTCCTAAAGGTAATAGGAATAGCAATGCTATTAAGGGACCTAGGAAAAGTAGTGGCCATATTAAGCCAGAGAACCAGGAGGCCAGGGTATCCCTAATTCCTTGGTCCTGTTGATTATATTTATGTAGCCACTCTGCCTGTTTATAAATTGTCCTTACATTAGTTTCAACCATTCCAGAGTTATTTACATAGGCACAGCAGGTTTTATTGATAACAGTGCATACCCCACCTGGTTCTGCTAGAAACTGGTCAAGCGCAAAGTAGTTATTCATGACTATATTTGCCAGGGAGTCTACTGATCTTGACAGGCCAACTAGAGTATTGGCATATTGACGGTATCTTTGGAGACTTCTATAATCTTGGTGAGTTCCCTTAGAGTGGTCTCACGGTAGGCAATGCCTCCCCAGGGAGCTGCAGTGGCTACAGTGGCAGCAGCTCCAGCCACTACTAGACCAAAAGTTCAATTTTTTCTCCCGAGACACTGACTTCCAACACCCTGGTTTATGTTCGTAGTGGTAAGGTCTTGGGGTGCCAAGGTCCCTAAGGTACAGTCATCCCCATGTTTAGAGTTGCTGAGTTGTATATAAGCAATAGCTTCTTGAAGTTCTAAATGACCTGTTAGACAGTGGTGCCCTTTCATTCCTAATACTCCTTGTACCTAATGTGGAGATAAGGCCTCTAACTTGTGCCCAAGAGTTAGTTTAGCAGCTTCCTCAGTTAGCATGTCTGTGGCTGCAACTGCTCTTAGACATAGAAGTCACCTAGTCACTGTAGTGTCCATTTTGTAGAGAAATATGCAACTGGTTGAGGTTCTTTCCCTAGTCATTGGATTAAGACCCCTAAATCTACTCCTTCCTTCTCTGCTATGCATAGAGAGAAAGGCATGTTTAAGTTAGGGATGTCTAAGTCTTGGCCTCAACTACGGCCTGCTTGATTTTATTAAAAGCCTGATCACATTCTTTTCCCCATATAATGGGTTCAGCGTCTGGCCCCTTAGTAGTTTCATACAAAGGTTTGGCAATTAGCCCAAATTGGGGACCCAAATCCTACAGAATCCTGTCATTCCTAAAAAGGAGCGAAGCTGCTGTTTCATAGCAGGTGGAGTTAACTCAGTAATGGCTTTAATTCTCTGTGGCGATAATTGCCTAGACCTGGGAATCCAAATATACCCTAAATAATTCACTTTGTGTTTGGTAATATTTAATTTGTGTTCTTTGACACCCGATATCCTCTTTCAGCTAGGAAATTCAGAGTCTGGATGGTATTCTGATCAGAAGCCTCTTTGGAGAGGCTGCAGATTAGCATATCACCTACATATTGTAAAACGGCACCTCCTTGTAACTGCAGCTCTCTAAGATCCTTTTCCAACACCCTAGCAAAGAGATGGGAACTGTCCCTGAACTCTTGTGGTTACACAGTCCAAGTGTGTTGCTGATGTATCATTGTTTTTGGACCAGTCCACTCAAAAGCAAATAAATACTGAGAGTCAGGATGCAAAGGGATGCAGAAGAAGGCATCTTTCAAATCTAACACTGAATACCACTGAGCAGTACCTGGGAGAGAAAGGTGTAGGGTTAGCTACTATTGGATATAGAGGGACTGCTGCTTCACTGCCTAACTTTAGATCCTGGACTAACCTATACTCTCCAGTAGGTTTTATCGCTGGTAAAATGGGAGTGTTTCAAGGAGATTGACAAGGAATTATGAGCCTATGCTATATAATTTTTGTTATGGTAGGCTCTAACCCCTCCAAAGCCACTCATTTAATAGGATACTGTTTCCTGTGAGGATAATCTGACCTGGGCTTTCATTGGATTTTAACCAGCAATGCAGTCTTAGCTCTTCCCAGAATACCTAACTCCTAAACTAGGGTGTTTACTGCATCTAGAACTGAACTTGGGATTTCCTCCTGGTTTCAGCTACTACTGATTATAATGACCCTGCTTAACTTAAGTGGCTCTTCAGGGAACAACAAGATAGTTCCTATTCGGGCTAAAATTTCCCAGTCTAACAGAGGAATAAGGCACTGAGAAACAATCAAAAGGGATTGTTTGAATAGTTGACTCTCAAATTGGAAAGTGATAGGGAATGTATAGAAATAGGCCTTAAGATTTCCTTTGACTCCCATTATCTTAGCTGATTTGGAGCAAAGAAGTCCAGAGTAAGTTAAGGATGGAGTAAGTGGTCCTAGTATCAAGAAAGTTGATTTTCTTACCTGCCACATCCAGAGTTACCTGGAGTTGCTCGGTATAGATAGGAATATGCTTATTCCCCAAGGCCAACCTGTTCCCTGGGCACCCTCAGTCCTTGAGAGTCCCTTTCCACCCTGGAAATGAGAGCAGTCTACCTTCCAGTGCCAGGCGTCAGACCTCATGTTCTTGCATAGACAACAGNTCCTCCTGGTTTCAGCTACTACTGATTATAATGACCCTGCTTAACTTAAGTGGCTCTTCAGGGAACAACAAGATAGTTCCTATTCGGGCTAAAATTTCCCAGTCTAACAGAGGAATAAGGCACTGAGAAACAATCAAAAGGGATTGTTTGAATAGTTGACTCTCAAATTGGAAAGTGATAGGGAATGTATAGAAATAGGCCTTAAGATTTCCTTTGACTCCCATTATCTTAGCTGATTTGGAGCAAAGAAGTCCAGAGTAAGAGTTAAGGATGGAGTAAGTGGTCCTAGTATCAAGAAAGTTGATTTTCTTACCTGCCACATCCAGAGTTACCTGCAGTTGCTCGGTATAGATAGGAATATGCTTATTCCCCAAGGCCAACCTGTTCCCTGGGCACCCTCAGTCCTTGAGAGTCCCTTTCCACCCTGGAAATAAGAGCAGTCTACCTTCCAGTGCCAGGCGTCAGAACTCATGTTCTTGCATAGACAACAGGGTCCCGGAGGTGGTGTAGTGCAATTCTTTGCCCATTGTCCAGGATGCTTGCACTTATAACAGGTCTGATCCTTTCACCGCTGATTGTTTTGAGGCCTCCCTGAGCTCCCCTCATGGGACTGGTTTCTGCCAATAGCACTACTAAAGCCTAGTGGAATGAGCTCAGCTTGCTTCTCCTTTTCCTTCTTTCCCTGTTTTCTTTCCTCCAAATCCCTATTGTTAAGGACTGAAATGGGCCCTATCCATGAGCTGCTCAAGGTGGGTCTGTGGACCCATTTATAATTTCTGAAGCTTCCTGCAAATATTAGGGGCAGACTGACTTATAAAATGCTGTCTTAATGAGATTCAACTCTCCAGGGAGGAAAGATCCAAGTTTGTATATTTTTGAAAGGCTTCTACTAGTCTGTTTCAGAAGAGAGCTGGGTTCTCTTCCTTGTCCTGGGTGATTTCCCTAATCTTTTCATTAAATACAGCTGTCTTGATGTAGTTTCTCAATCCTGTCATTAAGCAATCTATCATTGCACCCCTACTCCAGATTTCTACCCGATTATTACCCCCAGTCAGGATCCTGGTCTGGGATGGTGCGGACAGCAGACTGGTTAGTGCCAGGGTTCTAGGAATACAGTTGGTCTGCATGTTTACGGGCCTCCCTCAGGTCTTCTGTTACTCATCTGGGGAACAGGAGGTAGTCAGAATTATGTACAAGTCCCTCCATGACATACTCAAGGTCATGACATACTAAAGTAAGAGTCTGGAAATTACCAGTGAAATGCAAAGGATCCTCCAAAAAACTCCCTAGTCTGTCTTTAAATTGTTGTAACTCAGTTATAGAGGACACTTGCACCCTTATAGCACCTTTGGTGCCTGCTGCCTCCCTCAAGGGTAGGAGTATAGGATTGGTAAAGAGATAAGAAGAATCACTCCTAGTATGTACTGTGGGGCTGAGTTTTTCCTCGGCTCTGGCTTTAGGTTATCTGTAGCATAAAGTGGTAGAGAGGTTGATCCCTCTAATGTAAGGGCAGAAACTCCCAACCTCTGGGGTCTACTTAATCTCCCTTGAGAGACAGATGAGGAAGTAAGAAGGGTGTCTTCTATTTGATCAACACTTGGGCCCATAGGTTGTATCAGAGTGGGGCTGGAGCAAAACCAGGGGTCTTGGTACAGAGCCAAAAATGCTTGCATGTAAGAAATTTCAGACCATTTGCCTTCCCTCCAGAAGAATAGATCTCACTGCAGAATAGCATTATAATTACTGCTCCTATTTTCAGGCCATATCTTTCCATCCCTTAATTTATACTGCACCCAAACAGTGTTACAAAAGAAAACTAATCTCTTTCTTTTTAAACTTTTAGGTTAAATTTTTCCCAATTGGTAAGAATGTGATTTGGAAAGGATGAAAGGTGAGGTTTCCATCCTGACTGTAGTGATCCTAAAGAGAAGGAAAACAACACATTAAGACATTCATTTGCAATCTAGAGGCATCCCTCTTTGCCTGCCTCAGGAGCTTTCCTACGATTCCACCAACCTACCAGATGTCTCTGGTGAAAGAAATCTTAGTAAGTGTTGGCTGACAGAAACCTAAAAGACTTGAGAGGATCACCACAGTCTAGTTTTGTTTCTTTTTCTGTGTTTAATTCAGAGGTTTTGAGTTCCGTGGACATTATTTGCATGATTCATGGTCCTACTGAGTGTCTAGGCTGCAAAGAACTGTTTGGAGGGAACAATTCTAGCATCCTTGAACAATTGCCTGTAATGCTGACAACCCCAGACCCACTGCTCTACCCAGGTAGCTTGAGTATATTTACATTCCTGTATTCTCCATCCACAGAAACCCTCATCTTCCTGTAAGCCTTCAGGTCTGGGGCAAAGCAAGTGTCTTACTAGCCTAACAGTTTCTCGCTCTGTAAACCACAAAAAGGGGTACTAAGATGACCTTATTATAAAATGACTCTTTTCCAAATCACAAAGAGGACATTTGGGTATTCTATCTAATTTTTCCAGAGACTTAAGAAATTGTACCTGAGTCTGAAATTTTTCCATGAGAGACATTAAGAGGTGTCTACAGCGCCCCTGTTCATACTGGACGTGGATCTCATAGTGAGATGATGAACTGGGAGAGGAAATTAAAATACCCTTACAGAGGCAAGTAAACCACCTTAGAATTTCAAATTCAACTAATTGGGTAAGAGTGGCTTCATGGGCCCACTCTGGTAACAAATGACCAGCAGGCACTTGTTAAGTGGCTCTGGGCAATGTTGCTGCTTACAATGATAATATATACATGCCGAAGATGGGAGTGGCTCATTCCTGCAACTATACTTAGCAATGGGACTATTAGTGACTCCCAAATAGGTATTATTGGCACTAAGACAACAGGAACCCTTCCTACACAAAAGGCAAGTGGGGTACAGGTGCAGTCTAAAGGCCAAAAGTCAGCTGGAGAGAACAAGCATAAAAGACTGTCTGTGGGCCTGATGAGGAAACTATAAGAGGAAGTCATAGCACAGGTGAGGTGGTGACTGCTATCACATGTAGAAGGTTAAATATGCCTATGAAGGAGTGGCTGTAGGGTGGGGCAGTGTCTTGTGGTTTTCACAGTATGCCTGTCCAGTGTGCGGACATTTCCTTGCACCTGGTGGGAGCTCAGGGTAACCCCATTCCACAACCAGGTTATCCTATCACAGATGTCTTCAAGTGGCGAGCACCCTTGTGGCTTCTAACTGCCCAACCTATGTGCACATTTTAGTGGCCAACCTTCCATCATGGAACATCAGATTCACAAAAATGGAATAGATGACAATGGAAAGGGGCATCCTTGGGTACCAGGGCAGCAAAGGGGGCTTACTACTCTGGTGTACTCTCAAGGCTGGCACCCCAAAAAACTGTCACAGATATGCATAGGTAAACAGGTTCTTGGTGACCATGGACAAAGAATTGAACTGAACACACAGGGTTTATAGCAGAAAGAGAGAGAGCATATTTATTAAGTGATAGTACACTACACAGAACATGGAAGCAGGCCAACTCCGAGCAGAGATTGACCTCAGGGTCTGGAGGGAGTCTATTCTTACAGGGTAGATATTTCCTGACTAGGTTTGGTGGGGTTTTGTTGTGCATGTACAAGTATTTATATTGCTTTAAAGCTACTGCTCACATGGTCTCCCATGATTTTCTTTGACTGGTCACTGAGGAAGGGGGTCTCACGATATTAATTTATTATAATGCTATTATTATGAAGCAGGGGCCATGTGGCATCTTCTGCCCATGTATATTTATGATTTACCATGATTCAGTGCTTTTGTAGAAAGCTGGAACAGCTGGTCTTAGAAGAGGGACACTGTCTTATATTGATGGCCTTTATCTTAGCCCCGGGGTACCTCTAGAGTTTCCTCCCTGACTGTCTCCTGCTTAAACTTGGGAGCTAAATATGCAATTCATATGAAGTTATTATTACTGACTCACCCACAGCAAGTAGTCAGAGTATTAGCCATTATCTTAATTATTATCTTTACAGACAAAAATTTTAAAGAATATTTTAGTTACATTTTGACTATTATCACCTGTCGTTCCATTCACTCTGTTATTGTATTTATAAGAAATGTATAGGTTATTATCTTTTGAAAATATTGATTAATCAATATATTAAATAACTCACCAGATACAGAACCTCTACTATGTTTTGAGTGTTGTTAGTCACTGATGGAATAACAGAACAAAATAGATTTGTTCCTTGTTTATGGGAATCTCACAATTCAATATGGGAAGATTTAGTAGCCACAAAAGGGAGATTTTCTATTTTAAGATTAAAAATCACCATCCTATTTTTAATTGAAAATTAGTCTACCTTCCAACTAATTACTTAATATAAATTTAAACATGGATCAGATATAGAAGTTGGCAGTTTTTAACAAATACTGCCTTATATGTAAATACTGTTCTACATTTATTTTTATAGTCACTCATCCACTGAGTCCAATAGTTGAGTTCTTTACTTTGCCAGCTCTGAGAGGTATTCTGAACCAAAACATTAATAAGAAATTCTCATCCCAACCCTCTGAAGGTTGAGAGAAAGTAGATATGTAAATAAAATGTGAGTTAACTTATAGTTAAAGGTATGAGCAAAGTGCTTGGGAAAACAGAGAAGCAAACAGAAAAAAGAAACATTTTAGATTTTATTTTTAAAAGTTAATATATATAGATACATGTAAAGAGAACAAAAGTTATAAATAAAAAGAACTTATGTTGTAGCTCTTAATACATAAGTATTATTAGCAGTAATTAAGTAATATATAAATATAAAGTACTTAATATATGAATAATAGCAGATATATTTGAATGACATAACTTTGTGTGGACCTCCTTGGATTCATCTTGTTTGGGACTCTATGCACTTTAGGGACTTGTATGTCTATTTTTTTTTTTACTGGGTTAGGGAAGTTTTCCATTATTATTTTTTCATATAGGTTTTTAATTCTTTGCTCTCTCCTGCTTCTGGCACCCTCATGACGTGAATCTTGGTACACTTAAATGTCACAAGGGCTTCTTATGTGATACTCATTTTAGGGGTTCTTTTTTCTTTTCTACTTGGTGTTTTATGCTTCCTTATCTTTCAAATCTCTGACACACTCGAGTGTGTCATTTTGGAGGTGGTTGGGTGGTGCTTGATGCAGTCTGAAGCTGTCCACCAAGTGTACTAGCTCTGGGGCTTCCCTGGATGTGTAAGCCAACTTCAGTCACTACTTATGCTTTTTCTGAGGTCACTTGGCATAGCTACAAAACAGTCTGAAGATGGCTACTACTTGTGCTGGTCTGAAAGTGCCAGGAGAGGGCAAACTGTGAACCAAGGTTGGCTGCAGATAACGCCAGACCTGGGGCAACATAGTGATGGTATTGAAACATCAAGGCTAGATGTAGCTTCATTGATGGGTTTTAGAAAACTCCAAAGTATGAGCCAAGACAGCTCATTTGTATGGAAAATCTACTGGAAATGGCTTGGGTGGATCCTAAAGTTGGGTGAGGTGGGGTCTCAGGGACTCAGATTTGGTGTATGTCTATCAGCTCTTTGGGAGCAGGGATCAGCAAAGGAACAATGGGATCTAATAGAACCTGTGTCTGAGTGAAAGCCGTCCTTCCAGATCTCCTCCTGCTGCCAGACAATTCAGTCCTCCCCCTACCATGTTCCCAGTACCTTTCAAGATGATGTCCCAGCACCAGAGCTCAGATCAGGTGAGTCTGAGTAAGCTCATGCCGGGGATGTTTAAGAGGAATGCTTGGGACTACAAAAGTCCTTGGTATAACTCAACCAAAATATCTGCTGGTTTTCCCAGCCATTAGTTGCGGGAACTTCTCTTCCTGGCACTGGAATCCTGGGTTGGAGGGCCTGGTGTGAGGCTGAGACCCCTTGCTTCTCAGGGAGAAACCTCCATGGCTTAGGAATCCTTCCTGATTTTCATTCACTACACATGGGTGTGGAAACAGCCCATTCCACATCTCTGAGGTCTCTCTTACCAGTCTCTTTGGGGCTTCTTCTGTATAGCCTTAGTTGTAGGACTTTTGCTCAGCTAGATTTTAGGCAGTTCTGAATAATGGTTGTTCTGCAGTTTAGTTGTAATACTGATGTGGCTGTGGGAGGATTAAAGTACCACACGTGCCTCTGCTGCCGTCGGGACCAAGACCTACATCATCTATTTTTGTTAGATACTGACTGAAAGAACATCACATATTTTGTACTGAGTTATGGCTCTTTTGGATGTCAGGTTTTCAGTCTTAGAGATGCCTACAAAATGACCCACAAAGTCACTTATGTGCATATGTCATCTAACCAACAGAAAGTAAGCTCAGAATTCTTTCTCATGGCTGAATCTTTAGTTTGAAATTAGGATTCTCAAGAAATTGCAAAATAATAGAAATGGGAGTACTCATGGAGGCCCTTGGTGTATATTTAGAACAGTTAGGAATTTTGGGGGGGATAAGTGGTATACATTCCTGTTAGTGTTTCCTTCTAGTTACAAGTAATAAATCTTAGGTTTACATGAGTTGGTTGGGATTATTACTTTTGTTTTCTACAAACTGACTTTCAATAAAAGTGAATTTCATTGAGAAAAAGCAAGTCAAATACTTGTGCTGAGACCTAGTCCCTTAGTAGTCTGACAAATGTTAGAAAATGAGCCTTTATGTTACTCTTAAGCAAGACAGAATTCAGTATAAAACATTAACATGCTGGCTTGTTTGAACACAAATGAATTCCTCCCTTTCCCTCTGCTTAGCTTAGCATCCAAAAAATACTGACCTTTCCAGGCTGCATTTCCGGAGTCCCATGTCAAGTGTTTTCTGGCTGAATTTGGCCAAAGAGTAGTGCTAGCAGTGTCAGGTGGCACCTCTGACAAGAACTGCTTCCAAAAGACTGGCCTGATGTGGTTCCGTGTTGCAGTGAGGATCCAAGCTGCTGGACTTGGTAAAAAATACATTCTTTTGTTGTGTCTCCAACCTAGCAATTGTAAAAGGTTCTTGCAGTTGTTCACCTTAGGTTCTTTTAAAACGATCCCTAATGATTTCTTAGTTCTTCCATTATCTATGTCACTGATCCTTGAATTCATTATACTCGTTTAAATATTCAGAGTAGTCCTTTCACAGCTGGTTTACATTAACCAGTAGACTTTTTTGGACCAGAGAAAGGTAGTCCCAAGATAAAAATCCTCCAATTGGAATTCTGAGATAAGTTACATTGTCTGTTTGAATGTGATATCATTAATCAATAGTTTGTAGGAGTATTATGATTATATAAATTACTGCCTGCCATTGCTTGGAATAAAGTACAGTCAAATTGAAGACTTCAGGAAGTCAAGGAGTTGCTTTAGCTGATGATTCACTATAGCAATAATGATCCTGACTTAGATTTCTGGTGGCACCAGACAGATTACAGGAAAAATAAGCTCAGAGCATTGAAGTCGCTACTTACAGCACAGGAAGCAAGAAGAAGCCTTTAAATATGGCATTTAAAAGAATTTTCTCCTTCTTGAAACTTCGGGAAAAACATAATTGTTAATCAGAGCTGAAATCTAATTGGACACGTGGCAGGATCAAGTCAAGAGAAACACGCAATTGAACCAAGTCTTATACGGAAGTGAGGGTTATTAATGGAGGAGTGGGACTTTAAGACTTGGGGTGAATATACTTGCATTTAGCTAAGTGAGCCTGAGAATCATTAAGCCCCATATTTCTCTGAATTCCTTTGCAAGCAGACATAGTTTATTCCTCATTCTCTGAGAAAACTGCCTGCATTAGTCAATCTACTGAAAATAGAAGATACACTCATGAAAGATTTTGAAGTTGATTTAATGAATATACTCCTAAGGAGTGTGCTAGTATTAAGAAAAAAAGGAATATTGAGATGCTCAGGCACTTGGAACTGTGGTAATCTTTACCACCCACACTCCTGAAAGGGTGAGATGAAACAATTAGAGTTCAGCCTGACTAGAACCATTCAAAAGGAACTCCACTCAAAGAGAGATGCAACTAACACCAGAAAAGCAACCCAACCTTTCTCTCCACAAACCCTCCGATATCACCTGTCATTGTTCCTATTGGCCAAATTCAACTAGAAGCCAAAGGTTAGAGGGGCATGACAGCCCTATAGGGGCTAGCCTCTAGTGATGTATACCTAGTAGGTAGCAAAGTGGGAAGTATGGATTTGGAGATGGAGGAGAGCAAATGAAGATTACAAAGTATATTCCACTCTTTTTTCCAATTTTTATTCATTCCAGATATTTGCTCATAGGAAATAATTCTTAGCCCAGGAGAGACACCCTGTCACTGACAAATAATCTCAGTTCAATTGTACTTCCTCACAGGACCACAATTTTAGCATTAGCCATCATCTTTGTAGATATGGTAGCAAGAAAGGTTAACTAAAGTTACAGCTTCCATAGTGTTCAACTGTGCCTGGTCACTGGGCCTAAAACTGATAATTATAGCTTTTTTTTTAATACCAACCATTCTATGTTCTTCTTTCTCTCTAACATCATCTCCTACTTTTCAACATTACCTCTACTTGGTGTAATGATCCAAGAATTCATTACTGTAGGATCCAAGCCCTTGCCACACTTTGTTTCTGTTGGGTGGATCCTGTTTTCCATTGATGATTATGACTGGATGAGGGAACAATAAGAGGTACTCCAGTCTATCCTCTCATTAGTCCTCCTTTGCCCCTGTGGTGCAACAGCAGACCAATTCTCTCTTCATAACTGGGAATAAGCACAGTGACTATTGGACTGACCTTGTTCTCTACATTGTCTCAGCATGAAAAACAACAAATGGCCAGTCTGTAGTCTCGACCTCCTAATTAACATAACCATGACTATGATCTCTAGTATATGCACTCCTCCTATTGTTGCCAATAGCTACAAACCCATCAGGGACAAGGCTGCAAAGACAAGCAGCAAAAAATAAAGAAATAAGTTATTAAATATATGAGTACAGGGGGCTTATCTCTACCTTGTTCCCAGGCTTATACATCTTAGCTAAAGAAAAATTGGAATGATACATTGGACTACACTGCAACTGTAGGCCATAAGTGAATCATCAATAGGCCATAATACTGTTCTATCAAACTTTTTTTTCTGGGTGAGGAGTTCAGGGTAAGACCAGTGTATCTCTTGTACATCAGCCCATTGTTACATTTCTTTTACTGTAAAATGAGTTATTTGTTTGGAGGCAATTATGTGTAAGATAACACGGCCATAAATAAGGCACTCTATAAACCCACTAATGGATGTTCTGGCAGAAGTATTTCAGATGTGAAAGGAAAGTTCGTATTTGTGTATGGACATGGATATCCATGAAGGCAAATCATTTGTGCAAACCTGAGGGAAGGGGTCAAAAGTAGTTTAACAGTAACGTCTATTGACGGTTTGGGCAAGAAGTTGTAGCCAGATAAGCCTTAATTCAGGAAAATCCATCGTTTGTTTTTTGTTTTAATCCTCACCCAAGCATATGTTTATTGATTTTAGAGGGAGAGGAAGGGAGAGAGAGGGAGGAAGACAGACAGAGAGAGAGAGAGAGAGAGAGAGAGACAAACATGGATGTGAGAGAGAAACATCGATTAATTGCCTCAGGTAAGTACCCCGACCAGGGATTGAACCTACAACCTAGCAGCCCAGAAATAAAACCACAGAAATATATGCAAATAATTTTTGACAAAGAAGCCAAAAACACACAATGGAGAAAAGAAAGCCTCTTCATGTTTTTGGAGCCCAGGCCTAGCCTATATACATATTTGCTTTGTACACAACACACTGGGGGGTCACTGAGGTATTTGAAGAATGAGTTTGGCCTCTTGTCCATCTAATAATGGAAAGTCTCCTCTGAAGTGGATACTTTTGGAAGGTATCTATTCGGTACAAGAATTCTTTCTCTTTTTGCTCATTCTGTGCTATCCATTCATATTTTTACCAATCCTCTTTGTGATAAATATTCTAATTGTATCTTTATGTTTCCAGCAAGACAAAACTTTAGCCACTACCTTGAATCAATGTAGATCTATAACATATAAAATTTGTCATGTATGAAAGATGGGGTAAAAGTAGGTTCACAGTTGTTTGTATGGAAAATAATGCAATAAATTAATAAATAATGTATGCACATAAAATTACTAGATACACTGCTTGAAAAGCTTGGTCAAAAAAAGCTTTATCTTAACCTCTGCCATCTAGAGGGGCCCAAGTTGGTATGAAATACTACTGGATATACAAATTTCTGGGTTTAAAAAAGCATTAAAATTCATCTTCTTCCTGAATAGCAATCCAAGATGTACTAGGTTTTTCTTTAACCTGAAGGGAATAGCCCCAACATACCCCAAACACTAGATGAAAACTCTCGCATGGGAGCCCCTCAACCTTCTAAGGACTTACTGCCTGCCCTCTGGTGGACAGTTATCTCACTAAAGGATATAAGAGGCTTGCTATTTAATTCCTCTTTATCACATTGGGTAATAAAATTTTCAATTGGGAAAAAAATTTTTCATATGATTTATTGACTAAGGTGAATATAATACACCTAGTCCAACATTCTCATTTTCTAGCGCTCAGAACCCCTTTCTCTATATAGTATGCCAGGGAAGTTTCTGGCATTTTAACTCATTTCCTCTAAACTATTAATGAGACAAAGATTTTTCTTAACCAAAAAATCAAGCTATTCAGGTTCAGCCTAGGGGCTGCTACTAACATTTTGAATTCTGAATTCTACATAATTGCACACATATCAATACATCTAGCCTAAAATATATTTCATCTTTCCTTTTACAACACATTTGAGATTCTTCCCCACAAAGAATAGAAGGAGACACCTCCAAGGCTAAGCAATTAAACATTGGGTTTTTAAATTAAAATCTAGTTTTCTCAGATTGGGGGAACATCTGATTTTGCCACTAGGGTAGGTTCAAGGGAAACTGAGGGTTCAAGTCTCTAGGCTCTGTTGAAATCATCTAACATCCTTCAATTTCCTGCAATTTGGATTCAGTCCTTGCAAGATAATTTCTACATTGATCAAATATTTAGTACATCTGTATCTAAAAGTACATCACTGGATAAAACAAACAAAAATCACTGTCTTCATACTTCCATTATAGTAGGAGAAGCATATAACATGATAAATAAAACAAAGAAGTTTGTTAACAATTATTTCTAAGATGAAAGATAATGCAGAAAACAGTCCTAGATAGAGCATGTCAGTGACAGAAGGATTGCAATTAGACAGGTGTCCAAATTGGGCACCCACTGCAAAGGTGACATGAAAAGTGAAGATTTAAAATATAAAGGTACAATCCACTTGGACTTGGGGGTCTTTAGCATGCCAGGCAGATGCAACCTTGAGGGCAAAGGTTGTGGAACAGAAGTGTATCTGACTGGCTCAGTGAATAATGAGAGGCCAGTGTGCTGTAGTGAAGTAAACCAGGGTGACCATCAGTAGGAGATAAGGTGAGAAGGGACCAGATATAAAAAACCTTGTATATTTTAAGAAGTTTAGGATTTACTCTCAGCCAGTTGCAATAGACTGATGTTGGGAGGGGGATGGTTGTAGAAGCAGGGAGTTGGGAGGCTATTGTAATAATGCAAACTAGCCAGGTAGGAAGGTAGGTCTATAGGAACAAAGATATTTCACCCAGTGTGAGATTATGAAATAGGTTTGAATAGAGATATTTACAATATAAGGGATAACTGAGTCCCTCATTCTAATTCCATTCCCATTATGTTTTCACATTAGCACCATTTAAACTACTATTGTCTTGCATGTTTGTTTTGTTGATTAGGTTCCACTTATAGGTGAGATCATATGGTATTTGGCTTTCACCTCCTGGCTTATTTCTCTTAGCATAATGCTCTTCAGTTCCATCTATGCTGTCTCAAAGGGTAGGAGCTCCTTCTTTCTTTCTGCTGTGTAGTATTCCATTGTGTAAACATACCATAGTTTTTTTATTCCCTCATCTACTAGCAGCATTTAGGTTGCTTCCAGCACTTGGGTTATTGTAAATAACATTGCTATGAACATTAGGGTGCATAGGATCTTTTGAATTGGTGTTTCAGGATTCTTAGGGTATAACCTCACTAGTGGAAAAGCCAGGTCAAAAGGCATTTCCATTTTTAGTTTTCTGAGGAAATTTCATACTGTTTTTCACTTTGGCTGCACCACTCTGCATTCCCACTAACAGTGTGTGAGGATTGCCTTTTCACCACAACCTGCCAGCACTTCTTGTTTGTTGATTTGTTTATGATGGCCATTCTCACTGGTGTGAAGTGGTATATCACTGTGGTTTTAATATGCCTCTCTCTGATGGCTAGAGATGCTGAGCATCCTTTCATATGTCTCTGGGCCCTCTGTATGTCCTCCTTGGGGAAGTGTCTGTTCAGGTCCTTTGCCCAATTTTTAATTGGATTGTTTGTCTTCCTAGAGTAGAGTCATGTGAGTTCTTTAAATATTTTACAGATAATGGGGGTAAGGGGAAAAGGTCAACAAGGAACATGTATAAAGGACACATGGACAAAGCCAAAGGGAGGTAGGATTGAGGGTGGGAGGTGGGGTGGCTAAGGTGGGTGGGAATGGTGGAGGGGAATGGAAACAATTGTACTCGAACAATAAACAAAGAGAAAGAAAAAATAAACAACTCTTGTCAAGTCATCTATTACCTCCAGGTTCTTCATGCCCTTCCCCCTGTTCTTCTATCTTCTCAGATTTCAAACATTAGAACAATCTGGTATATAAGAAGTTGTCATTTTGGAGACTTCAATCTCAGTTTAGAACCCAGATGCATATAGGCATATCCAAACACCAAGTGCTAGGCACCAGAGACCTCTTGCGGGGAGGGACTTGACCTAAATGTGAAGTACCTGTTGGTGTTCCAGAGAAGATGCCTGAAGTTACAAATTAAGATATTAATGTAGTCACTGTCATCATAAAATTGGGGCTTAAACTGCCATCAAAGAGAAAATCATCAAAATATTTAAAATGTAAATATCCATCCAGAAAGTGAACACAGGGTAATCTGAAGTTTAGTGATAAGGGAGATGAAGAAAATCATCAAATGACACTGAGAAAGAAAGGCCAAATTTAGTAGAAAAAATCCAGGGAGTGCTACTTCCTAAGTTAATACAAGAAAACATTTGAGAAGACCATTATGAGCTAGACATAAACACAGCTGAGAGGACAAGATGAAGACAGAGAGAGTTCACCACTAGCTTCAGAAAATGGAGGTAATATGATTCAACAAAAGTAATTTAGGTGTGGTTGTGGCAGTAAAAATCTAAGAGCAGTGTGTTTAAGACAAACTGGAAAAAAAACAAGTTGGAGAATACTTAATCTAATAGTTTTTCTGTAGAAAGAGACTAGAAATATGGTTGAAATAATAATTGGTGGTAAAGTGAAGAAAGTTTTTGTTTTAAAAACTCATAGAGCCCTGGTTGGTGTGGCTCAGTGGATTGAGTGCCAACCTGTCATCCAAAGGGTCACTGATTTGATTCCCAGTCAGGGCACATGCCTGAGTTGCAGGCCAGGTCCCCAGTGTGGGGCATGGGAGAGGCAACCACACATTGATGTTTCTCTCCCTCCCTTCCTCCCTTCCTTCCCCTCTGTCTAAAAATAAATGAATAAAATCTTTTAAGAAACAAAAACTCAGAGGATTCTTGTATGTTGATAATTTTTTTTCAAAAAAAGAAATATTCATAGTTCAAGGAAGAAAGTGAAGAAATAGTGCAGTGTTTTGAAATGAAATGATTGGAGGTAAAACTAGAGCAGATATAAAGGTTGAACTGGGCTGTGAGTGCAGAGTTCATTTGTTCTTACAGAGGGGAATATGGACTCTTGAGGCAGACGTGGTCAGGGAAGCCTGTGAAATTTCATTCCAGATTCTTTTATTTATTTATTTTCATTGTTTTAGTGAAACAGGAAGGCTTTAGAAAGCCCATCATCTGTGTTTTAGAATGGGAAAGTTTGGAAAATGTGAGGGGAGGAAAGAAGGTATGAGAGAGACAAACAGAACAGTTTAGTTATATTGCTCATCAAAAATTACCTACAGCCCTGGCTGGTATAGCTCAGTGGATTGAGAGTGGGCCTGTGAACCAAAGGGTCACTGGTTCAATTCCCAGTCAGGGCACATGCCTGGGTTGCAGGCCAGGTCCCCAGTTTGGGGTATGTAAGAGGCAACCATACATTGATGTTTCTCTTCCTCTCTTTCTCCTTCCCTTCTTCGCTCTCTAAAAATAAATAAACAAAATCTTTTTAAAAATTACCTACAAAGTGTCTGTATATAGAATGGAAAGAAGGTGACCTTGGATAAAACCTGGCTAAATCCAAATATTTAGTTACAAGCAGAAAAACAATAGCTAAAAAAACATTAGGAAGAAGTAAACCAGATTATTTGGGGGGCCTAGGAAACCGTGGTGACAGCCATGTCAAGGGGCAGCAGTGCTGCAGAGGCCACGTTAAGATGATAAGGCCCAGGGCTTTCCTATTACATTTGATAAAAAGCAAGTAATTAGTTACTTTGGCAAGACCTATTTTTTGGAAGGTTGGGCATACATTAGCAATAATGATAAAAATATATTAAAAAAACAATATATTCCAAGAATTGTGTAAGAGGTTTTATGTATAATATTTTATTTGATACTTAAACAATGCTGTGAATTAGGCATAATCTTATCCTCATTTACCAGATGAAGCAATTGAGGCTCAAAGCAATAAGAAAATGTGTGAATGACACTGCATACAGGTAGATTTTGAACCCGGCCTTCTCCCGCAAAACATTCTATCTTCACCACTACATTAAACTACCATCCAGAAGTCAGATTCCATGGATTATGGGTTAGTGAATTAGGAAACACTGGGAAGAGTATAGACAATTTTTTTTTTAAAAATTACCTGTGATGGAAAAAAGAAATAAAATTTTACCATTGGAGAAGATGGCATTAAGAGGAGGTTTTAATTATTTTGTTGGAGTTTTTTTGTTTGCTTGCTTTTACCTTGCTTGTCAATTGGGACAATCTTGAATATGCTTAAATATTAATGAATAGGAGCCACTAGAGAGGGAGACACTAAAGATGTAGGGCGGGCAGGAAAACAGACAGAGACAGAGAAATTGATTCATAGAGTGCAGCCTCTAAGGAAATAGACAAAGACAGAATCTAAAATGCAGGTTGAAAAATTTAAACAATGAATTTCAAATAACATGCTAGAAAGTTTTGTATTATAGGAGAAGGAAGGCATTTTTTTAAAATGGATGGAAATTCCGATCTGTTTGTATGGTTAGTGGCAAGAATTTGAGAGTCTTTCGGATCAATTATAATAGAGTGAGAGGCAAGATCATCTGCTAAGAGTTGGGCAAAAGGGGCGTGATGAGGTCAAAGACACGATGGAGTGCTGAGCATCTGCACTAACCTTTCCAGGAAGTCACGAAGGGGTGACTGGTGAATCATAGTGGGAGCAGGACTGACCGTTGCGTCGAAGGCAGAATTGACAATAAAAACCATACCTCTTATTTTACCTGTAATAATAGATGAAACTCATATAGCATTAATATGGACCAGGCCTTGTTTTAGGGGCTTTGCTATATCAATTCATTTACTTTTCACTGGCACTCTATTGGTTTAGTATTATTAATGTCCCCATTATAAAAAAAGAACTTGAGAATAAAGAAATTAAGTAAATTAGCTAACATTATGAGCTAATAATGGTGAAGCTGGTATTCGATCCTAATGTAGTTATTAGCCACTGTCTTATACTTCAAAAGGGTGACGTTATATGCTTTGTCTTTAGCAATGACAAAGAACTCAAGTGAAGGCACAAGGAAATGGGACAGTAAGATAATAGATCAAGTTGGTTGAGGTTTTTGACCAGAGACTGCTTGAAGGGAGGACTCTATCAGATAAACTAGATAGAGAAGCCAAATAAAGGGAAGTAAGAGCCACTGTATCCTAGAGTGTTGTAGTGGGGTGTGAGAGCATTCTGTCTGCATTTCAGAGCTCTGAAGTGTGTTATAGGTTTCAATGGAAAGGGTGTTATAGGTTTCAATGTTCAGAAAAGATGTTAAAGATTTGTTAGAAGGGCCTCATATATAAATATGCCTTTCAAATTAATTCTTTTATAGATGACTGTGTAATAAATTTTTATTCTGGATGTTAAAAGTTAATTTTTGCCTTTTTAAAAATAAAATTATATACATATTTAAGGTGTGAAACATAATGGTTCATATACATACTGAAGTGATTACTACAGTCAAGCTAATTAATGTATCTTCTCACATTGTTATTGTTTTTGTGCGTATGTGATGAGAGCACCTAAAATTTACTCTTAATAGATTTCCATTACTATTGTCTGTAGTCATCATGCTATACATCAGACCTCTAGACTTGTCCATCTAACATAAATGCAACTTCATGCCCTTTATCCAAAAGCTCTGTATTTACCCCATCTCCTCACCACTGGTAATCACAATTCTACTCAATCATTTTCTGTATTCCATTTTTCTAGATTCCACTCATATAAGTGAGATCACGCATTTTTTTTTTCTCTCTGCTCTGGATAACTTCACCTAGCGTAATTTCTTATGGATTCAGTCATGCTGTTGCAAAAGGCAGGATCTCCTTCTCTTAAAGGCTTAATAATATTCCATTGTATATGCATGCCACAATTTTTTTATCTATCTGTTGAGTGACACCTAGCTTGTTTCCATATCTTGGCTACTATGAATAATGCTGCAATGAAGAGCAGAGCACAGATGCTCGGTTTGAGATACTGACTTCATTTCCTTCCAGTATATATTCTGAAGTGGACTCACTGGATTACATGGTAGCTCTAATTTGAGTTTTCTGAGGCCCCTCCATACTGTTTCCACAGTGGCTGTACCAGTGTGTATTTTCACCAACAGTGTGCAAGGGTTCTCTTTTCTTCACTTCCTTGCCAACACAGGGTCGATGTAATATTTCATGTGGTTTTGATGGGTATCCCTGAAATCCACGATGCTGAGCACCTTTTCATATTCCTGTTGACCATTTTTCTTCTTTAGAAAAGTGTCTATTCAGGTTCTTTACACATTATTTACTGGGTGTTTTTTGGTTTGTTTACTTTTTGCTATTGAATTGTATGAGTTCCCTATATATTTTAGATAATAACTTTCACCAGACATATACGGTTGGCAAATATTTTCCCCATCCATAAGCTTCATTTTGTGTATTTACTTATTCACATGGTTTAGAATTTCAAGTGAAAACTTATCTTTAAAGTAAATAATATAAACTAACAAGTATGCAACTTGAACATAATTTTATAAGCTATGTGGTCTTGTTTTTAATTTGGCTTTTCTTTTCATGGTTTAAAGTAGATACTGTATTATTTTATGATATGCTACTTCTACATTGTGCCAGTAATGAATAAAGTTACATTTATTATTAGAGATTGCTTCAAATTAAGTAAGCGAAGTGGCATTAACAAAGCATTGTGGTAAGAGGTAGAAATTTGAATCAAAGACTGCAATTACTGGTTTTGTACTAGAGAACTGAGTGATGCTCTCCATTATTCTGTGATAAAATGGGGTGAGCTGATTTTGGTGCTATAGGGTTATACTCATAATTTATTATAAATTACATGAAATACTTGAAATTTTTCTAAAACAGCATGTTTCCTTAACTGATTATTATTATATTTCAGCCACTAAATAGCCTTGTGAACTAATTGATGAACTCAGCTACCACTTATCACACCTACCACTATATCTCTGTGATGGCCTCGAAGGCAATGGCTTTTTATGCCAGTGGATCACAAATGCTATCATAGAGCTAACATTCAAAAGGCATCCAACAAATATGTATATATTCATTTATTTACAAATACTTATTGAACATCTACATTAGTCCACTACACCAGTCATTCTCTATCATGGCTGCATGTTAAAGCAGGTGGGAATGTTTAAAAACCACCAAGGACTCACCCGCTGCCTGAACCCCTTATATTAAAATATCTGAGCCCAGAAAACAAGTGATTATAAATGGTAGCTGATTGGAATCCGGTAAATTCCATCTAGTACCCAGGGTTGGGAACTACTGTGTTAGGAGCTGGGATGCTGCAAAAAAACAAAATGCCAGAGGCTCTCATCCCCTGGGGATTTTATGCAAAGTTTTGTGGAGGCAGAAAATGAAGGCAGAAAACCAGAAATAGCTGCTACATTTATTCAAGTGTTTTACTTCAGTAAATAATGGCTACAAACAAATTATAAAATAAATGTAAACAACACAATCTAGTCATATAATAAATAAATCATATCTCTTAAGAGGCAGTCATTACTTGAGGCAATATCATCTTGGTACAATTATAAGCCTGCAGCTAAATACCTGTGTTAGAAGGTCACTTATTGACTGAATACTTGTTTCCTCCAAAATTCATATTTAAAACCCTAACCTCACTGAGGCTCACATGGAGCCCTCTAAGGAATTAGTTAATATTAAATGAGATTAAAGAGTGGGACCCTGAATGATAAGGCAAGTGATTCTATAAAAAGAGGTACCAGAGAGCTCTCTCCTTCCTTCATTCTTTCTCTCTCCCTCACTCTCTCTTGCTACCCCCCCCCCCCACACACACACACACGGAGAAAAGGCGGGAGGAGCACATGGTGAGAAGGCAGCCATCTGCAGACCAAGAGGAAAACCCTCTCCAGGTACTAACCCTGTTGGCCCCTTGATTTTAGACTTGACAGCCTCCATATC
This sequence comes from Sturnira hondurensis, assembly GCF_014824575.4. NCBI lineage: Eukaryota > Metazoa > Chordata > Mammalia > Chiroptera > Phyllostomidae > Sturnira > Sturnira hondurensis. The sequence continues at coordinate 12,028,856 of NW_028083059.1, read as the reverse complement.
TGTGAGAAAAAAATGCTGTTTTCTTAAACCAGCCATTGTGGGAGATTTCGTTACAGCAACTTGAGCAGACAAATACAGTCACCTGCACTTTAGCCATCAGCCCTAGGTCACCTGTGATGCAGAGTGTATTTGATTCATTCTAAAACAACCTCGGTTTTCAGTTATTACCTGGTTGGAGAGATTACGCTGGAACCTATAAAGGACAGTGACAGGTAATGGAAACCTGTTACAGCTGCCAAACATTGACCTCAGGACTCAGGAAGGACTGCAAACACAAACACAGAAAGACTGCAGGCCCATTTTGAGTAAAAACAGCATTACATATTCGAGATTATCCTCTGTTATTGGATAAAAAAGGTAAAATAACAAAATTAGCTGTAGAAAAATGAATAAGGGCAATGTTAAGTCCCAATTGCCTCAAAGATCCCTGTATGTATCATGGTATTAGAGCATGATATAACACCAAAGTTCCTAATACGACTTAATCATTTTGAATTGGAATTAAAAATTAAAAGGTAAGTGAAATAAACCTGAGAAAAAAATACTATATGATTTCACATATATGTGCAATCTAATGAACAAACTTAACTAACAAAGTAGAAACAGTCTCATAGACACAGAGAACAGACTGACAGCTGTTAGAGGGGAGGGTAGCTGAGTTGGGGAGCTGGGTGAAGAAGGTGAAGGGATTAAGCAAAGAAAAAAATCCTCATGGTCACAGACAATAGTACAGTGATTACCAGAGGGAAAGGCAGGTGAGGGTATAGGGGGAAAATTAGAGATGGAAGGAGACTTCGGGGGGTGAACACACAATACAATACATAGATAATGTATTGTAGAATTGTACCCCTGAAACCTATCTAATTTTATTAACCAATATCACCCCAATAAATTAAATAAAACTAAAATAAATAAAATACTATAGGCTCAGAGTGCTTTAAAAGCAATGAGAAAGAGTAAATGTTTTATCTCAGGTATTAAGCATTACTCATCTGGAAATTTTAACTTATCCTGAACATCTGATTTCCCAAAGGGTGCAGTATAAAAGAAACATCATTAGCTTACTACAAAAGGTAATCCATTATTGGCTATTACTCAGAGCAAACTATTAACTTCATCTGCCATTTGCCTTCAAGAGAAGTGTGAGAGTCATTACCCAAGAGATAATTAAAACAGGGCTGCTGCATACATTTATACAGAGTCAATAAGTGCAAAATATCATAGAGCTATTACATATGCATTTGCTCTTAGATGAGAGTTATATACACAAATAATTTAATTCAAGATTAGGAAATTGAAACATACATTTATCATTCCTTTAGAATAATACAAATATAATTTTGATACCTTTCCATAGGCTTTTTATTATATATAGTTCAATTAATGTAATTGATTAAACATAGTAGAATAAAAACACATACTGTGTATTTATCAAGTACTGAACAATACGCTGGAAATTTTCTCATGTGATTTCACAATAATGTCGAAGTCATTCAAGATAAACACAAACATTTTAATTTTAAAAATAGAGAATAAAGGATAAATTATTATACATGAATAGATAAATCTCTAGACATCAGAAAAGTTGGAAATTAATCATTATTCTAAGCTACGAAAAAGCAGAATCAAAATTCAAAACCTGGTATTCTGATTCTACAGCTCAGCGGTTCTCAGAGCATGGTCCCCAATAACATCAGTGACATTTGAGCATTTGTTAGAAATGCACATTCTTGGGCCCCACTCCAGGCCTACCTACCAGAAACTTTGCAAGGAGTCCGGTAATCTATGATTTTGTCCATTAGCTGGTTCTGACTCAAGCTAAGATTGAGGATCTTCGTAAGAGTCAATGCTTTTTTCTCTGTGCCATACGACACTTGAAGGTAGTAATATTTCAGTCACAAACACTTCACAGGCCACCGATTTTACACATGCTTCTCCAAATTGGTGCTTACTCTAAACCTAACTTTGTGCCCAGAGGCCAGTATAGACCACCATAAATATGTCCCTTGACCTTGGACTTCTAGTTTGATTCTGTCAATAGATGACAATGGCAGGAGATTTGAAAAGTGGGGAAAAACGCTTTCAATGTGCTTATGACCCCAGTTTCTTTTCTGTCATACGTCTATGGCTTAGGTTCACCCTTAATTAATTTTAACAGCTTTATTTGTGCAGAAATGTCCACACAGTTCCCTTTTTAAGTCAAGGTAACCATCTCATCTCCTTGTGCTTTCATTAATTGGGGTAGAAATGAAGCCCCATTTTTATTTTCCTGAGCTACCATCCATTGTGGTTTTGCTACATAATAACCACACCTTTTGTTATAGTCTTTTCAAATTTCCCAGTATAAGTATGACATATATTATGCATTGGGACACTGACTAACTAATCTCCATTTATAGTCATTTAAATTAACAAATAATGCCCCCCATATTATATACTTTTGAAATATTTTTGTTAAGTTTGAAATATATCATTACTCAAACACTATTAAACTACATCTCCAGGAAACTACATATAAATTTTTAATTCATTTTCTCATATTTATAATAAGTATAACACTGGTTATATTAGTCAGGTTGGGTTAAGGTATGCTACAGTAACAACTTATAAAATCTCAACAGCTAAACACAACAAAAAGGTTTATTTGTCCTCATACAGAAACAGGTAAGAGAGAGGGAAGCTCTCTTCTAAACAGTGACTTTAGTATCCATGTGGCTCCTTCATCAAAAGTGGTGACAGATCAAAGATACACTGTCCCATAAATGCTTTGGCCAAGAAGTGACAAACATTAATTTTTTTTCTATGACCATTTGTCAGAAATTAAAACACAGATCCATCCACCACAAAGGAATCTAGGTAGTATGGCACAAACACATATAATATTTGTAAACACTACCAAAAAGATGGCTTTCATTCACCATGGTAAGGGTAAAGCATCAGAAGAAAAAACAATATGGAAAAAAATTTCCAGTCATAACTATGATGAGTTTCTTCCTAATAAATGGAGTCACTTTTTCTGTTTGTTTTTAATATATTACATACAACTTTATTAAAATACAATTCACACAATATAAAATCATCCATTTAAATTATATAATTCAATGTTTTTAGTATGTTCACATAGCTATGGAACTCTCACCCCAAATAATTTTAGAGGATTTTTACATACCCATATGTGTACCCATACCCATTAACAGTCACTCCACGTCCCTCCCCATTCTGACACAGCTCAAGGCAACCTTAATCTCTTTTGTCTCTATATATTTGTCTATTGTGGACATCCCATATAAATGAAATCAGGCAATGCGACTTCTGTGTCTGGCTTGTTTAACTTAGCAAAATTTTTCAATATTTAGCCAATCATGGCATGTATAAATATTTGATTCCTTTGTTATATCAATAATAATACACTATGTGGCTATATTATACTTTGTTCATTAGTCAATGGACATTTGGGTTGTTTTCATTTTTGGGCTATTATGAATAACACTGCTCTGAATATTCATGTACAAGATGTGTGAGGACATTTCTTCATTTCTTTTGTATATATCTAGCAGTAAAACTCTAAGCTTATCTTTTTGAGGAACTGCCAGGTTCTTTTCCAAAGTGACTGCATCATTTTACAGTCCTACCAACATTATATGAGAGCTCCAATTTTTCCGCATCTTGCTAACACTGTATATTGTAGATACCCCAGTGAATGTAACATGGAATCTGACTGTGGTTTTGATTTGCACTTCCCTAACGACTAACATTAAACAATTCTTCATGTGTTTATTGGCCATGGGTATAACTGCTTTGGGGAAATGTCTCTTTATAGCTTTTGACCGGTTTTTAATTTGGTTGTTGCCTTTTAATATGGAATTATAGGTTTCTGTTTATATCCTGAATACAAGTCCCTTACCAGAGATGTGATTTGTTAATATATTTTTTCCTCTCTGAGAGTTGTCTTTTCACTTTTTATGGTGTCTTTCAAAGTACAATTTTTTTATTTTAAATCTTAATTTATCAATTTTTACTTTCATCACATACTTTTGTGTTATCCAAGAATGCCATGCGAAATCCAAGGTCACAATGATTTAATCCTGTGTTTCCTTCTAAGGGTTTTATAACTTTTGCTCTTACATGTATGCCTATGAACCATTTTCAGTTAATTTATGTGTATGGTACAAGAAAGAGATTCAGCTTCACTCTCTTTATGTGGATATTCAGATGCCCCAGAACAATTTGTTGAATTTTCTTGACACTAATGTTGAAAATCAATTGACCATAAGTGACAGCTTTTTTTTCTTGAATCTAAATTCTATTCAAGAGTACCATATGTCTATCCGTATGCCAGTACCAAATTGCTTTGATTCTTGTAGGTTTGCTTCAAGAGTTTCAGCTTGTCAGGGCCACTTGCATTTCCATATAAATGTTAGGATCAACTTGTCAATTTTTGTGAAAAAGAAAGCTGAGATTTATATAGCAATTGTATTGAATTTGTTTAGGGAGCATTGCCATCATAGTAATATTGTCTTCCAACCCATTAATATAAGTCTTTCCATTCATTTAGATATTACTTAATTACTTCCAACAATATTTTCTAATTTTTAAAGTATATTTTAAACTTACTCTGTTAAATATATTTCTAAATATTTTATTATTTTCACTGCTATTACAAATGGAATTGGCTTTAAGGTCATTTTTGTACTTTTCATTGCAATTGTATAAGAAATACAATTGCTTTTTGCATTTGACATTGTACCCTGAAAACCTGAACTTTGATTTGTTTTGTTTTAGTTCCCATAGGCTTTAAGATGATTCCATAGCCATTTCTATATACAATGTCACATCATATACAAACACAGATACATTTTTAAGTCTAAGTTCCTTTTCTTTTTTGCCTAATTGTGCTAGCTCTCAAGTCCAGGAAAAAGCTGACGGAAGTGGCACGAGTGAGATTTGCTTCTTTGTTCCTGATTTTAGGTAGAAAGAATTCATTCTTTCAAGTATGACATTAGCTTCATGTTTTTTATTGATGCCCTTATCACATTGATCATCCTTTTATTTCTAGTTTTCACTTCATATATGCTGGAGTTCTATTTTAGTACAAATATGCTTATAATATTGTATCTTACACTAACTTGGAAATTTTGATATCCTTGAATATGTAGATTGACCATTTACATCAAATTCAAGTTTTCAACTATAAATTAATTGAATAAAATATCTAAATAAGTGGAAATATGTTCTATAGCCATCCCTTCTCTCTCTCTTCATTCTGCTCTTTCTGTTATGCATTTGCTGGGTGCTTAAGGATGTCCAATATTTCTCTGTAGCTTTGTTCCTTTTCTCTCATTCTTTTATCTTTGTTTTTTGAACTAAATATCCTTGATCTATCTTCATGTTTACTGATTCTTTTATCTGTTAATTTAAATGTAGCAGCACATTTTTAAATTTTATTTATTGTACTTTTCACCTGATGTTTTTGTGGTCAGCCTCTGCTCTGTGGCAAATCTCTGAGACACTACTCTGGGACTAGGGGAAAGGATGCTACACCGCTTCTCTCAGAGTGACACCACTGCGTTACGGTTACAGTACGGGCATTCGGCAAGAATGGTGGCCTGCGGTATCTTTAGCTTGCTATTTTTACCATGGAGCCCTCACTCTATGAGTGAATAAAGATGAAACTACTGCCCTGGCTGGTGTAGCTCAGTAGATTGAGCATGGGCCTGCGAACCAGAGCATCATGGTTCGATTCCCAGTCAGGGCACATGCCTGGGTTGCAGGCCAGTTCCCAGCAGGGGACTCACGAGAGGTAACCATACATTGATATTCCTCTCCTTCTCTCCTTCCCTTCTCCTCTAGAGATAAATAAGTAAAATCTTTTAAAAAAAGATGAAACTACTAAGAGCCAGATAGTCTTGGCTTGCCATGTCTGGCTATTAGCCTCTGTACCATAACTTGAGGCTGGTTGGAGGGAAGGAGATCAAACTTCTTGGCCACACTTTCCTGGGATTAACCTCTACAACACAGAGCTGGAAGGCAGGTGAGAAATGCTGACAGCCTGCCCCTCCTATAGATTTACCTTAGCACTTGACTGAGAGTTGGAGGAAGAAGAGTCCCCCACTTCTTGGCAATACCCACCACTAAAGAAACTTCTATCAGGCTGAGTTGAGGGATTGAAGGAAGGGAGTAGGTTCTCTCAGAAATGCCACAGACTCTTTCTTACTTGGTTCAGTAGTTTTCTTAAATAAAGTGTCTTTATATACTATTTTCTGTTATAAAATATACCAAAGACTTTAACTGGTTATGTCTTATAATTTTTATTCATTTGTTGTTTTGCTGAGAAGTGCATTGATGGAACTCTTAATACAACCATTCTGGAAGTCTCTAAGGGTTGTGCACACATTAATTTGAATTAACTAATTCAAATTAATTTTTTGAGAACACATATTTCTGATTATTCAGAGACCAAAATTTCTCTGGTACCCCATTATTCCTTTAAACACAGGGGATTACTCAGTACAAAGGATCATTTTTATTGCAACCTGTAGATGAAGAAGGAAGAAACATCTTCAAAGTTTCTGGTTGCTCTGGACTAAATTGTGTCCCTTCAAACATTTCTGTTTGAAGCACAGGCACCCAATATACTGAGTATTTGGAGATGAGGATTTAGGAAATAATTTGGTTTAGATAAGATTATGATGGTAATGACCTCATCATAGAATTAGTGTCCTAATAAGAAGAAACACCAACAAGATTGTGGTCTCTCCCTCTCTCTGCCATGAGAGGATGCAGAAGGAAAATAGTTATCTACAATCTAGGAAGAAAGCTCTCACCAGAACCCAACCATGCTGGCACCCTGATATCAGACTTCCAGTCACCAAAACTGCGAAAAATTTAATTCACTAATTATGGTATTTTGTTATGGCATCCAAAATTCACCAGACACTAATACTTTTACTTTTGGTCTTATTATATGAAGTTGCTATTGGATATAACTCTTACATGTTTTAATAAATATCTGTTCACAACAAGATGTTGTTCTGTCTTTGGTGACCCAGATTTCTACGCCAAACCTGGCACTGGATTTCTATAGTGTAGCTCATTCTGTTCATTCTCAAATGCCAAGTTCATACTTCCATCCCTTTGGGATTAATTCTAGAAAAGACTACAAGCTGTAGCCATACATTTTCTGAAACTAGACATTCTTTTAAAAACATCCAGCCCTGGGGATAAGCCTGGGCTATTAATGCACATTCCCTCTTCCTTGTTGTGAGATTTTTGGGTCTCTAAAAAATTTTCCTTCCAGTCAACATAAGTCAGGTCAATGACATTTCATCAGAGAATTTTTTTAAATATTAAACCTCAAAAGAAAATGGCTATGATCTCAATCTCTTTCTTTTCATTAGGTTTATTTTTCCCAATTCAAATATGTCCACCTCCTCCCTACTGATCAGCTTTACATTCCAAGAGGCTTTGGGAGAGAATCAAGGCTACAGATGTTTTATTTCACAATTCTCCAGACACCAGTGGTTTCCTATCTGGTTTATATTTACATGTGTAAATGTATAAGGAACATTCCAGTGAGTCTTCCCTAAACAAGCAAATTCTCCTCTAAGGTGCTCTGTCCACCAGTATAGAGGGCTGAGAGTGTCATTTTATAGGATTTTTGTACAGGCTTTTAAAAAATCTTGCTAAGAAATCATATCGCTCATTTAAAAAACATTTTAACTGAAAGATTAGCAAATGTAAAAACTGAAATATCATCAAATTCATTCCAAATACAATGCATTGATATTTCCACTTATTTTAGTTATTATATCATTCAGTTCTGCAAAATAGGCAATGTACTTTAGCTCTTGCCCTCACAGGTACACATGTATTTTCCAAGGTTGCTGTTGATATATTTTGCTGTACAGTCACAAGATGTAGTTTACATAAGAGCTCTGATTTTTATACATTTCTCCCCAAAGGTATTTATACTTGATAAATCACTTATTGAAATCTAAGGCAATTAAGTTGTGTTGACCTTGGCACACTAGTGGGTGTATTTTCCATAAGACAATGTCACTCCTTTATTGCAGTCAGCCTGACTAAGAAAGCTAGGTCAAGCCCATGTCTCATTCAGTTTCTTACCCTTCAAGAGCACACAATACTTTAATTCACACTGATCAAGTCTATTTGTCAACCTCTTGCTTTATTAGGCCAATTTGAATGTCTTGCTCCGAATCTCCACGTTTTAATTGAGGTAATAGCCATTAATCACTAAAAAAGGCAAAACGAGTATCTAACATTTGATTGATTTCGTCTTTTTGAAATAATGAGTAGAAAATTCTGCTATGTTCTACATTGCTATAATCCAATACTTAAACATACTTTGACTATAACATATTCCAACAGTGTCCAAGTTTATAGAGAAAAATATGGTCATTCCCTTTCACATTTCCTTCCCACTCTCTTTTTCTCCCCAGAAGTAGCTGTTCTCACCAGCTATTATATTTTTATGTAGGGTCTTTCTATTCATTTTTTATGCACAATTTGTGTGATGGTGAATAGAAATGTTTCTGTTACCTTTTTCCTAAAGTAATCCAAGACATAGCACATAGTATTTAATGCTAACAATCCGGACTTCCTAGAAATTCTGTGAACCATCTAATTCCCCTTAAAAAAAATCACTTTTCTGCCTACACAATACATTTAGACAAAATCTGTTGTTGTCATAAGAACTCTTGAGTGACACAGGTCTTCCTTGACTCTTTTCCTCAGGAGGTGGCCATAGATAATAAACTTCCTGAATTTGTGATTATCGTTAAGTGAACTAACCAAACAATAATTAAGGACAGTACTTTTATGGTGCTGCCCTTTAAGTTCAGCGCTGTGCGTGTGCTGTTCTGCCTTCTCCTTGATTCAGGGCTGCAGAGGAGTCTGATGGCAACACACCTAATTAGTTCTTCTTTATAGGTGCCTTGTTCTTTTTCCCTTGAATTTTATAAGATTTTCCCCTCTCAATCCTTAGAATTCAGAGGTTTTATCATAAAATGCTTAGTTTTGTGTGTCTCTTCTCATCACAGTAGACTTGATGTCAATGAGCTTTTTCTATGGGGAGTCTTTATTCAGTTTTTCAATTCAGGAAAAAATTTTCTAATTGATAAATTTTTGTCAGTTTATATTTCATTTTATAAAGCTTTATTTTTCATATAATTCCACTTGACTATATTTCACAACCTCTGATATTTTCCTTCATGATCTTGTACCTTTGCTCTTTGCTCTAAGATATTTCTTGTACTTCATATTTCTAATTTCGATTTGAATACTTGCTATTATTTTCTTCAATAGAATAACTGGTAGAGTTCTCCATGGAGCTTCTGTTCAGTCTACCCAGCTCTCAAGGGAGAAAATTCCTAGTCTCAGTAGCTTTCTGCTGTCTGGACAAGAAAACCCATTGCGTCTGTGCTTAAAGTGGAACATGTTTCCTGCGGGTCACCAAATTCCCCAGAATTCTCCATAGATAACTTTAATAAATATTGTGGAACACTCAAAGAGACAACCTACTAAATAGGAGAACAATGATATATCTGATAAGAGTTAATATCCAAAATTTACAAGGAGCTCATACTACTCAACACACACATAAACAAACATTCCAATTAATAAATGGGCCAAGGACCTGAATAAAGACTTCTCTAAAAAGGACATACAGATGGCCCATGGACATATGAAAAAATGCCCAACATCACTAATTGTCAGAGAAATACAAGTTCAAACCACAATGAGATGTCACCTCAAACCAGTCAGAATGACTATTATCAATAAATCAACAAATGACAAGTGCTGGCAAGGACATGGGAAAAGAAGAGAACCCTGGTGAACTATTGATGGGATTGCAGATTGGTGCAACCACTATGGAAAACACTATGGATTTTTCTCACAAAATTAAAAATGAATCAACCTTGTGATCCAGCAATTCCACTTCCAGGGATTTGTCTGAAGACATCTAAAATACTAATTTGAGAGAATACACACACCCCTGGGTTCATTGCAGTGTTATTTGTAATAGCTAAGCTAGAGAAGCAAGTGAAGTATCCACTAATAGACGAGTGGACAAAAACGTTGTGGTACAACGGAGTATTACTCAGCCATACGAAAGAATGAAATCCTACCCTTTGCAATAGTGTAGATGGACCTAGAGGACATTATGCTCAGTGAAATAAGTCAGTCAGAAGAAGACAAATATCAAATATCATATGATTTCACTTACATGTTGAATCTGAAGAACAAAATAAGTGAACAGACAAAAATTAAACAGAATCGTAGACACAGAGAGTGAACTGGTGGTAGCCAGAAAGGAGGAGGCTTGAAGGACTGGGTGAAATAGGAGAAGGTACTAATAAGCACAAATTGGAAGTTACAAAACAGTCACATGGAAGTAAGCAAAACATAAGGAATACAGTCAATAATATTGTAATGACCATGTATGGTGCCACTTGGAGTACTGGAAATACTGAGGGGAACACCTTAGTGGAGTATGTGATTGTCTAACCACGAAGCTGTATGCCTGAAGCCAATACAACATAAAATTGAAAACAATATTGTGTAATATTTTTCTCTTTATTATTATAATACTGTTTTCTTTTTTTCTTAGTTAACTTTAAACCCAATATGAAACCAACAAAGAAAGGATTCAGTGCCTGCCTCAAAACTAATCTTTTAGTTCCTTATCTCATTTGTCTCTAAATGTTTATACTTTTACTCTCACAACTCCAATTTTCATGCCTATAAGACTTCCTCTCCACTGATACTCATGCCCTTGGGAATCAATGTTGACCTGGGGGGACTGTGTAGTGCTTGTCAAAACACACTACATGGAAGTCCATGCTCACCATGTCCTTGCCTTTGAACTTTCTGTTTCTAGACTTTTAAGCCCTCATTCTCACCTTCACCTTCTACTGGTTGAGATAATACCATTTTAACATAGCATCATAAAACAGACATACTCAAAATAACTTGAAAGAATATTCTTTTGATTTACTGGGCAACAGCTACTTGGAATCATTTCTGTCAGTTCAGAACATGAAAATAAGGGGAAAAGTGAGTTTAAGATGTGTCTTTTTTATCTCCTTTTTACTCTGATAATATACTCCTTTGATAATAAAAATAATTTAAAATCAGACCGTATCTTGCTCAGCACTCATTACTCTCCCTGACTTTATGGGTCACTTTAAATTGAATTTTTTCAATGGCAATGTAGTTAAAGCTTTCACCAAATCTAATCAGAATTAATCAAATTATACCACAAAGAAAGTTATGAACTTGCTCAATTCATGGTATTTTAGTAGCATTTAAAAATATCCATAAATATGATAAATATTTTATTCAATATAATTTGGGTTTTACATTGAAAGCTTTAATCAATCTGAAATTTATTTTTGTAGTTTTATGACTAGTGTGAGGGAAAAATCTAATTTCACAATTTTTCATATAATAAGATAAGCTCTCATGATTTATTTTTAAAAACCTTTTCTTTTTAATTTTAAAAACCTATTCCTTTTCTACTGATTCATTTTGAAAGCATGGTTTTATATTTAGAATTATTTATTTTCATGTCAATTCTTGTTAATTATTCCTAACATATTGGCTTTATAAGGTAAATATTAGACTCAAAGAAATTTAAATCTAAATGTTGACATTTAGATATTAAAACAAATGAGGAACATCATCCAAATAAAAAAGACAATTGTTTTTTGGACTTAGTTATTTTTGTTAAAGTAATCATTTTACTCACTCTGAATTAAATGTAATATTTTCTTCTAGATGTATTCAAGGGCTTGACAATGATTTTATACTTTGAATAACTAAGTTTGGCATCTGTCCCATATTTTGCTATGTGATGGTTAAACCTTAGGTAGAATTAAAATTTTCTATACCTCTGTAATGCCACATTGAAGAAATGGAAGGAACCCTGCTGGTATGCCTCAGTTGGTTGGAGCATTGTCCTATAACCAAAAGGTTGAGAGTTCAATTGCCAGTTGGGGCACTTAACCAGGTTGCGAGTTGATGCCTCAATCTGGATGTATCCAGGAGGCAATCAATTGATGTTCCTCTCTCACATAAATATGTGCCTCTCTGTCTCTTCCTCTCTCTCCTCCTTTCTCTCCAAAAGCAATTAAAAAAGTATCCTTGTGTAGGATTTTAAAAAAAGAAATAGAAGTCACCTCAGGGAATTACTGCTTCACATGATTATATTTTACTAGGTAAAAAATATGTCATATATGAGAGATGTGAAGAAGAACTAATGATGTGATATACATAAGTATTTAAAAATAAAAAGATTAAATTTATACTTTGATATTTGCTTTTGGATCTGGAATAAAAGATTTATTTTTGTACAGATCAGAAAAGCTGTCAGTCAAATATCTCATCATATCGTCTTGGGAGACTTCCAGTCAAGATGGCAGCATAAGTAAGCATGACTCACCTCCTTAAAAAATTACATCAAAATTACAACTAAAATATAGAACAACCATCACTCAGAACCATCAAGCTGAATGGAAGTCTAACAACTATGGAATTTAAGAAATCACATCCATCCAGATTAGTAGAAGGAGTGGAGACATGGAACAGGCTGGACTTACATTACTGTGTGGTAGATAAAAATTCAGGAGGGATATCTTGGAAGTGAGGAGTCCCAGCCTCAGGATAGGTGCCCCCATCCCAGGGTTCCAATGCCAGGAAGATAAGTACCCATAACTTCTGGCTGCAAAAACCAGTGGGGATTGAGTTGGTAAAAAAAAAAAGCTCTGCAGTTCGAAGCAGTTCCTCTTAATGAACACACACACAGGCTCACCTACTTAGACTCACTCCCTCTGAGCTCCAGTACTGGGGTAGCAGCTTAAAAGGCACCAGTGGCATACGGGGAGGGACTGAAGTGCCTGGCATCAAGGTGAGAGCTGGGGGGGGGGCAGCTTTCTCCCAGACAGAAAGGTTGGCAGAGGCCACTGACCCTTTTCTGAACCCTTCCCCCACAGAGCCGCAAGCCACAGAGCCAGCAGGTGGGTGCCATATCTGAGATTCCATCAACCTGGCTAACACTGTCTTCCCCTGAGACTCTGTCCCACACAACTTACAAGCCTACCCAACTGTTAACTTCGACTTTTCCATATGAATTGCCAGTCTTGGCTAATGCCCTACAACTCCCTAAAACCTATCAAACAAGCAACAGCCAGCCTCAGTGAGCCACCAGCCTCCACACCTCTTGATAAGTGGCCCCAGTCCTGACACTAGCAATAGCCAACCTAGATGCACAGTTTATCTTCTCCTGGGAATTTCTAAGCCCAGCACAAGTAGCAGCTATCTCAGGTTGCTTTATAGCTTATTCACAGTGGCCACAGGCAGAACAAAGGTGGGGGGCTGACTTTGTACTGCACAACCCAGGAAACCCTAGAGACTGCACACACAAGTGTGTTGGGAACTGCCCTGCCTGGTTTCAAGAGCTGTAACCCCCCATGACTAAGGCTGAGTGAGCGACCTTCAGACCATGAGCCACTAAGGAAACAAAGCTTATCTCCCTGGCAGGAGCACCAGTGCTGCTCTTTTTTCCATAACTGGCCCCCAATGCTCGATCAGTTAGCCAATGACTGGTGAGATTTCCCAAGGGGAGAATGACCTAAAACAGGCATGATCACATGGAGCCCCAGGGAAGGACTTGGGGGGCTATGGAGAAAGGGGGTGATGGACCCTTGTCTCTCCACTTTGACAAAGCCTGAGTCCTCATTTCTCCTAATTCCTTGGCTATCTGCCTCCTCTGCCTGACTTAAGCCTGAAACAATGACAGAGGGTGGTACAGCCCTGTGCTGGAAAGAGTGGGCTCCCCAGGTGATCAGGCCTGAGAAAGGATATGTAAAATCCTGTAAAGCCGGCTTTGCTAAGAATGTTCTTAGTTAAGTGATAAAGGGCTGAGCAGGAAATGAGTTTGTTTCCCAAAATTTTGTAGCCTTTTAGCTGATAGACCCTGGCTCAGAAGAAGCCCTAATAGTTCTTTGTATGCTATCTACTATTTGATCCTTACTGCCTGAAACAATTAATGAGCTGTACCTGCATTCCTGAGCAAATTAAACCCAATAAAAGCCTGTCTAGGCAAGGGTCAGCATGCTCTCCCCTTGAGAGAGTGGTCAAGCCGCTCTGAGGCACTCCCCACTTGAAGGAGTAGCTGTGTGGTCCCTCTTCCTCCACAGGACTCGGTAGTCCATATGAATTTGTCTCATATCTCATCCATGACACCATGGGCACTGCGGGCCAGTGTCTGTATCAACAGTGGACAGCTACAGACCATGTCAGAGCACCATCATCCTGCCCCTGCACGGAGGGTAGTGGTTGGTGGTCAATGGGCAGAGCCTGTCCTTGCAACTGACTGGTCTGGATAAATCACTCCCAGTGACCAGCCAATAGTAATCTAGGCTCAAGAACAAGAGGAGTGTATACTCAGCCCACAAAAAGGGTGTGCATTGAGTACCCAGCCTGAGTGATTGAAAAGACCTATAGGACACCTACTACATTAGGACACATTACCAATGCACAGACTCAAAGCAGCTCTACCTAATGCATAGAAACAAACACAGGGAGGCTGCCAAAATGAAGAGACAAAGAAACATGGCCCAAATGAAAGAGCAGATTAAAACTCCAGAAAAATAACTAAACAAAATAGTGATAAGCAAAGTATCAGATACAGAATTCAAAACTCTGAGTATAAGGAAGCTGAGGGAACTTAGAGAGGATCTCAGCAGCATAAAAAAGACCTGGTAAAAAATGAAGGATACACTAAACAACATGGATGCAAAAAGAACCACTCCAAGATACATCATAATTAAAATTCCAAAAGTTAAAGATAAAGAGAGACTCTTCAAAGCTCAAGAGAAAAGAATTTAGTTACCTACAGGGGAGTACCCTATAAGACTGTCTGTTGATTTCTCAAAAGAAACTTTGTAGGCTAGAAGGGATTGGCAAGAAATATTCAGTCACGAAAAGTGTGGACCTACAGCCAAGAAAGTTCTACCCGGCAAAGCTATCATTTAGACTTGAAGGACAGACAAAGATTTTCTGGAAAAGAATAAAACTAAAGGAACTCATCATCACTAAACCATTATTATATAAAATGTTAAAAGGAATTTTTAATAAAAAGAAAAGGGTCAAAACTATGAATAATAAAATGACAATAAATGCATGTTTATCAGCAATTGAATCTAAAAGAACAACCTAAGCAAACAAAAAGAACAGAGACAAAATCATGGATACAGAGAGGGTTTTGATGGTTGCCAGATGAGAGGGAGACGTGGGAGAATGGGGGAAGAGGTGAGGGGATTAAGAAGTACAAATAGATAGTTGCAGAATAGTCATGGGGATGTAAAGTACAGTATAGGAAATGGAGTAGCCAAAGAACTTACATTCTTGACCCATGGACATGAACAATGGTGTGGGGATTGCCTGAAGGATTAGGGGGTACTGGTGGATAGGGGCAAGTTGGAACAACTGTAATCGCATGATTGATAAAATATAATTTAAAAATACCATCTTATTTAGAAACTGTGTCTTACTTTTCATTTTAAACACAGTCATAGACTCACCTCAGAGACTGGAAGGGTTACTTTTAGACAGTGTTCTGTGTGGGGCTAATTACAAAAAGATATTGATAAAAGCAACTGCATCTAATTATGTGGGAAGAAATTAAAAAGTAAAAACATGTTAAGGCCCATATATCCTTGTAATAATTAATAAATAATTTAAGTTCTGTATAACCTGGTGACTGGTAAAGGTACATATTTAAGAGAAGAGGAAGCTTAATTTCTAATCAAGAATTTGCAAACTGCCATTCAAATTTTTTTATTTACAAGCTACTGGGGGAAAATAACCAAATCTTTTTTTTATTTTGAAATAAAGAAGATAGTGTAATTTTCATTAGAGTAGAAGTGAGAATGCCCTTGATATTTTGTCTCAGGCAGTACATTAGATTTAATTCTTATATACACAAACATAACTTAGATTTGAACGTCTTATATTTTATTTCCTTGCAGTTTGAGGTCCTAAGGATGAATGAAGACAGAGCAGCTGCTTCACCCTTGTTGTAACAGATAATATTAAGTGCCTACCAGAAATCTGACCCTCTATGACTACACTGGCAAATATATATTTCTCCAAGGAACCAGTCAATTGGGACCATATTTTAGAAACATATGAATTTTAATAATCTCAGGTTTAAGCTGAATTAACCAGCTAGGTGAAGACAGCCCTAATCATTAACTATAATTTTCTAGAGATCCCATCTGCCAGGTGGTTTAGACCAGATCTAAAATAAAGGAAGAAATACATTTTGAAAAGTTTCATTTGAAATCTAACTGTCCCCTTGCCACATCTGTGAATACAAATGAATTATATTTTAAATTTATTGTGTTATAAATCTCAAAGCCCTAAACTTTCACTTGCATGATTAACAAGATAGTTGTACCTTTTCCTGGTATCTTCTTCATTAATTATCTATATTTCTGGTGACGTGTATATGTGTGAATATGTATGGGTGGTTTGATTACCATTTGATATTTTGTGGTACTTGAAACATTCTAAATCTTTGGCCCTAGTATTATTTATTTAACAATTATTGATTATTTATGATAAGCAAGATATAATTCTAGATTCCTGGCAAAATTAATAACCAAGATGATAAAGGTCTCTGGTCTCCTGCAGACAGCTTTCTAATATGTATTAGTAGCTGCCATCACCATTTTTCTGGGTCACTGATAGTGTTGGTCTTCTGTGCTCACTGCTACCTAAGACCTGAGTCCCAACCTCACAGCTGCCCATCAGCTGCCCCTTGCTAACTACAGACCTGCTCTGTACTATTTACCTGGGTATTCATTCTCTATTCAGGTCAAAAGAAAACTTCTTATGTTTCCAGGGACAAGCTCTTTCAAAGAAATTTATTATATCAGAGCTCATACACATTATTTTATTTTAATTTTGACACAGTTCTTTTTATTAAGCAAGTGGTCCTTAACCTTGACTATGAATCAGAATCACTTAGTGAGATGTTTAAAAGATACAGATTTTCTGGTCCACTTCATGTTTACTGAGTTAGAGTAATTAACAACAAAACCCGAACATCTATATTCTGAAAATTCTCAGATGATTCCAATAGATGTCAAGTATAGCCTCGTATTTCACATGGTCCTGTTAAACCCTTCCAATCTGAGCACCGTTGCTCAAGTTTCACTCATTCTAGCAAATTATTCACGTGTTTGTTTTTGGCTTGTTTGTTTCAAGACTCCAATTTTATTTTCAACCCTTCTGACCCTTATGAGGATTCTCAGTCCATCAAGAGAGTTTGAATATGCCCAAACTCTAATTGTAGATAAGTTCAAGTTCATTCTCACAGTCCTCTATAAAACTCAAAGTTGTAATTTACATTTTTATGTCCCTGCATTGGGACCAACATTCCACACAACTACAATATTTCTTCACTATTTACTAAAAATACAAAACGAGTGTGCCTGCAGAACAGAGAGAAACTCCAGAGGGTTGGTGTCTAAAACCCAGGAAACTAAATGAATGTCATCTTCAACTCAGCCAAATATAATTACTCATAAAATTTCTGTGGGAAAGAACATCATTAGAGATAAAGATGAATATTAGAACATTAACCTAACAAAAATATCTTTAGATCTGTCCAACCCCCGCATCTGGAAACACAAAGTTATTTTTGAAAGCATGATGGTGGTAAAGAGCCCATGCTAATGCATGGCCACTTGGATTCCGGTCCTGGCAAAGACTCCTTCTGTCAGGGCGGTCGAGATAGCGTGTAACTGCCAAGGCCCGGTTTCCCCTCACTGGAGCAGACATGCTAGTGCTTACTTTATAGGGCTATTCTGAGTAGTAGTTAAGAAATGCACATTAAATACTTAATATAATACTTCGCACATTTTAAGGACTCGAGAAACTGTAACTACTATTGATGTGATTATTCATATTGTAATTATTGTCATGACTATATATAGAAACTCAGAAGTCATAGCTAGGGCTTCTCTCTGGGTAAGTTCTACAGCTAAAGTTGTTATGGCGTATACCAATGAGCATTTTCTTTCAATGGTCATGAGGCAACAGTTATCATTACATAATTTTTATCGTTTTGGGGTGGAAGAAGAGAAACATTCTCACAATCTCTCAAGTCATCATGAAGGGGTCTGTTCCTATCTAAAATAAAAAATATTATCATTTTCTTCTGGTTTAAATATGTTTATATTAAAATATGTGTGATAAGACTACAGTTCACAAACTATTTCTGATTCATTTAGAAAATCTCAAGAGTTTACTGAATTTTTCTGGGATTCATAGTCTGGAAAATTTTACATTAGGCAGATAAAATCATTTGACAAGCTGTGTTATCAAAAGGCACTTTCAAAGAAAATCTTAAACAAATCAATTTAAGGAATAATTTTAAGTAAAATTTTTAAATACTATAAATGTATGCTATGAAGGCACATAGTTATGACACAAAATATTTAAGAATTTTTAAAAATTATAAATCTGTTGAGAATAATTTAATAGAAATAAAAATGAAAAGAATCTCATCAATATAATGATCTGACTTCATCTATGAGGACTAGAAAGGAATTAGCCCATCTGACCACTATCTACATCTGATTCTAAAACAGTTTTGGACTTACTCTCACCAGGCATCCTTGTGAGAGTATCATTGTCTTTAAACCCTAGGAGCAATCCCTGACACACTTCTGTAATGCCTAGGAAAGACAGGACAACCTGGAAGTCTGACTACTTTCTTCAGGTCATCCAGCTTCTGGGTGATTATCCCAAATATTCCATAGTGGCAGCGGATGATGTGAGCTCCAAGCAGATGCAGCACATCTGCACGTCCCTCTGCAGGAGGGCGGTGGCGCTGTCAGGTTGAACACCACCGTGACATGCAAGGCCATCTGAGGACATCTGGAAAACAACCCAGCTCTGGAGGAACTGGGGCAAGTATCCAGGGGCAAGTAAGGGCTTCGTGTTCATCCAGGAGGATCTCACTGACAGCTGGGACGTGCTGGTGGAGAAGAAGATGCCAGCTGTCAGCCGTTCTGGGTGCCACTGCCCCATATGAAGTCCCTGTGCCAGCCCAGAACATTGATCTGGAGCT